>NC_060236.1:31073547-31429797 GCF_021155775.2 Neodiprion pinetum | reverse complement strand
GTTATTAAAACAACAACCTTATGGAATAGGAAATCATAAAATAATTGTTGACAATTGGGATGGTTTCAAAATGATCTAATCATCGATGAAGATGTATGTAGTCCTAGAAAAATTGTTTTGAAAAACGTACAACCTTGATGAAAATTGAAAAACAAAAAACACTTTTCGCAGAGCAAATTACAGACTTTCTTGATTAGTTTAGCGAACAACGAAGTATTTTTACAGACCACATTTGAAAATAACAGCAGTCTTAGGTAACACGTGCAGCACAAAGATAGCTAGTTTGTAGTCAAAACAAAACAGAGAAGGTTAAAACGCAGAGAATAGATAAGTGGTAATAAACCATAAACTGGAATTCCGCAAGTGTTTGATCGCTGGTTCGATAAATTTAAACTATAGAACACGACAATCCCAGTGTTTACAAAGCTTTACCTTATTTTTACTCTGGCAGTGACTCGACTAGTCACGGATATGAACTCATTGAACTTTCCCAAGTGTTGACTCACACTAGTTTGGGACGCCAAACGCGCGGAGGGTCCAGGAAACGGGAAGACGATGACAAGGAAAATAGGAGAAATGAAGAAGGTTTTTGAATAACTAGGAAGCGACTCAATAGACGATGATATAAGGCGGCACGCTGGATTCGCGGAAATGTCGCGTGCGTCGTTTTAGATAGGTAAATGCGAAGGTTAAAAAAGGATACACAGAAAGCCGTTGTCCCATATCTTGTATAAAATTTGCTGCCTGCTGACGATAACTTAGCTCTTTATCTGCGTCGAAACCGCATCTTCTGCTCGGGGTTGTTGCTAATTGTTCCTTCGTAAAGTACCATTTTTCGTCAGCCGCCATTTATATGTACACTTCTGGCGTATACGCAGAAACCCAGGCTCGGCTTCGCACTTCACGTTGTTCAAGGTTCCCGAGGTTGCGATCACGGTCCCCACCCGCCAGGAGATAGCTTCACGTCACGGAAACCGGAAGTAAGCGAACCACAAGGATGGAGTTTCAAAACCGCGATTCCAAGATCGTCTCAGAGCACCATCGAAGAGCAATTCACACCTTCAAATTTAATCCCACATGTACATACTTCGTATATTCACCGAGGTGATGATCAATTTTCGACAAATTTTTCACAGTGCAATAATAAATGTGATTTTTGCCACTTACTCGCGCGTCATAGGATGCGTCTCGAAATTAACTGGCGGCGCTAAAAACTCTCTAGAACGGAGAGAGCTACTTACAAACTCTGCAGCGCAAAAGAGATAAAATATGGTTGACAGCGCCAGGAGCAAAATCGGAACGCAACCATGGTCATGTTTTCCCCGTTACTAGCGCCACGCGACTGCGGATTTTAGTGCCAAGTGACGCGGCAGCACACAATGAGTCAATTTTGCCGACGAGAGGCGTCGGTCTATGGCCGTTCGAATACTTTATGGACGAAGCTTCGGAGACGTAATTTGCTCCTGTACCGTATCGGAAGCACTTAACCTAACCTTGTTGTATTGGTCCTTTCCAACTCCTTAGAGATTGTTTATCTCCCGATCGAGGTCCTCGCAGTCTTCTTGGCCTGTTGTTAAACATCAACGATCGATCCCGTTATGTAACGGACCCTTAGTCGGCTGCGTGCTTTCGCGATTCGACGAGGGCGGAGGATTGTTGGTTAGGATGTCGTCTCCGGTGTGTCTGGCATGTTATTATTGTCGCATCGTTATCATCCGTGTGTATAAACTGTAGCAAGACTGTTCGATGGGCCGTTGCTGACCTTCGAGGAAAAGTTTTTCTTTCGCTGTAACTCCGTCAACAGTGTCGCAGCGGTGGGACCGTTCGTTGTGAGTATTTCAGCTTCACGCCGAGCCTTGCTCCTCGTAAAATCGAGTACCAACCGAGCCGAGTCCGTTCAATCGTCTCCGAATAACGATATCATTGTTTTAATGCTTTTTTCGGAAATTACATACTACATTCGACACGTTGTATGTACCGTACATACGTACGCAGCGAACCTTCTGTCGCAGTGATCTCGACAGTAACAAAATGGCGACGGCAAAACCCGTTAATCGGATCCGTTGTCGACGCCGCTCGACCGCGTTACTTGACCCGAAAATTCCATCCGAAGTCGTCGAATTGACTTATACCATTTTATAAATCTGTTCATCACCTCAAAATTCTCCCCGCATTCTCAAATTCATCAATAACGTAAAATTATTTTAATACAGTATACATGCACATGCATTTAGTGTCATAATATCGATACATCGCCGCCATTATTATGCGATCGATATTAATGGCGGCAAGTTTGAATACGGATGAATAGCGCCTTGCGTCATTTGGTTTTTGGTAATCTTCAAGTAAAAATCAAACGCGCAATTCATTGTAAAAAATATCAAAACGAACGAATTGTGAAAAACGGGTGGCAATAGAGTTGAATATTGGTCAAAGGAATGCTTCCTCAAATGTAGAGAAACGTCAAAAATCGGAGAATTCATACTGATGGAGCTCGATTATTAGCAAGTTTAGCGCAATTGCACTCTTTCACCACTTCTCACAATGCCAAAAAGTATGTGTTTTGCCTAATTCCACGGAATCACAACATGGAACAAAAATTTCTCTGATCCAATTCAATTGAATTGAACTTAGTACTGAAGCCTCAATATTTTTTTTGTAGTCACCTGGTTTTTAAGGTTAATTTTTTATATTCACCGTTATTTCCAGAAGCAATGTTTCGTGTGCCAAACGCAACTGCAACCCGAATTGGACCTGGAAAGAGTTCATCTGAAAGTCAAAGTTGTTCTTACGGATCATACGAATGCAAACAACAGAGCCTTGCGGGCTACGCCTATTGCTCCAGACATATTTTAGAGGATAGTTCTGCACCTTACAAGCAATGCAGTTTTGTCTACAACAGTAATGGCCGTAAGTGCCAGAACCCGGCATTGAAAGGTGATCGAAGAGATCTTGCGTAAGTGGAGCAATGAATGTTTATTCAGTTTGAATTTATTTAAATTGAAATCAACTTCATACCTTGAAACGACGATGAATGGCTTCACAAGAGAAGTTCTGTACGGTCCTTCGCTTTTCAGGTACTGTTCAGATCATGCGAGAAGGGCACAGTTAGCTCGCATCAAGTCCACATCGCGGCATTCGCCACCGCAGACCCCGGAAACTCTGCTTCTTAATCTAAGCCACTATGTTAAGCCAACAGATTCTAGTGCAGAGGATACGGAGGAAGAAGAAGGAAAGGTGAAGGTTCTGGATCCTTTTGGTGAGGGCCCATCTTTTCTAGAGATATAACACCTTTAATTTTTTTTTAACATTATCGCTGCTTCAGCTTTTTCGTGGTTGTTCATTAGGTGTGTTCTATTTTTCAGCTGAAATTGATGCCTATAGAATAAATGCCAGTGGTTGTGATGTCCTTGACTACGCAAGCTCTTCGGATAGCGATGTCGAACCTGTAGTTGTCAGCGAAACTTTACGTGGTGCATTCCTCGACGATAGCGAAGACGAAAGCCTCCAAAGTTCGCAGGAGGACCCACTTAAGTATGTCGGATCTTTGACACTCTGCACAAGAACTCGGCTTGGATAATTCATTGTTTACACGTATACTGTCCTGCAACTCAAATATCGCAGCAATTGAAATTGGAATTATTGGCTCTGATGCAAGTATCTCACATGCAAATTATAAATTTGAGCTTCTCATTTCTATTCAAATTATTTGCAGGGATACGAAGTTTTCAATCTACTTTAAAGTTATGGATTCATGAAATGATCACAGAATTTTTTAGAATCATTTTTGAGAGCCTTAAACTATTCGGAAAATATTAGACATTCCGCGAATATAAAGGGTTCAAATTTCAGGTGCTTACGGCATTAAAGGGGAATGAATGTTCAAAATTCTATATTTTTATCTAAAAATGATGATTCGTCTGATCGTAAAATTTTGCATTTGACTATTGAGGGAACTTTCCAACAAATTGCCTGTAATCTATGTGAAATACCGTCATACGCTTTGAGAGTTGTTTAAAAATATGTACCTATTAAATAATGTGACCACATATTTTTAGAAGATTAATTATAAGTAAGGTTTGAATTTTATATTACGTATTGTAACGCTAGCTTGCTTTTGCTTGTGCATTACTAAATAAGGGGACTAAATACCAAAATAGTTACTTACCTTCATTTTTATTGTTCTAACTGGATGTTGATTTAACCCTGAGAGACAATCATAAGCTTAACATTTACCCAATGGTGGATTGCTCGTGATATCACAGAGCTGGGAAAACTGAAAGTCAAGAAAATACTCTGCATCTACAAATCTTTGCTGGGAAGAGAATTTTAGCATTTTTTTTATTTTCAATTATCCTCTTGCAGAGTTCTCTCATTGTTTTTAAGAAAACACCTACTTTTAGAAATTCCAGCATGAATTTGTTGCATGCTTCACTTACCGTGTATAGTAACTTTGACCTGCCAGACCAACAGGCTGAACCTTTGACATCATGGTCGTTGGCGGAAAATTATTTTTTCTTTCAGACTTCTTTCAGGTGACAGTGTGAGATGGAAACGCTTCAACTCTGGAATAGGAGGAAAAAGAATTTAATGATTTGTAGCAATATCTAGTCCCCTTTAGATATTTTTACAAACTCCACAAACGAACAGTGATCAACTTTTCTTCCACGATAATTTTATTTCCATTTCGAGTATTTGCCCAATGAGGTACCCTAAATCTTCTTTTCTGTAGTAGCTGCTTCCAGCGTGACAGAGACACTTTTTATCTATTGAATCATTAGTATTAATTTTTTAAGGCACGCCGGAATCTTCACCGCCGAAGAGGTGATATACATAGCAAGGGAAAAGCTCATCAGGCTCCAATCGCTCTACATTGACCAATTCAGAAGGCTGCATCATATATTCAAAGAAAAACGTCGAAAGTACCTGCACACAGTGAAAAAGGAAAAAGAAACAACCTGTAAGTCTGGCGAGCTTAGATCGACCAGCAGCAATGTAATTTTTAACTAATATTTATTGTTCGATTAATTTTAAAATACAGGTAGCATTCACGATCAGCCGAAAGAAACCGCTAAGGAAAAAAAGATTTATGATAAATTAAAAGCCCTGAACTCTTACCACAGGCGGAGTGGCGTCGAAGCTATCCTTTACAAAAAATCATTGGAGAGGCGAGCTCAGGTATAAAAAACAATTCATATATTAAAATTTCGTCATCATCATTGATTGAAAGGAAATATGTTTTTCAACATTTACTCACAACTCAAAGTGAAAAAATTGAAACTTTTACAACATAAAGTTTAGCATATAGCAAATGTATTTAACATAATTTTCATCTACCAGGCAACCGAGGGTCCAGCGCAGAAGCCTCCCAACGTTACGAAATGCATTTTCACCGAAGGCGGAGTGAAGTGTGGGGAAAGAACGCTACCGGCAGCAAGACATTGCCGTAAACATATACTAAAGGTGAATTAATGTTAATTCGACAATTGATCGTTAATTTAGTAATTCTTCTTAACATGCAGGATCAGCATCAAGTATTGTTCAAAGCCTGTGGAGCTGTTAGAGCTGATATAGAATGCCACGAGCCTGTCCCAGTCGTTTTCGATTCGTCGTGCGTCTTTCACATGAATTTACCGCCGCCTTTAAAACTTGAATCTATGGTGGTAAGATGTGTGATCTTTTCATCGCATGAATCAAAAATAATTAATGCACACATTTGTATAATCGATAACAAAACAATGATGTAATAATATGTACAGTTGTAATTAAAAACACGTTTTCTATTTCCACTCAGTTCGAAGAAGCGAAACCCGTTATAAAGGAAGCTTCAGTATTGGATAACCAGTCGATGGAGATAGACGTAGTTGGAGAAACTCAAGAAATAGACCCAGATGACGATATGGCAGGATTAATGAGAGAGATGAACGATGCGGCGGGTAAAAAAGTAGCGTTCAACGATAGCTTAAACAGTGAGGCCAGCACAGATACCGCATTCAGTTTAACCGCACAGCTAAGCGACAAAGACGAGCTTATTCTAATTTGATGACTATTGATATTGAAAAGAAAAAAAAAAAACTTTTACTTATTTACTGTACAAAAGTTCAAACGGACTAATTTGTTTTATAAAATACCATTAAAAATCTGCCGAGCACTGTTTCCAGATAATCTATAATTAATTACTTTCTTGTTTTCGATCTGCAACAGTTAGTTGCTGGTTTTTAAAGTCTATAGGAAATCCCAGGAATCTAGAAACATTAGTCTTTATAGTTAAGTGATAAGGCAAAAACTTCTAAAATATAGCAACTTCATTTTAAGCATGACCAATCGATTGTTTGTTCAACTTGTAAATAAATAATTATTAATACAATCATTGCATACCTGAGTTACTTCATTTACCTGTTTATTTACTCGAACGGATAAAGAGAATTATTCGATCTGTTCATCGATTCGTACGGGATATCAGGTAAAATTCCAAGTTGGAATGAATTTGAATGAAAAATAGTGTAGCTCGAAAAGAAGAGTAAAGTTTATGGCAGTTTCTTTTTTCTATTTTCATTGTTACATTATAAACTAAAATATAAATCGATCGAAAACACAATTGGTTTATACTGAATTCCTGATGTGAAATTTTAATCAAATCAGAGTCAAGATCATCAGCGCAAAACTACTGCAAAGGTTTTAGAAAGGTATGTATGTACAGATACAATTATGTCCAAGTTGTTATTTCAAAATGATATTTATAAGTACTTAGACGCTTACACCGTTTTCGATCACGATCAAAGAATTTATAATTAAAGAAGTTGAGATAACGTACTTCGAAGATATTATAAATAAAAGGAGGACTTGATAAAATAAATTGCAAATAGCTTATAATAAGTTTTACAAAATTCATGTTTTTCATTTCTAGATATTGATTCCGCAAACGATCGGATTAGAAAGGAAGAGGTTTCCAAAATTTTCACCAATAGTTTTAATGATTGGAAGAATAGTAATAAATTTCATTAATAAAGCAAAGAAATATTTTTCAGTCTTATTGTTATTAAATATTCATAAATTTATTTTCGAGTAAGGGTTTCAAAACCTGTGATGGAAGCTTCTTGTCATTCAAGTAATTGAATTCCCTTAACTGTATGTAATACAAGAATGCAATTTGCAAGTTTTAGTCCTGACCAGAAGAATAGTTATGGTTACAAATTTATTGCGTTATGGTTAATTAAAAATTACAAAAGGCTTAAAATCTTAGCGAGATACGTGAAAGATTGTAGAGTATATGTAATTAATACTGAATAAATGAGCGAAAGTTTAAGATCAAAGTACTTTTAAAATGTGGCAAAATAAAAAGTGTTCAAAATTCCTCGAGTAAGATTATATTCAAATCAATAACACGTATATTGTCCAGCCATTAATCAAGCCCTTTGCTTTTCCACTAAGCCACGATAAGACTGCAATAATCATTTATTAATGTTATCATTATTATTATTATTATTATACATACTTATGCGGTACTGTAATAAGATAGTTAAATGCCGACCATATTTTTCATTCAACAAATTATTTAAGAAATCTAAACGCATTTCACTGTTTAATACAACTTGCCTTAAAACATAATTAATGTACATGACGCGGTTGACTTTTTTCATTATATATAGAGAGATTTGTTAGATGTTCGAGCTGCAGTTCCTTTGTTTCTGTCTTGGTTAATCCTTCAATCAATGTGGAGTTCTAAAAATTTACTGCAATTAACGACATGAAACCTTCGTAACGCGTATCAATAGTTCATGTACAGGTTTAAAGAACCCCGTTAGATGACAGTAAAAAAAAAAAAAATTGTTCAAGTCACCGAGTGAAGTAAAGAAAAAAAGAAACAGAATGATTGAAAGTTACCTCAGCTTTGAAATTTAACAAATATCGATATAAAAGTAGCTCGCTATCAAATATCTTATTGTTCAATGAACGTGCTGTGAACTTATGTATGTAATATATGTATGCACAAATTCATCACTGGGAATAACATTGTGAAAGAATAGAAATTCATTAGCATAAAGAAATCGGAGTAGCTGCGTGATTGATTGGGAAATATTTTTTTTAAACCTCCTTTCAATTTCTAGCTTTTCTTCCGCATCTTATTCTTCTTCGTCTTTTGTCTCAGCTCTTGTGAATAAATAGCACCAAGAATAAGACGTGATAAATTTGACAGTGAAATTTTCTATTGGTTTCAGTAGTCTCCTTGTATGACCTTTTGTTTATCTTCACTGCATTGTTTAGGTGGAAAAATTTATTTATCCAAGCACATTGCGTCGCATTAATGATAATTGTACTGAGTAGTTTTTATTGTTGTTCCACTTTACTCTCGACCTTAGCCTCATTTTATCCTTGTTTCTTACGCCATTGTTACATATTCTGATATACCGTGAAGTAACGGACGCGGATTACTAAAAAACGTAAACAACAAAAAGAATGAGACTAAAACTCGACACTTTTGGCCGAAAATTGATTAAAACCAGAATGAAGGAATCGACTACTCACCTCCTTTTCATTTCGTGTAAATAAATGATTTTCCATTGTTTACACTAATCTTGAAATATCTGCTTCAAATCATGCTCGTATAAAGCAATGATCAACATTATGCCAAGTCCCGTTGCTAGTCCCATCGCTTGTAGAACGCACTGCCACTGCGAGCCTCCTTCCGCCGAGTGACTCGATGTCAATTCCGGTATCTGAGCATTGAGGATAAAAGAATGTCGGTGATTCATTTCACTTCGAAAATTTTTTATTTCACTTTATTTCGTGACGAATAACGCCGTGTGAAAAAAGCTTACCATATCCACTAGAGCAATGTAGATGAACATTCCAGCAGCAGCTGCAAAGATCCAGCTTGTCGCTGATGGATCGGCACCTAATAGTATCCCAAACACCATTCCAAACAGACACAGCACGGAAGATAATAGATTATAGAAGACTGCCTGTTTAGCGCTCATCCCAGCCTTCAGTAGAACGGCAAAATCGCCTGTGGAACGTGAAGATTCGTTAATTGTAGACGATTAGTTTAAAAAAAAAAAAATGAATAAATAAACTTTAGTACAGTAAAAAGATCGTTGATATTGCTGTCTGTATAATTATATTAATAAAAACTGACCCAGTTCATGAGGCAATTCGTGACACAATACTGCAATAGCCGTTGAAAATCCGCCGGGAATGTTAGCTGCAAAAGCTGCACCGATGGCCATACCATCGGTAAAATTGTGCAGGCCATCACCCATGATGACCATCCATGCAACGCTGGACATTGATTCAGGCGCCGAGTGTACGTGACCTTGATAGAGCGGAAGGACTTTAGTTTGGTAGGATAATTTGCGAAAATATCATTGTTACAGAGGCAAGGAATGGTAAATAAGCAGAAGTGAGAGAGACGAAATTACCGTGCGAATGCGTGTGACCGTGATGTTTCGTTTCATGTTCACGAATAATGACCGTGTAGCTCTCAACCTCGTTCACAGACGGATCGTTGTTTTCGCTATTCTTATTCGCGTGATTGATTATAGCCTCGTCCATCTTCCAATCTTCGTCCTGCCTTTTATCAACATCATCATCGGCTGATTTCAAGATAGCATTGCTATTAGACGTAAGAGGTTTTTCTTCCTCTACAACTGCTGCCGTTATTTGGTGATTGTTGTGCTGACGATTATGATGATTGTCTGAGGAAAAAAAGAAATGTTCGAGGCATGAGTAACAGTGATTTTGAAAAGAGCTAATAATCCTAAAAATCATTTCTAACGAACAGCACATGGCTTCACCTTGAGTTTCTGTTGTGATTTCGCCGTAGCAGTATGGGTAGGATGAATACTTGTGTTTACAATGTTTGTCGCTGCTCGAACTGTTGCCAGTTGTGTCGGCAGGCTCGCGCATCACTTTAACACGTGCAGGTAACTGAAAGAGTAAAAAACATCTTTGCCATTACCATCAATGCGTTGAAAGCTTGGTGAAAAATATTTTTTTTAAATTACCTTGGTACGACGCTGGTGAGATTTCCTCCATTCGGCGATCATAGTTAGAGCTTTTTCAGTAAAAAAGAAAAGCACCAATCCCATCATTGCCACAAAACCTTTCCACATATTGGTATCATGGTCATGTTTTGTATTCGACAATGGCTCTCCATGCCCGGAACCACTATGGTGGTCATGCTCGTGTCCCGAGGACATCATAGCCTGTGGAAAATACAAAATTAGGAACATCAAAAGAAAAATACAGCTTTATACAACGCATCAAGGAAAAAAAGTCTGAGACTCACATGCGGCAGAAGATGTATCAAAGCATCGCCGCAGAGTGTTCCGACAGCGAGCGCAACCAGGAACTGTATAAACTGGTGGTAGTAAGTTTTATTCATGACCGGAATCACGACTACTCCGAGCAAGCCGCATAGGCTTATAATTAGAATACTTAGTGAAGACCAAATCCAAACTGCGAGAAAAAAAGTAAATGAATAAATATAATGTAAATAACGATATAAAAGTTCTTGTGTAAATGCGTGAGTCATTTTCCTCAAAAGCGTTGACAAATTTCGTATTAACTATCGTTCATTGTTATTCAACCCACCTTGCCACATGTGTTGAGACATTGAATTTGCCTCGGATTCGTTTCCTACGGTCATGCCTGCTACGGTAGATAAATTCTCAGGGAATTGGATACACCCGCTCGGATCAGAGCTTGCTAATTGATAAACTAGGGCAGGGCAAATCCTTTCCAAAAGCCAACCAGGCAATGTGGTGTTATTGTCACTTTCCGACCAGTGAGAATTGTTGCCGGCAAATTTATCCAGCAATTCTTTGCTTCTGAGGCACTGAAAGTAGACAATGTAAAATAAATATTGAGTTTGATTACAAATTTTTACACGCTCTATCGCAGGCATGATTTCTTTATGTAGTTATTGACCACCTCGGAATGAATGGATGAAAGGTTCAACATTTACCCTTTGGTTTTTGGCACTTTTATTAAGTCCATTGTTAGGTTGAGAAGTATTATTCGTGAGGTTATCATCATCTGCAACGTAAGAAAATAATTTCAGCGAATTGTCCAGGGTAAGGGTTTCGGTAATGGCTGTAGAATAAAAATCGCAATCTAGGTCGACCAGAAGCAGCGTCTTATTAACACAAGAAGAGTTACATCTTCGACCTAGATACGTATAATTAAAATGGAAAAAAAAAAAAAAAAAAAACGTTGCAAGTAGAATATTTTAGGATAAAGAATAAGTGAGTTGCCCTTGAAGAAAATTGGAACAACAAATGGAGCGGAAACACCTGATCGATACATAAAGTAACGATATATTTTGCATTTATAACACTGTTATGTGACAGAATATGGAAAAACATGCAACAAAAAAAAAACACATACGAATCAAGCATCATAAAAAAAAACATTGAATACTGAAGTATCGACGGAATAAGCAAAAACGTACAATGAAGAAAACATACACAAATCAAGCATTATAAAACATGCGTTATTGAAATACCGACAGAATGAGTAAAAACATACAACGAAGAAAACTTACATAAATGGAGTACCATGGAAATTGCAATACTGAAAGATAGTCAGCATGAGAAAAAACATACAATGAAGCAAACATACATATATAGAGCATAGTAAGACATGCAAAATTGAAATATTGAAAGTGATAAGAAGCAAGACTAAGCTCAAGGGTTGGAATGCTGTGAAAAATTGCCGGACCAAAAAATTGGTGAGAATTAACTTTTAAACTTTATCAGCCGCCGGTTTCATATGGCTCGTTAACGTCCGATATGACGGACTTGTACGTATCGTATAATGTTCGCGAGTAGATAAGCTCAACATGCAAATGATACGATAAAATACTAGGGAGATATGGCTATCGGAAATAACCGCAGTCAAGTTCTGTGATGTCTTTGGCGAGAAGAACCAGGCAAGACAACCTTGCAATTGATTGCTCGCTAATAAAATCATTGACCAATATATCAAGCTCTGGTTCACAAGCGTCTTGAGTTTTTAGTCTGTTCAAATCTAGGTTTCAAGAGCGGTCAAGTTTTTAATGGTCAGAAAAGAACTACAAGAGCAAGGATAAGTGTTCAATTTTTTTACTAACAACGTCGGCTTTAGAGATCAAATAATCCTTACAAAGAATAATTGCCTCCAATAAAATCAGAGGCTGCAACAATACAAGCAGATATTATTGATTTGTAAAACAATTGGACAAGTTCACTCAACTGATTGGATGGCATGCGTTACTTCAAGGGTCAACTGAGCATAATTGAGGTATCTTTAATATCAAACCAATGGAGAGTCTGATGTTATACAATATAATTATACAAAATATGACCTGTCTACCGTTCCAAAATTCAATTCAAAACAATTTTGTTTTAAATCCCTTCATGCTATGAGGACAAAATCGTACTTATTAGTATAGGTGTAAGTACTACGTATAGTTAGTAAAAATATGGTTAATGAGAGCTGATATAAAAATTTCTCTGGTATAATTGTATTTTACTTCCTTTAAAAGGCATATCTCAAATTTTTTTGCAACGATATTGAGTGGTTTAATCGGGTCAGGGAAAATTGTGCCAACCCTGATATTCAGTCGTGTTGTAATTATTCTCTTAAAATTTGAACCGTCTCAAATGAAGAAAATAATTATAGCAATGTTTCGAATTGATTTTGAACCTGAGTTCAATTTTTGGTTATTTAATTGTTTGACAAATCAACGTTTGTGTACAAATGACAAAAACTTTGGTAGTGAATGTTGTAGTTAAAAAAAAAACTCACCAATTCTACTAAATTTATCGCTTTGGACCGATGTACAATTGTCATCTTCCTGAAGTCTGAGTTTTTGTAGTAGCCTTTCGAACCCTTCAATTGTCATGCTATCTCCATTTCCATAATCCCTGAAAATTCTCTTTGTGAAATTAGACTCATCATCATCATCATCTGTGTGTCTCCGTTTCCTGAGCCTAAGTTCATGACCAACGGGTTCCGATTCAAGCGGGTCAAACGCATCCTTCATATTTTTTATTCTACCTATTTCTCTTGAACTAATTTGGTGTTTCAACGGCTGCAAACGATCATCGTTGGCTGAATCTATGAGATCCAGTGGTCCTGGCAAGGAAGAGAGGCGGGAAATTTGTCCATCGGTGTGGGCAGAACACGGAGCGTGTGCAGCGCACAAAACGCAGACGACGCAGACCGTAACGAAGTTTTGAGACATTACGTCAATCCTGCAAAAATTGAAAGAACAAGTATTATTAACAGGTTTAATGAAGCGACTTATACTTTGATTATTTGTATGCCTGTCAAGATGTGAAAAACCTTGTACAACTAATAAATTTGTAAATAAATACCAAGAGGGGAGAACAGAGAAGAGCAAGCCATGCTCTGGAAGAATGAAGGAAAATTGTGAGTAAGGAAATAGAAGAGATTGTTAAACAAAGGCAAAAGTTGAAATTGAATTACGATAAGAATTTTTCCCCGGTCGTTAAATTGTACTTCTTGATTACTTATTGCGTATATATGTGTGTATGCATGTATGCATGTATGTATGTTTACCGCCAAATGCGGTTACGCGCTTCATTGTTTGACGCGTTTTGAATATTATAACCATTTGTAGATAATTGAAGAAAAGAAAACAGATAAATAACAGATGAGCGACCAATATGAAAATTAATCTATTCCCGTATTTATTTTACAATGATAATTCTCTTTCGGTGTTTCTATTTATATCTAAATGAGAAGAGGGATGAATCGTACCGCCGTCCGTCGGAAATAGAAGAAAAGACCCCAGATTTAGGGTTAGAAATTAAATATTACCGGATAGAAGACACGGAGAGAACGGAGAGAGAGGCACAGAGTAACAGCGGCGAAGTCTGATAAGCCATGAGGGAAATAAATCTCATACACGGAACTAGGGTAAAAGTAGAGCCTTTGAACCGGCTCTCAGGCTTCCGCCACCCGTCGATCTTATATCGGAAATAATACTCGTCAGCTATTCTGTCGGGTATTTATCCCCGTCTGCTTGTCTTACTTTTTAACACCGACGCTGCTACTGCTGCTGCTGTTACGGATTTTTTCGCATCAACGGACACGCGCGGCGTTCGGCCCGCGACAAAACCTGCACAACTATAATTATATTACGTGCACGAAGTCGGGGGAACGCGGGTATAAAACCGACAACGACCAAGTTGAGCGGTGTGCCTTGACTAAACAGCCTCGAGGTCTCGACACCGTCTCGACATTGTTGAACCGACGCGCTGATGCAGCGGCTGCTGCTCCTCCAGGCGCATTCGGTTTGTCCTACCGTATACGGTGTTGGTTGATCGGTTGATGCGACACGCATCGCCATGCACCTGCCTACGCGTCGTCTCGGTAAAACCTCGGTCTTCGGATAAGAGTTAGCAACGGTTAATACTTGAGTATTTGAACCTAGTACAGAGTCGGTCACGAGGATATTTGACGGTGGTCCTAACGGTTTTGCATTGTGTACGCAGAGAGCACGCAAGTAACATACGACCCGAGGCACTGCAGTCGATTCGTTGATAAAAATGGAGAGTACCAACATTATCGTTGATCTGTTATCTCGAGACAAGAATACACCGTACATTGTTTACGTCCCAGAGATGATGGCTATATACGATATACCGTTTTAATTAATCCTGTTTTTTACTTATTCCCACTTTTATTTCTATTATGGACATACCTATGTGTTACGGAAGTATCACAGACAACCGTGCACCGATAATGGTTCCACCTGTAGGCACACCGTTTCCAACGTCTCCACAAACTCGTTCTGTGCTTTGTCGGTAACTATTGATAGTAGCAACTGCAGGCTGCACGATATGATTTAGTCATCCGGTCATCGAGCTTATACGCTCCCCCAATGCTCGGATGCGTGATTGGATGAAGAGGGTCCCAGTACACTCTGTTTCTCTCGCTCTGCGCTGTGATTGGCTGAATCGCGTTTCCCCATCCAATCACGGCACAGGACGAGAGAGAAAAAGTGTACCGGAATTTCCTTTATCCAGTCACGCGTCAAGTATTTCGTCATGTTAGGTGCCCGCAGCGCTCTGCTGGTGGCTGTGAGCCAGAATTTTAAAAAAGGCTAAATCTCTGATTCAAATTTGACTGAAACGAAAATAAATAATTGACGTAAACTCAGCTTTGCGATCACGTAAACTACAATGCATATTCGACTGAAAACCGGGGCGTCACATGGATGTAAAACTGAAAGTTTTTCCTCATTCAATTTCATGTGACGATACTTCATATAATCAATTTTAACGATTTATAATCATAGTCGTTGCTAGTTTATTCACATAGTTTATTCACATAGATCATGTAATATTTTTTTTTTTTCACTCACGTCACGTGCTCAATTTTTTACTTTTTCTTAACATTAATTTTATAAAATTAAATTACTTCAATAACGACCATTTAAGTTGCTCTTTTGCTGACTGTATGACCTGTAAGATTAAAATGGTTAAATATTAATTACAGTCTAAAGACAAGTCACGATAGGATTACACTGAAAGATCGATATTTCATAATATAGGAAAAAGAGACATGGTAGAAAGTGAAGACTGAAATAAGGGGTATACATTCTCACCTGTGCTACCGTTTGCTCGCCAAGTGGAATGTCGTCTGTTCGCAGTGCTACCCGTGTCACTACGCTACTTGCGTCGGCATCCAAAATAATACTAAATAACAGAAATATCTTAATTTGTGTGAGGAATAATTAACCATAAGTTGAACTCGGATTCAATTCATATGGGTTTCGGAATTTTTTTTTATGAAGTGCAAACTAGCTTTACTAGTTCATACAAATATTTTTCAATCATCTGGAAATCCAATATCTCAGAAAACTTACCCATTATCGCAGATTTCATCCATAGCCAGCATCACAATATCCAGACTATCAAGCACTGCTCTCTTTTCAACATTCTTTCTCAAAATTTGACTTATGGAATCATATAAGCAATTCAGCACGCTCATAAGAATTAGCTGAAACGTGAAACGATTTAAAAATCTCTAATTATAGTTTAACAAAGAATTATTCACTGTCAAAGAAGCTAATGATAAATCCTGACCAGTTGGGTTAGTGAAAATCCTATTATTCGCCAACATAAGCAGCTAGAAGTAGATATTTGCATTGTTCATTTACAAAAAGATAAGAACAAAAGAAAACATGACAAACCTCGTTTTCACGAGAGCTGCCCATTACATAGAAGAATAGATCGACATTGCTCTTATAAACACACGTCAGACCATCCAGCATGATAATTTCTGTGTTAGCTCTGTGTGTCTTGTTGAAGAGATTTTTTTCAAAGGCTTTCTGCTCCTTTGAAGTTGGAAATACATTCTTGTCGTAATACTTTGCCAGTATTCTGTTGCCATCATTATCCAGTATCACCATACCCTTGACGGTGTATAGTGAGGGTTCCTGATAAAAAAGGACACGTCATTATAATAAGATTGTTCAACGAAAAGAATGGATTCATTGGAAAAAACAGATGAACCAATTAAATTTGACGAGTAACGTCATTCGAAATAAATTAAGTAGAAATTCTTAGGTTAGGTTAGGTTAGGTTGAGTCGAAGCGACACAGTCAAAAGCCGTCAAATATTCGACGACCGTACATAAGTGGTCAGGAATATGACAGAGAACCGTCAGCCCGTCGGATGATTGTTCGATCTTAAATAATAGGTTGGAAAAAGACATATTTAAATAGTAAACGTACCAGCAACTGATCGTCCATATTTTCGCGTAAAAGTCAACGGGCAACCGCTCTGTTTACGTGTCAATTTGCTCGATTCGGATTTCAGTTCCTGCGTTCCTTTGGTTATAATTTGCAGGCTACTGTCGATAAAAAGGGTCGTAGCATGTTTTGATCGGCATCCGTGATCTCGCCGAAAGTCGTAACCACGGTGTCGTAACTGATCGTGAACCGAATCCCGTTGCTTCGTGCTTCTACAGAATGTACAAACATGGCATCGGTAGCCGCATTCGGTCTTTATTTAGGAAACACCTCAGCCTGTTTGGCGATATTTAAGGTAAATTGTGACTGGATAATTTCTAGCATAACTGGATATTTTTTGACGGGCGGGAGGCGCATTTTCGTCTCATAATAACCAGTCAGTTCCAACCATTTTATCACTGGAAGATGACCGCATGTATGACACATGGACGCGCTGCCTCGTTCTAACCTAGCCAAAACGTCACATCAATAACCCTGATTCAATCAATTTTCACAGGATGACAACGTTGACGTCGTCGCAAACGAAGCCGGCGAGCGAGTCACCGCGGCTGTGGTCGCCTTCAACGAAACCGAAGAGGTGAAACTATTTTACGGCATATCTATAACATTTTTAGGTTAGGATCTGCTCTCGCATCCTTTCTTTCGCTAGTTTGCCTTGAATTATTCGCTCCCCTGCCACTAGTGTTTTATAAATTTATCCTATTGCAGCGTTGTAACGTCTATCCATTACAATTTTCAAGGTGATCGGCTTGGCGGCCAAGGCCGGACTCTTCAGGAATGGTCCGGTCTCTGTATTGAACAATAAGAGATTAATGAATAAAAACATTGACGAGACGGAGCTGGAGTTAGCAGTAAAGAGTAGCACCTGTAAAATAATAACAGAGAAAGACACAGTACAATATTTAATAAAGAGGAATGAAAGGATGGAGAAAATACTTCCCGTCGAAGTTGCAACTAGAATATTCGAGGTCATGTACAGTATTTCCACTACCGCAGCACATGATGACAATGAGCACAACGTCGTACTTTGCGTTCCGCTCAGATTCAGTTCTGCTAGCATTCAAATGTGGAGCAAATCTGCCTCCTCTGCTGGGTTCAGAGTTCTACAAGTTATTAGCGAACCTGCTGCTGCGTGTTTGGCCTATGGGATTGGTCAAGACAGAAAAGAGTCAGGGTTTGTAGTTATTTTCACAAGCCTGAAGGCTCGCTCCCAATTGTACAAGGACCTTGTTATCATTAATTTTATTTCACAGATACATGCTAGTCTACAGAATAGGAGGTGTGAGCAGTGAGATCACATTGGTCAAAGTAGTCAGTGGCATATACCAGATTGTATCGACGTCGTACTACCACGATTTAGGTGGTAACAAGTTGACGAAAATTTTAGCTGAATATTTGGCAGGCGAGTTCATGAGTAAATGGAAATTGGATCCAATGGAGAGCAGGAGATCAATGTCAAAGTTGAATATAGCCGCAGAGACGTGTAAACATGTTTTGTCGACAATGTCGACAGCGCACTGTTTTGTAGAATCTTTGTGCGACGGAGTTGATTTTAGCTATAATATAACTAGAGCTCGTTTTGAGAACCTGATAAATTCAAACATATCGGAGTATATTGCACCCGTCGACAAAATATTAAAAGAAACAAAACTGGGCACAGATGATATAAGCAAGATTATACTCAGCGGAGGTACAATGAAGATTCCAAAACTTCAGGAGAAAATTGGCGCCCTTTTCTCTAACGGTGAAGTGTGCAGTGGAAAATGGAGCCCTGACGAATGTATGGCGATAGGTGCGGCTATGCAGTCAGCCCTTCTGCTTTCCCATGGAACATGGGATGAGAGTTTACAATCCACAAACATGGAAGTAAACGCCCTGCAGAAATCCCTTTACATACAAATCGAAGAACTCAAACCAATTATTATACCGGCAAAAACAGTCGTACCTATAAAGCTACAAACACGTGTAGAAGTACCTGAGGTCAAAGATGGAAAAATAAACCTCAAAATATACGAACAAGACTCGGAGGATGTAGCAAGCCAAAAAAAAATCGGACTGGTAAGAATTGATATAGTGCAAAATTCTGACTGCTTACTTTTTGGCATATTGTTGTTTTTTTTTGGTCCAAGCCAAGAGCAGTTGCCAGCAAGTGAATATTTTTCAAATGTATACTGTTCTTTGAAACATCTCGTGTGATCGTTTATCTTTCATTGTCATTTTCAGATTTGCATACCAGCCAACAGCGGAGCTCAGCTGAAAGTTGATACGGATTTAACCGAGGCCAGTTTAAATGTAAATATAACTGATGCTAAGTCTGGCCAAAAATCATCGTTTCGTTTTGGCATACATGAAGATGATTCCTAACTAAATTTGACCACTTAGAGTTTTAACTTATGTAATTATATTATTAACTGCCCTTAATTACTGTTGAAATTTTAATAAATTCAGCAATCATTTCGTAAGTAAAATGTTCATTTGCCATTTCCTGAAATTAATAAATTATTAGATATTACAATAATTTCTGTACCTCAGAACGGGGATAAATTTTTGGTATTGAAACAGCATAATAATACTCAGCACGCATTTAGTAAAACAAAAATATACATATATATATATATTTACTATTTACATTTTAAATTATACAGGCAGTGGTAAGTAAAGTTATTATTCTGCAAAAGTAAATGTCGTTGAATAGTTTTGGGGTAAAGTAAGTACGCATTAAAATTATAAAAATTATATATTATTTTTCCTGCGATTCAACGTTCGTTTTCTTCAATCTTTAACAAATTTCAATATCAAGCAATACTTGACACATCTGGTCGTGTAAATTACGCTGATTAGAAATTTTTATCACTTTTCTAGAATTGATGCAAACGTTGATTTGGTGTATTTCCGTCAACTTTTTAGCGCTATGGGCTCACGGTTTAAAGCTTAAACTGAATAACTCAGTAAAATAGCTATGTAATTCGAATTTTTTTTGATCATTTCTTGTAGTGTATTCTTGTATAACTAACATTTTCTATTATCAATGAAATTCACTTCAAATTGAGTCTCGTTGTAACTATTGCTTGTATTTATAAAAGGACAATTTTATATAAAAACAATAAAAATGCTTAAAAAAATTAAATAATAGAATGATGACAGTCTTTTTCTATGGCGAGAATCAAATATCGACAATGCTAATAGGTATCTGAATCAGTACAATTTCTCTAACATAATTTCAATTATAATTTACAAAGAATATGAATCTCTACTATTCTCTTCTATATTTTGATTGTTTTACTTCAGAAATTTTTATAACCCTTTAGAATTGATGGTAATTATACTTATATATAAATTATTACATCTTTGTCAAAGTGGCAAGTATCATTAATATTAATAATAGTAATTTTACAGGTATCAAATAATTACATCTACTCGGCATTGAAAATCTAAAATATCCTGTCGATCGTTTTCTGCTTCCACTTTATGTACAATGCTTAATTATATTATTCTACAGTGAGTTCTCAAATGTTATCATACTTGGATTATTGGCTGCAAAGTCCCATCCACAGATGAAAACAGCATACATTTACAAAACCTTCTATCAAACTGTATACGTCGCCCAAATTGAACGAAGACGTCACAAGGTCAGCAGGCTTTCTATACACTGCGCACAATTCCTGAAAAAATGTCATAAGTCGACCAAGAACAAGAAATTTTGAAACCTAAGAAACGATGCGCTGATATTTTTTACTCACCCCTCGTGAAGTGTGGAGATCTATGGTTAGCATCATGAACGCATGCAGGTAACTCGGATGAAGTACAACAACATGGCTAACGTTGCCATCCGGTGCATTGAAGAGTTTATGATGATCCTGGTATTTGTTTATCAAGACTTTGGCCAGAGCCTGGTACCAAGTTAAAGGCTGGCTGAGCAACAAGCTGAGTCTCGAATCTATTTTAGAGAGTGGTTCAACCTGTGCCAGTGTACAGAGTTCGGTAAACTCGAAATAGTTCATTACAGATCTATTCTCGAGAAGTTTATTCCAGAGTAAATGCGTACGGCATTGAAGAGCCCCGTCTTTTATCATAGTTGTGATTCTTGCCGTCGCTGCGTGTGCCTGGGACATGATCATTTGTTGCATCAGCTGTTCATGCGACGAATAATACCCCAAGTAATTGACGGACTCCTGTCGAATTTGTACCAAGTGGGACGATGTGGTGGCAGGAGCGTTAGGAAGGCTTGGATTTTGGGTTAAAGGTGAGCTGGGAACTGGTGGGGGAGTCGGAGCTAGGGAATTGTTTACATCAATTGGGTTATCGGTCTTGAGCTGCTCTGCGAGTTCCGTGTTAGTTGCATCTTGGGTTTCGCTCGACTCAACGGAGCTGGTCAATAGTTCCGTTTTCGAGGTTTTATGCTGCAGCGACGGTACAGGTGAGACTGGACTGGAGCCTGATGGGCTTTCAGCATGTGAGTTGTTGATCGATCGTGATATGCTGTAAACCGTGCGAAATTTTCCAAGCTTATTGTTCTGAACCTCCTTTTTCGGGTAGACTTCCCTCTTCCTCGTCAGCATCAAGTAGTACTTCAAAGTTATCTCTGATTTTTCCAAATTCGGTGGCTGCTCCAGCCTTGATACTATCAGAGTGATGTCAAAGTCGTTGGTGTGTTTCATATCCTGCGCGTCGCAATAACTGACCAAGGGGGTACTCTGCAGTCTTACTAAAATGAACTCGTTCTCTTTGTTCTCGTTGGAATCGCGCGACATACCTAAAACTTGCATACCGCATGCTTTCTCGTTTGACAGAAGATACGAGTACAGGGTTCGCGCCGGCGTCGCTAAGTTACTCACAGTCACTGTATCTGCAAAGCAAATCGTGAAAATAAATACAGCAATCACTGGCTGGGAATTTACAGGGCTCAATTACTCACCGCTGTAGACAAGATTTCTAGCATAATTCGGAGCTTTGCTGTAGTACTTCATAAAATCGTCCAAGAAATAGGTCAAGTCGTAGTCTTCTCGTAAAGACCACAAGCCGTTCCCAGCGATATACGAATGGATACAGCGTAGGTGAAAGTCATACGTGAACGAATGAAGATGCATGTCAATTTTTACCTTGTCACAGGCATCGACGAAACTGAGCATAAACTGAAACAATACGTACAAGGATACTGTTATTGAAGTTGCGTTTTACACAGTAGTCACGGTAATTTCTCGCCAGGACTGAAAAAATTCGACCAAAAAGTGAAAACCGTCATTTTTCAGTGAAACGTATCCTGACGACTCACCTGATTTACTAGAGCGCTGCTTGATTTTGTTTGAAGTCTGCTGCATTCGATCACCCGTACCTTGGCTATGAAGTACGGTTCACGCATCAGAACTTCGAACAATAAAATACCACCTAGCATTGATTTTTGCAGGTAGCATGTGTGATGCGGATTGTGGCCTTGTTTACTGCAATCGATTACATTGACATTTAACAAAGACAGCAAAAAGGGTAGCGAAATAAAAGAGAAAACAATCGTAACACGAATTTCCTACACTTTTTTTGAGGATTCGACTCTGACTGAATTGAATCCCAACGTTTGAAGATACTGTTTATACTCCATCAGCATGGTGATGCACAGCTCTCTGTGCCACTCGGTGATCGTTGCATTGGAAGTGAGGCTTGCAGTTTTGGATTGAGCCTGAGCATTCTGAGGAGACTGTTGCTGAACCATTGATTGTAGAGTGGCGGGGGGCTGAGAGAGAGAATGATCTCTGCTGGCGGCAGACTGCAGTCGCCATTTCGGCAGGAAAAGAAGTGGCGTATGGCAGTAATGAATCAGCCGAGAGTGCTGCTTGAACAGATTTAAAGTAGCTTGGGAGATTGGGATATTCGAATTAGCCGCGCGGCTCTGCCACATTTCACCAAGGCACTTAAAGTCCTCTGGAAGAATAAAAGACAACGTTGATTGAGAATCGTGTGCAAAATGAAAGAACTTTCATACTTTCAATACACAATTCCGGAGATATGACCTTTGGCTTTTTTTTCTCGCTGACGCACGTCCTGCAGATGATAAGCTGCTCTCACCACGGCGTCTGTCGCGCTGTTTACTGG
Source organism: Neodiprion pinetum (assembly GCF_021155775.2). Lineage (NCBI taxonomy): Eukaryota > Metazoa > Arthropoda > Insecta > Hymenoptera > Diprionidae > Neodiprion > Neodiprion pinetum. The sequence continues at coordinate 31,406,945 of NC_060236.1, read as the reverse complement.
GTGTGGACTACTCGGTTTAGCGTCCCTCAGGACTTGAGATATGCGAGGATTCCATGACAGGGTTGTTGTTTTTCCAATGTTACTGCGATTCGAGCTTCGAGGCCATTCTTTGCCGTCGTTGTGTAAGTCGTTTGGAAATTTGGTCAGAGTTTCCATGTCGGTTATTTGATAGTACGACGGATTTCTGTCCTCTTGAGGGAAAGCCGGTGCTGGCTGATGGTGGAATATTCCCAATTTCTGCATCACTATATTCGTAAATAAACTTGATCTCGACGACAGCCATGTGCCAAGATTCGTCACTTGCTTAGTCAACTTCTCGGAACGTTCCTTCGACCAGTTGTACATGTAGATAATAATCTGTAAGTCAAAGAGAGGAAGAAAATTACAGATACCTTGAAATTATTGATTGGAGAGGATATTGCGCAACAAGATTTGAAGTATTCAGATTGTGTAGGCAGAGAACTTCAATTTTGTAGAACTAACATATTTTTTAGAGACCCATCGAATTTCGTAATAATTCCATGATTATGAAAATAAAAATAAAACGAAAATATTCAACACTCACGTTATCGCTCTGTATTTCAGCAAGCAGGAGACGTTGTCTAGGAACAAAACTAGAGTCCAAAACCAGAGGGTTGAATTTCTGGAGCAATTTTTGACCTGCAAAATGAAAAAGGATCGTAAAAATTTCGAATGTCTTTGTACACACGGTGAAAGAGTGATCACAAATGAAACGTTGGCTTACTTTTAGGCATCAACATTTCAGGTTCGATTGTTTTGCTATGCGAAGCCTTCCATTGATAAAAATTTCTGGCAATTAAGAGACATTTTATCGGACTTTGATCTTCCCTGGTTAAATCGCACGGTACATATACTGTTGGGTCGCTATTATCATCCTTGACGAAGGACATCCAAGAGCTGCTGACACTCTCCATGCTTTCTGACATGTGAAAAGACTTTGCCATGTGAATCTCTTCGTGAGTTGGGTTGGTATCGATGAACGGCTGGCGTCCGGATAGGACAAAGGTCCTGGAAGATGTGTCAGGTGCGTGACCGCGAATCAAATTCTGCAGTTCTTTAGCGATGACAGGAATCGGGTGTCGCCTTTGCATGACAACTATGTGTTTTTTGACCGCAGGTACGTTGGTCTGTAAAGCAAACTGAAACCAGTGGTGCAGCGTAGTGCAATAAACTTGATGGAGTGCCCCGTCTTCGCCTACCTCGTACCTGTTCAGCTGGATAGCATCCAAAATTGAGGGTTTGTATTGTTTATTCTTCACTGGCGTCTGAGTTTCTTTGTGCGCTACTGTACAATCGAATGGAACTTCGTTGGGCAATTCTTCCGTGAGAACAGTGGGTAAGATTTTATATTCCGTGACTAAATCCCAAGTGGCATGCCTGGCTGCGGAACGCAATTTTTGGGTCAAAGATTCCAAGTTCACACGGCCCTGTTTCCAAATTCTGAATTCGATCAGCGCCTCGGGGGACAAATCTGGCTGTAATTTGCCATCGTACAAAGAGCTGGAAACAATTGCTTGAAAATGCTCAACAGTGAACGGATGAGGAAAGTCAGAATCTAGCCATTCTTGTTTACTCGTTGTTATCAAGTCCCCGCTGGCGTTGACGATCCCCACGGCTATGCAAGCGATTCCTTTACTGCCGCTGGATTGGCTTTGATTGTATAAAAATATGTCTGATTCGGGAACTCTTTTGCTAGAATCTTTGGTGTAGTCTTGAAAATGATTGTGGTTTCTCGAGTCAGTGTATTTTGGATTGTGCAAAAATTGTAACAGGTTTTGCCGCAGGTAGTATCCCAAGGCTTCGATGTGAGGTAAACAATGTGGTGGCACTAATAACTGTACGACATTTTCTGGAGGCTGGTATTGTTTCTGAATGAAGTGCACGTCTGCCGGGGTCAACTTGCACATAGGATTCCTGGCGAGCATGATGGACAAAACTTCCAGCACAGCGTCGTCTAGGCGATTCTGCAGGACCTGAACAAGTTCGCATTTTACTGCAGGCCCGGCATCAGAAATCCCATAAACCATGAGGATTATCAGATCGTCAGGCTTGTTCAGTAGGTCGCTTTCCTTTTCACCGAAGGATCGGACTCTCGGACGAATATCGTTTGTCCCCAAAACGTCTCCTTCTTTTCCTTTGGATTGGGACAACGAGGTGATGCTGCTGCTCCTAGAGACGACTAGTTTTTCATGACTTTCCGAGAGCTTATTCTGCAGAGGTTTGACCTCGCTTATCTGCTCGTGTAATCTCAGGTAAAACACGTTCTCATTGTTTTCCTGATAGACAAACATGTTGCTGCGATTGTTCACAGAAAAACGATTCAACACCGCGTGGAGAGCTTTTATTCCGCGAGAAAGTCCAGGTTTCCCTGGCCCGGTTTTCAGTCTGGGATGAAGGCAGAATGGGACTTTCCATATTACGGGGCACCTGAACACGCCTGGTGACATATTGATCGAGAAAACTTGGTTTTGGTGCGTGGCGCCTGATTCACTACCCGTTTCACCTCGACACTCGTAGTCTTCGTTCGACTCTGGTTCCAGCAAGGAATCGCATGTTCGTGTATCGTGCAAGTTTTGCAGCAATAGGTACTGATTCACCCGTCGACATATCGCCTTTATTTCGGACATCACCATCTTCGGGATTTGTCGGTAACGATCGACCTCGGGACAAGCCAGTTCCAGGAACCTGGAGTCAGATGCAAAATCAGAATACATAGAATCGAGACATCAACTCGATAGAACCGTACCTGCAATGAAAGTACACGTAAACGAAATTATCTTCGACTTTTAATATGAGCCAAAAATTCGGCATCCGATTTCTTCGTTTGGCAAGATCGGTTAGCCAGTGGCAATCATCATCCGAATCGCTGCTGTCACCTTCGTATCCGTCATCGGTTCCAGTATGACCTTCTCCCACGCTAGATATCTCGGAATGACACCCTGGAGGGTCTCCGGAATCCGTTCCGCTCACTCTGGTTTCGATATCCTGCAGTTGTGGTTCTGCCATATCTTCCAGGAACGTGTCGTCTACATATTTAATTAGCATCTATACATGCTTAACCAATTGAATTCATGGAATATACGAAATAAAAGTTTTCTCACCGTTCGGGGCTACATTTTCCTCCTGGTTACTCGACTCACAATTAACTTCTACAGCATCGTCACTGCAGCTTTGATTTTTTGTGAAATAAAAGAGAGTTCCTTCCTCGTTGATGCAGTACCGATCGATTTCCAATTTCCTCAATTCCTCCAGAAATTTCGGGCTACAATGTTCGGACGGAAAGACAAACTGCAGTGGTACTTTGTCCATTGAACAGCTTGGCCTCCCAGTGGATTCGGAAACGTGTCTTGCGACAAGATTCAGGGTATGTTCTGTAGGAATGGTTTGATCCAGCAGTGCTGTCGCAGTTTCATCCCTCAGCAGCCATTCGATCTCGTCGACCAACGTGCAGACTGCGTTGTGCTGTCTTCTGGGTAGATGTTGAATTCTGTCCTGTAAAGCGTCGGTGCCAGACATTTGTGTGTCATAATCAGGGCTACTCTCGCTGTTTGTCGTAGTGCTGCCAGCCGAAGAGGCGCTACAGAACGAAGTAGTTCTCAACCCTGGACTGCGTTCCAGACTCACATCCAGAACCTTCCTCGGAAGATTGAGGCATATTATATCCAGGGTTATTTTCATTTCTGCCGGATTATGCTCCTCGAGCGGAGTTTCGAGCTTTTCTACAATATCTGTGAAGCAGGTCGGCAGCAGTTTCACCGGCGTAGTCGACAGACTGGATCGTGTATGCACCGAGCAACTGAGCTGCAAGAAAAGGGGTTGTTCTTGACTTGAACTATCGTCTTCCATCAAATCACAGCTTAGCGATTGTGTCGATGCTAGACTGGAAAGTTTACTTCCGTCCTGAAGACTTGCGCCAGGCCATGTTGAGTACAACTGATTCCCTGTGACGAGAAAAAAAGGTATTAATACATTAGCTTCAGTCGCCTCGTCAAGGCTTCAGGTTGATTAGTTGAATTAGTACCGTTTTCATTTCCACGGTCTGCCTTACGATCGATAATTTCTGAAGGGAAAACCAGGCCATCCACGTCTTCTTCACTGTCGCACCTCAGGAGGTCCATTCTCTCCTAAAAAAAAACAAATCAAGTTTTCGTTGAGTTTTTGATTGTTCTACATTGCAAATTAAATACCAAACAGAAAACTTTGAAATTTATGACCATTAGCAGCTTTAATCAACTATTTAATAATTCAAAAACAATCCTAGGTCCCAAACTCTGGTTAAAAAAAACTTTTGAAAATTTTGCATCATGAAAAGATTGTAAAGAAGTCTGAAGCTGGTATATTGATATCCAAATGAGAAAAGTAAATCCCAATCTAAACCTTTACAATCAAAACAAAATTATTGTACAACCTACCCAGACATGTTATCTTTCGCTCAAATTCTAGCTATGTTATAGAAAAAATTTAATATTTAACATTAGTTTGTTAATATCATGTTAATTACTATATCATAAGCAATGAATTCTAGTGCCAGACGAGAGCACGGTTTTTATGAGAATCTGTTGCTGGTTGATAGGAGCTTAAATCCAGTAACATCTATTAAGCTAGAGATTGTAAAATTTTCTAGCAATAAAAATATTCACTCAAAATTCGCATTTTCTACGTTGATTATTATACTGCGGAGCACGAAGAAAATTTGATATTTTACCATTTTGTCGAAATTCCAGTGTAGAGAGCAGAAATAAAATTCCGGATGAGCCGGTACAGCTCTGAAAGCACTGTTCATTATTTTTTCAAACTTTTCTGTTATCAATTGATGAAGGTGCTTCACAACATTGCAGGATAGCGCAGCACGCGAGGATTCTGGAACATTTTCAGTGGCCGAACTTAAATGCTGACAAACCGAGCGCAAGTAGTTTGTTATGTTAATTTCTATGAGAGCTTCTTCGCACTGCTCAACCGCCGCTTCCATGTCTTGATAACTCAACGGACGTTGAAGAGCGAGTGATTTGTACACAGCGACAACGTAGCACTGACAATGAGCCAACTGAAGCAGTTTGCAATGCTCGATCATGCTTTTGTGATCTGAAATAAAAGATCTGGATACAGATTCGTATATAGAAAAATGTATAACAATTTACGGTTCCATACCTCCCGTAATGTTGTCGGAGTCGTCGCTCTTTGGCTCTGGAGAAGAAGGTTTGGTATCGGCCCCCGATTTCAGGATGATGAAATCTTCTCCGACCAATTGGCCAGATTTGTACGTATGGTCCTGGTAAATATCTTTGACCCGCGAAGAGTCGAGTTTGTTGACCAGGGTGTCGATTAGCGTTGCTAACGGACAATCGTAAACGTATATGGGCAGAGGTGGTCCTTGTTTGAAGTTATTTAGAGCAGATTCACAGCGTTCGCTGGGCCTCGGTGTACTTAGCATTGTCGCTGTTGGGCTCGAAAGATTTGAGCATACGTCCAAGGCGTGAGAACTACCTACGCTTTTTACCGATCGTGAAGGAGTCAAATTTTTATCATATTCTCCAGCATTAATTGGTAGTGGATCGTTCTCGTCTGTACAATCTGTGTGACTGGTATTCTGGTTGCTCTGCTCGTTGGGAGAGAAAAGTAAGCGCAAGTCTTCTTCTGACGATGGAAGTATTGTGATAATAACGTGCGTCACGCTGATACCTTTGACAAAGCATCTCCAAGTCGGTCTTCGAAAATTTGTCATTGATCCATTCATGTATTCTTTGCCTGAAATAACAAATTTCCATAAACCATAGAGTCTTTGCTGAGAAAAAACAGATGTTTCATACGTCAAATAAAGTTCGGCGTGCTTAAAATGAACTAAACTTGCCTAAATGTGGTGAAATGCTAAGCGGTGAAGCGTCGTATCGAGGTCGTGCTAACAGCATTTCTGTAAACCTCTGCGATTCGTCGGCAGTAAATATCAATTCTCGATTATGAAGCCGCTTAATGTGCTCTATGAGCCCTTCGACCAAGCACTTATTAGCTCCTTCTCTTTCCTCGCCGTTCGGTCCTAAAGAAGATACGTTACCATATAAGTTAACAAAATAATATTTTGAACTGCAAAAAATGAATTACCTATTTTAGAATTATTCTCATATTCTCTAAGTGCGCAAATTTTTCCAAAAATCTGAGGCACGTGCAACACTCTGAAGTTGAAAAACGAATTCTGATACTAAAGTATGAATTCCCTGGTGCAAAACTAAAGAGTTATTGAATTTTCTTAATTGATAACGGACCATCAGAGAATATGGAAAACAAAAGCTCTGCTTGCTGGCACTTGGGCAAGATGTTCAAGACGTCAAAAGTGAATGGTATCGACCGTATTCGATCATTGGCATTAGATAGTTCTTGATTATACTCGGCAGGACTCGGCCTTCTTGTCGATCTGCCAGCTGCTGATCCAGTGCTAGTTTGATTCAACTGATTCGCAGTCAAAACTCCGCCTAATTGTATATCTCCACCAATCGCTTCGTTCAAAATCATTTGACTTAATAAATTCAAGTGTTCCAGAGTCAGAAGCGCGTTAATGCATTCTTCGTCAACTTGAGCTATCTGAAATAATCATGAAAAAATAGGAAAGGTTTTAGGATATTTTAATTGCATCAATTTCTTACAGTAAAAAATTCTCTTGACAAACATACAACAGGCCTTGCTTTTGATGGTAAAATCAGTGTCACAGTTATTAAAAAATTATCGTTTAGGGTGTCGTATTGTAGAGAAAGAACAATGAATGTGCTTCTATACGTAACGCTAAGCAAATTGTAGAAAACGTTTATTCCGCCTGAATATTGTCATCTCGTTTATCTAAATGCAATACAAGGCGAAGAAAAAAATTGAAACATCGTGATCAGGTATATTTGCGAGAGAAAAACATTTATTACATACAATCGTACTCTTACATGCATGGATAATATTAAACAAAGATAGAATAATAGTGTCAAACTAAAAGTAAAGTCATTTCGCTCTTGTTAATAAAGTTTAGATATTTACAACGTTAATAAGCGCAGGTATCGCAAAAGTCAAATTAAAAAATAAATAATTTTCATTCATTTTTTGATTGAACAGTAATTGGTTTCTCTCGAACGGATGCGGTGAGGAATCTGTTCTGTTAGTGGAGTTAACGGCAGCCAGGAATAAGTTGGAGGAGTTGAATCTCACTTTAACACAAAGCGAAGAGACCACTACTCCACTTGAACCTCGCCGCCTACGATATTTCAACTTTAGTGCAGCTGAAATTTCACCGCAAGGTCGTCTAAGTAATACTCGCCATGGTATGAATTGTAGATGGAAGTTAATCCGATATACCAAATGGTCGATAAAATTCATGGGAGAAAAATTGGAACTGCGATAAATTAGCCATGCGTAGCCAATTTGTGTTCGCGTAAGTCTTTGCAAGTCTTAACACATAGATAATACACGACACATCATTTTCATAATAAACCAAAGTTAAACCAAAAACACAAGGATTGAAAAAATCGAATTAAAATCTATCAGACAATTTTGATCATTTTTACTAGAAGTTTAGACTAGTTTAACGGTAATTTCTGAGCCAGATTATCTTCAAAGAATTGGTGTACGTCACTCCTTTGAATCGCATCTTTAAATTGTCTTTTCGTGAACGTTGGTTTACACTGTTCTTCATTTCCTCTAAATATAACAAGACCGCCAAGCTGCCGAGGAAAAGTCGCATGACTATGAGCTGGAAGAGTTAGATCTGGCAGATTTTTGGAGCTCAGTGACTCACTGCCTAGATCCCCACTTCCAACTAAAAGTCACACGGGTTGTTATCCAGGAACCGAAGAATCGGAGGTTTTTATAGAAGAAATTTCTTGAGACAAAGATGACAACCACCACCTACGTAACGCAGCACAATATTTACTCCGAGATATTCTTTTCGCCAAAATTCATCCAATTTTTCGGATAGCGAAGCACGGAAGAGTCTTACAAAAAAAAAAAGAAAAAAAGAAAAAAGAATCCGGGGTAATAACTAAGAGACGAGTAGTTGAACAGAATAACGAAGTATTGATGTTAATTTGACACCAGTGAAGGATATAAATTATCTTTTAATGCTGACTTATTGATTGATTTGAAAATAGTTTCAGCGATTTCAGTGAAATTTCAGACAAAATTAGAGGATAACATCTGCAACTAAACTTGGAAAATGGCTTTAGAGGATCAAGAATAGTTTGATACCATTTCCTTTTATACGACGCACTGATCGATTTGAGTTGGAATAAATAAATGAAAAAATTAAAGTTATCGCAACACCTCTTCGTTGTTCCGCTCTTTATTCATGAATAATTCACTTTCATTTGCTCGTTCTTGTTTGAAGGTAAACTTTTTTCAACACATTAAACCGTTCGGTGCGGCGTGAAGAGCTTGCGACGAGAGACGTCCCCTTAGTTGCACGAGTTGCACGGATTGTCGAGCTCGAAGAGTGGAGTTTACATCGATATCGATAACCAAGAAATAGGTACTGTACGACGATAAAGGAGGAGGATTGAAAAGTGGACGACTAGTGGGCCCAGGTGATGATCTGGGCCCTATTTATACCTGTTGGAACTGATAGGTGAACCCCATTCGGGGTCCCTGGAGTCGATAACCAGCCCCACCTCGATACTGATAAGGATACGACGTGACAGACGCCTAGCTGGGTCAAAATCCATCATCCTCTTTCTCCTCGAATTTTATCACAGACTTGATAATATCGATGAACGGTAATTGAAAATTTCATTTATTACATAAAAATGATTCGCGTACTGTCAGTTTATATTCCTATGAAACGTGCCAGTTTCAAATCTATGAATCCCTGAGTCATATATTGACACAACTATGCCGCAATTTATTTTACTTTTGTAAATATCTCACGGTCAGTTGTTATCAGTATAAAGCGTGCGTTAGAGGTTTCTATTCGTTGCAATGAATTGTCGAAACGTTTGGTAATTGAGACTCGTTGATTTTTCAGGATCGAAACGAGAAATTGTTTTTATTTTCTTTACTTTTCTTTTCCAAGGCGATGAAGATTCGGCAACTGTCGCTATTACTGCGACCTATTTTCCGAGGAGAAAACCCTGTACTTATGGACTATGTAGCGCAGTGACCAAGAATTGGTGATCCGGTGTTTAGATATCATTTCGTACATATCGGTATCAGCTAAAGCTTGGCCAAGAGAATTAGGCAACGACTTAGGAAATATTTAAACGTGTCTTGCGCCAAGGACGGAATTTAAGGTGATCCATATTGATTTATTTAGATGATAAATTCACTGATCGCTTGCCTAAATGGTCGATTTTTTTGTCTGATTTTTTTTGGTTGGTAATAGTAACTTTCCTGGAATGCCGTTAAGCGTGTTACGATCGAACAATCCCAATATTATTCAATCAACAAAAATGCGAATTAGCTGATCAAGGTTTGAATAAAAATAATTACTCAATGCTTATCGAACCTTTCTATCGTCATCCGCACTGGTCGACTTTGTAGATAGGTGATATCTCATTGCAGAGATTTTTTCAACTGATTATTTACACTTATGTAAGTCTGAAATAGGTGGATATCGTTCTGAGATTCCGAGAAGAACAATACGTACGAAAATTAATTTTTTTTTCTATTATATAAAAGTAGGTATCAGATACACTTGGATAACAATAAAAGGAAAAAAGAAAAACCTATACGATACGTATCGTAAGCGGTGTAAGATGCGAGTTAAATTTTATCTGTGAAAGTAAGTAAGTTACGCAAGGTGAGAGTTATGGCAAGGGATGAACCAGTGGACAAAATTCAATGTGTAAAACCAATAGACTGCACAAACTTTGGTAACTGCGCGGCTAATGTTTGCAGAGAGATAGATAGGTAGACGTACCTACCTGACAAAATAAACCACTTCAGAACGCCACTAGCCCGGATAAGTTTTTATGTTATTGATTACACAGTTTATCAAGACAGCTTAAGATAACTCCTGGCTAAAGGAACTCTGGAAACACTTTTCAGCTTGGCAAGCTTGCACGTTTTCAATTCGTTTATCAACCAGCGATATTATTACAGCGGAAAAAAAAATTTTCATATACACCTATATATTTAAATTATACATATCTATATTAAACTGGTTGAAAAAAATTTACAGGTATTTTTTTTTTTTTCAAATCATCAATAATTGTAGGAGGAGGGAATAAGACACCTGTTGTAATTTTATCCTTTAATATTAATATTTATTGGTTCCTAAACGCAATTCATTATTTTTCATTTAGTTAACGTGAGAAAATAATTTTAGTTAGTTCCGAATTTTGAAGCTGAGTAATACGAGGCTATGCACGTAAATTTGCTTAAGGCGACAATTAATTGAATGACATGATTTTATAGTGGTTGAAATGGTTGAAAAAAAAAAATTATTGTCTCATATTAATTCAACGGAAACTGAAAAATTGCGTTCAGAAACGACTAAATGTAAATATTAAGGGATTAAAACATAACAGGTGTCTTATTTACTTTTTCTACAAATATTAAGCATGCGACATTGAAAAAAAAACAGTCGATTTTTTGAACCAGTCTAATCCATATGTATACATGCAAATGCGCAGCTATGAGTTTTGTCTATGCTTTCAGTAATAAAAATCGATTTTTCTATACATTTTCCGCCAACTAATTCTTACTGATTTTCGTTAATCAGAAAAAGAAGCAAGAAAGCAGACAACGATTAATTAATTCTACCTTCAATCCTGATACGTGTAAATAAAAATATGACGCAACTGATGTATTCAAGGATTCGTCGATTAGCATCATTGATGTTAGTTTTGAAAATAGGGTATAAGGAGGCTGATAGGTTTTTTGATGAGGTGCCATAATTTCCTTATCAAGTCAAAGTAATCAGACGTATTGTCAGAAGGTTGTGTAACTAATGAACTGAGATATGATATCTTCGAGACTGGCTTGAGGAAATTGGTTTATGATATCAGTGCGCATTGGCTTGGAATGAATCAATCGACCCGGTTAATTCTTTGGGTATAAGAATTTTATCGGAAATATCTTATGTAATGGGACAGAAGATTTGAGTAATTCTAATACACCTGTAGATTAACTGGTTTTGAAAAAAGTAACGAACATTTCTCGCGATCCGGTTCGAGACAATTATCGGTTACTCGGAAAAAGCATTACTACCAAATAAAATCACTTTCACGTTTAATAACTGTGACACAGATTATTTTCAAAACACGTAATTACGGACCTCTTTGTATCGAATTTGACAAACAGATGTTTCCATTCTAGTCACCGCATAGAGCATTATTTCCAAAAGATGAATATTTTCAAAGTGAATCAACGACTGGGTTGTTATTCCTTAAATCCTGTATGCGGGGACCAAAATTTTACAGCGATATGATAACTAGAAATTAACTCACCGCATCCGGTATCTGGCGATATTGCAAGGCGTGCATGTAAGCGGCTGTTTGTTGTATAGGGAGCATCGTGTGGCCGCATTGAGGCTCGATCCAGACTTCTGTAACTATTTGGAAGTCACCGCAACCTTCCCCATCGTCGTTTCCAGCTTCTCCATCTCCGGTACCTGAAAAATGTGAAACAACAGATCGATGACAATCTATAGCGGAATGAATTTTGTCCCTCATTTCCAATCTCCTCACATACCTTCGTCAGTGTCTTCATCCGAGCCGCTATCTCGTTCTGATGAGGGAGGCGCTATTGTATGAGGCGGAAAAAGAACGTATTGAATGACGCAAGGATGTATTGCATTGTCGTTCGCAGGTCTTTGCATTTGCACCTCAAGCACCATGTTGATTATTCCAGCAGACGAATGGGCGAAACTAAAACCTTCCGTGAGCCTCATCCTGATGAAAAAAGACACTATAAGTTTCCTTCTTCTTGTGGGCAAGAAATAATACCTAGTACGAGAGTAGACTTAACCTCCTTGAGGCACAAATTGCAAACTTACTCCGAAGCTTCCTGATTATGGAAATGAAGAATATAGAGCAATACATATATATACTTAATTTGTAATTGTTGATAGTATCCTGGCAATGGCGGTGACGTTTAGCCTGGGCCAGGCGACGTTAGGAACTGTTTGAATTACTGGCTTTTTTACAGCCCACAACCACCTGCTGTGATGGAGATACCTCGATAAAGTCGTGATCAAGCAGCCGCCAGGTATGGGTGAAAATCTGGCAGGAATAGGCTGCGTGCCGTCAGGAAAAACGACGGTGTTCAGGTCGGTCGGCACGCGTTCGTATCTAATTAAAATTCGCTCCAAGGGTTTGCGCAGGATGATGCAGCACGGAGTTTCTCTCTGCTCGGTTGGTCGATTGGGCAGCGTTAACCTTGACAAGCACTCGAGTATATCGACGACCACATTGTGCCGAATGACGCCTTCTGTCCCGCCAGCAAAAGCTATGTTCAGTACTACACAAGGAGGCTTGCAGCTGACTCGTATTAACGAAAACGACACTGGCGGTTTGTCAATTTCCTTGAATATGAATTGCACATATGTGTGATATTCGACGAGCACAAATGTCGCCCAGTTTTTCAGCATCGCGTACAAAACAGCCGCGGCTTGCCGACACTGAACACTTTGGAACCTTCCGCTCTGATTAGCAAGGTGGAGATGACGTGGCAATGGTCTGTCGTGAGAAAGCACCAGAGCAATCCTTTGGGAATGCATCCAGCGTGACCATTGCGACGGATCGAGAAGAATGACCGGTCGCCAAATTTGTCCAAACAACGAACAGGCTGGGTCGCTGAAAAGATGACGATGCTATTAGCCGATGCTCCTGAAGCCTTTGAGTCATAGTCGTAAGTAATTACCCATTTTATATCCTTTTTTTTTGTATATTTAGAGAACTTTTCAACATATTTCTTTGCGGTTTTGGTATTTCTGATAGTATACTAATAGGTTTTCAATACTCGAAAGTAATTATTACGATATAATGTAAATTATTATTGTAAGAACAGATTGATTGACAAAAATCATGAAAATTGAGGGAATAATTCATCCCCGGAAAAGTTACACCTCTACACTTAGATATGTTTTACATAAATTATAAGTTTTTGGGGTCGCTGATTACAAATCTGAAATAGGATGTTAAGAATTCAAGATGGCGGACAAAAATTTCAAATACGATCAAATCGGGAGAAAAAACTCCGTGTCTGGGTTTTTAGGATCGCTCAATACGAATCTGAAATGATATTTGGAAAATTCAATGTGGCAAACCCAGTCAGCGACTTCGAAAACTCTTGCACAGAATATTTCGACCGTACTTGATCAAATTTTAAGTTTTTGTTCACCATGTTGGATAGGCCATCCTGAATTTTTGAAATCTGATTTCAAATTCGTAATCAGCGATCCCAAAAATCATAGAATACTACCTCGTTATAAAAGTTGACTCAGCACAATAATGTGTGACTCAAAGGGTTAATCGCTAGTTTAGTGTTAATATTTTAATCAATCACCTCAGTAATACTGAACTGCTTGACGGATAAGTGGGCAAATAAAATACAGGCATCCCGCTTCTGATCGTGTCAGGGACGTTGTACCAAGTCCACCCTGAGCCTGGAAACCAACTAAAGTGCGACAACATATCGTCACTATCTGTCAAAGAAGCGAGAGCTCCCCAAAATCTGGAAACAACACTCTGGCGGTATTGTGACTTGATGGGCTTTTTCGATACACAGGTAATGTCGTGAAGGAATTCATACGGTGCTGAGAAAAATGGAAAATGTTAATTTCTGTTAATTTCTGTTAAAAAAGACAGTCGAGTTGCACTTAACGGGAAATATTTGAACTTCAGGCACCATGCTCACCCTCAATAGTAATGGTGTAATGTATAGTGTTGGATACAGTTGGCAGCTTTGAGGGCCACGAGCAACTGATCAAATATTCCAAAAATACGTGAGTTTGCCAAGGCAGAACAAAGCACAATTCCAAGCAATTGTCCCTCAGTCCGACACGCTTGATCAGATATCCTTCACGCAGTCGACAGCACAAGAGGCTGCTCAAAGTGCAAGTAACTTTGTCATCAATTTGTTTCTTCCTGAGCAATTGAGGAGGCCTGTTTCCATGAAACAACGGATTGCTGGTATGCCATTCATTCGGCCTAGACTGCATTTGCGACGGATCACATGTCATGGTTCGATATAGTTGCCAGCATAGAAAATTTCTATGATAAACATTCATACTTGCTTTTTCGTCGAAACTCTATTCGAAAATACCCCTAAATTAGTTGTCTTTGCGGTATATTGAAATAAGCTCGATTTGAAACAAGGAAAGCATGACTTACAGCTTGCGGTACGAACGTCATGTAAGTGCCTAAAGTAGCTGTTGCCAAGAAACGGAGGAGGTCTTGGTATGGGACTAGAGCATTTGAGCAATGAGGGTGATAGGTGCTTCCCACGTGCAAAAAACTGCACGCCACTGTCGATGCACGTAACTGCTGAACCAAAGAGTCCAGAACATGCACATCGGTCACCCCTACAATACCATCCGACACTACAACCAGATCTGCAAGCAGCAATGAATGAAATTTAAACAGTATTCCTACGGTCTTCCTACTTTTTTATATTCCACTACGTCTTACGCCGTTATTATTTTTCATCTAATTTATGTGAAATACATTTACTCACTAGCACAACTACATTCTGGGAGAAGGGCGAGAGCGAGCATTCCATACCGCAGCATATTGATGAAACTGGCTTCCGGAGATACCATTGATATATTTTTTATGGAGTTGCTGTTACTCTGTCCCGCACATGTGCCTCCTTCCTCAAAGAGGCCACCAACTAGTCGCTCGCTCTCGGACCTCAGCGTTTCCAGCTGTTGATTAGCTATGGCCGTGACCAGAGCTACTCTGTCTTCGAGAATGTTCAACTGCTTTTCAACAAAGCGTGTAAGCAACGCTACATTTTCCATGTTCAGGAGCCAGCCCTGAACCAAAACTTGCTGTGCAGGACTAGTGAAAAATGGGGTGTGGGCTATCACAGTTACATATATCTCAGGTCTCATCACACGCTCACTTCCAGGGACCACAAACTGTAACGAAACATTAGAATCTTCAATCTCACGGCATCTCTATGATGGTAAAACTCGGCAAGGCTTGAGTTTCGCTATGTGAATATGAACGGATTGCACACTCACTGGTCGCGTTATACCCTCCAGGCACCGTTTGGTAGCCATGTAAATTTCGTCCATTACTACTTCACCGTGTTGTATGTCCTGAAACCGAGTGAATTGGAAATGGTGACGATCTAAGTGTCAAGTCGCAGGTTCCAATTCTACTTACAACAGTGGAAAGTGAAGGGCTCAAGTCGAGACTGATTACGATTCTATACTTGTGAGCTAAGAAAACGAGCGACGTGTTTGTTGTTATTTTGTACTGATACCGATAGCTCGTCTCTCCTCGCCATAACAGCGGCGGTTCAACTGGCAGTGCAGAGATTATTTCCAGCTCTGGTATTTCCTCGTTATTGGCTCCGGGTCGCTGTATTGTTATCGTGGTATTCAAATGCTCCAGCATCCATTGAGCACGGACATTCCTCGAAATTGGAAAACCCTTTTTCATCAGCAGATAGACAGTTTCTGCTTCAAGAACGGCTTTTTCCTACAAAGGAATGGTATTTCCGTTTTTGATATTTTCAAATATCCCGCCCCCCACCACGAATCAACATAACGATTCAGAACGAAAAAGAGACAAAACGGAAACAAAAAGGGATCAATTCGTCTCACTTGTCAACTTTAAATATAATAACGAAAGAATTGACGGAGTCTCAAGTCATGCAATTGGTTCAATAGATAAATATTAATTTTTAGGTTATGTTCAGATAATTATTACTTTTTTGTATTAAAAATATTTTTCTTGGTTCAGGGGGTTCAGGGAAAATATCATCGGGTCATATTGTGCAGAAATATGTTCATCATTCTTACCTCGTTTTCCGTGTCCGTCTCCATGGCTTCTGTATTTTTTTTCATCGGTTATTCAGTTCCATAATGATGAAGTACGCAGAGCGAACTACCAATGCCATACTTTAATATATTCACTGGCGTATGTTAGCGAGATATTGACAGCGCTGCAAATTTTTTTCAAGCATGTATGAGATTGTGCTGTTTATACTGATATGAGGTCAAAGGTCATGTATTTCTTGGTTTCTACACAAGTTTCCATATTTTCATTGCTGAATAAACATAACCAAACATATGTTCGTGGACGATGGTCACTTGACGTTTCTCCCTTCCTGCCTCTCCCGCCCTCGGCGCTCGAACGATTCCAATGAGTTCAATTTTCATACAGTGACATCTGACGGACTTAACGTTCCTGATTTGTTTCCAAAATTGTTCAATGACGTAACGATAGATCGCGCTATTATCGCATTTTTCTCTGGAATTTGAAATTTCGAACGTTTCTGGATCTCCGGTTTTTAGGCGCACAAAGTAAATTCAAAGAATCGAGCGTGGATCTGGAGGACTGATCCTCAACGCTGACGACTATAGTATAAAAGGTGTGGAAGTCTGCACACTCGGAATTCTGGTAACCAAAATTGAACTTTGCAAACATAAGATTCATAACTAGATTGAAGTTAGTAAGATAGATGTAACGAAAATATACTTGAAGTTACTAATATTACTGAACTGTTTAAACAATATTGCGATTCTCGACACATACCTGTATAGAGAAAATTGTCGATTTCATACCTGGGAACCACTCCAGAGGTTCAATATTGACAGTTAATAAATAAGGTACTGAAAAAAGTGACTGACTTTTCGTTTTTGCTTCCTCCCTCCCCCGACGTAACTTCACATTCGAAATTATAATTCGAAGACGGTGGAACTGCTGATGCTGAAGATACATACTGAAAAAGTCAGGGATCTTCTAATAACTAAAATAAAGAGTGGGAAATTACGGGATATTCAGTGAAATTTATTTTATATTTAGAGTGACAATATAGTCGAGTTTTTCGACAAATTTGAATGCGTTCCATGCGATTTACACGCTAGAATAGCTGAATAATTTCACGGCCGTGCCGAATAATCCAAGCCGAATTGCATACGTTCTTAAGAGGCATTATAGACAGCTTAACGATCTGTTTTCGAATACATATACCTACATGTTAGGTACCCGCAATAATTCATTCACAAGAATTACCAGGGTCGGTTTTTTATTCCCGGAGCTGAACGAACTGCAGCCATGGATCGATTTCTCCTTGTCTGCAGCATTAAAATTAGTCCGATACAGCCTACTGCAGGATCACGGTGAAAAGTGCAGCAGACAAAATGCCAAGGTCGTCAGCAGCATCCCGCTAACTTTCAAATATACACAGTCTCATATTAATGTATAGTATGGGTATACATATGTATACATACTGTCTGTAACATTGTTAATTATTCACAGATACATTTACCAAAGCGTATGACGGTGTGCGTAATACATATATGTTGATGGTCAATATCAGAATCAGTATTTACGGTCAGCACGTGAAGCATCTGCATAACTATTCTTCACTCGAACAAAAAGAAAGCAAACTTTCTTGCTGAAAGATTAGATATTAGATTGGTATTTCCTATGCGCCATGGTAGCTTGTTGATAACGTTTTCAAGGATCAACTTCTAAACAAACAGCGATCGATAAAAAATGAGAAATTTGATTTTGCATTGTAAGAGATTGACTCTATTCTGGACAACCTTCAAAACTTGCCTGGGATCGTAATTTTATAAGGACATTCGGTTCTGTTCCACGTAATTCTCGAAATCTAAAGTGCTGATAGTGTACTTATAACCACCAAAATGGTCGGACGATCTAGCAGATTCCTTGCATAATGTGGAATGGCAGACGATCCTACACGGATATGGAAGGGAAAAAAAGGTACATGAATAAAAGATTATCATAAAAAAAAAAAAAAAACTCAAGATAAAGTGTAAAAAAGGCGTATACGCTTCAGCTGCGCTTTCTCGCCCGGAATATCATAGGTATCCGATCGGTGACTAAGTATCTCGCCAAACTGGCGCCATGCGTGTTAAAAGAGTCGTACAAGGCCTGCGGCTTCCCCTCTCCCTGCAGATAACCGGTGGGATAAGCTGTAGGAAATTATAAGTAGAAAAGAAAAGAAAAAAAATTAAAAAAAAAACGTACGGTGCGAAAGGTTAGAGTGCGCTGGGAAGCTGCGTTGCTATGTTGCAAACGCTCCGCGATAGCGGAATAAGGGTCGAATAGTTGACCGCGAATTTTATATACCTACCAGCTGCGGGGATCCCCGACAGAGCGTGATATGGTACTGCAGGTGTTGAGGAGAACAGTTCGGATCGACAGGCGAGGGCGGTTCCACCTTCGCGTGCGTTTCGTATCTTTAGGACAGTCGCGCGTTTTACCGTTGCGTTGCGTTCCGTCTGCAGCAATAACGAACCGGCAATGGGAAAAGAGATCCCCACCCGTTTGCTAACCGCTTCGCGACGAGATGCTCGATTTGCCTCGGAGGACCGGAGCGGAGGCCGTCTCCGGCAATCAGCCCTCCTTCGGTCAGTGGAACTCCGGTAGGCGCCAAAAGTTGGCGGAAAGTTCTTGGCCAGCAGCATCTTGAATCCGAGGGGCAAAATATTAATTTACTTTTTTCAAACACCGCTCTCATAAAACTGGTCAAGGTTTTCGAAGGAGATCAGTTTATTTCGTGGATTTCACCTGGTCGCGGTACTGCATCGCTGGACCTTATCATCGGGCAGACGGTCTGCATGCGCGGAATGGTGCAGTGCGTGAAAAATATATTCTCCAAGATCGGAATGCGGATACAGAACCGAAGTGTTTCAAGTTACGAGTAAATTCATGCAGTGATATTTGGTACTTTTCCGAGCCAGCTGCTCTTGTACAGTTCTTCGTAAGCATTTTAATCGTCGTCTTATCGTTAAGATCGAAGCAGTGGCGCCTAACAGATTGCGGCAACGAAACGCTCCAACGCTCCCGGCTACTCTGCCAACGTCGGCCGTTCCGCGTGTGACGATCACTGCAAACTGTCTGAAAGGTAACATTACAACATTCAAAATGAATGAGACAGGCGGTTGACTGACATCGCTAACTGCTCCAACTCCGTAATAGGAGAGTCACGGCAATTGATGCGATGAAATAAAGTCGCATGGGGATGTTCGGTACCGATGGTAATGATTAATACGGTCAGTATATGCAGTCGAGTGCAGAGAGTGACCTGGTATAGGACTAGTAATCACAGTTTCCATACAATTTCGGAAAAGTGGATTTTTGGAAGACGTCCATAGACGTCGCGTAGACTAATTTTCTTTAAAACGCGAAATCGTTTTGGGCTGGACAAATTTTCTTGGACAACTTTTTGCTCTGATATTTTCCGTGCTATGAAGAGCTGGTCAAAGAAATGGGATAGACGGAGCCGGCAATAGAGTATAAATTAGTTTGATATTAGCCAGTCACGGATTTAAAAGTCAATGGAACAGGTATATAAGCGAATAAAGAATACTCATTGCAAATGTACAACAATACGATAATAAAAGTGATCCGAGAGGGTTGGGAGAGGAAGGTAGAAAGACAAAGAAATAGAACGAGAGGTGGTGGGAGATGGGAAGAAGCAAGAAAGAGGTGGTAATGATATTGACGCGAATGCGGTGTGGAATCTTAACGTGCATACGTATAATATGCGAACGGTATACCTAAAAAGTATAAACCCACACGCGACACGGGGGCAAGAGCTTCGGCGAAGGATACGACGCGCATTCTGCGAGTAATATAAAAACCGGCTTCAACATTGCGAAAACAAGTTGTATTATATACTATACATATGTATTGAATTATTTTTAGCCGCTTTATACGCCGGTTAAGAATGTTAATGTTCAATTGGGAAGCCGATCGCGCGTAGTCGGTAGTCGCGACGAAACTTAATTCTTCGATGGTTCCCGTTTCGCTCTGTCCTGACCCATAACTGCGTTCCAGGCGATATCGTGCAGCGAACCATTTTTAGGTACCAACGAAAGATATCATTATGACTCCGCTCCGGTACGTGGTAGGCACATTTGCATTGTGATACATTTCGAGTCATTAATATAACGGTATTTATCTGTTTAATTCGTATTAGATACCAACAGGCTTTGTACACTGTAGCAAAAATTCACTCCATTAAGTACCAAACCCATAGTCATTAAGAGTAGGTGAAGAAATTTTAGAGAATTACTAGAAATCTTCTATTAAACCATCGATATATAGTTAGTTCAGAGTGATAGAAACGGCTAATCATATCCGGCTATATATCAATCGCCGGAAGGCATAATTGGAAATATCAGAGGTAGTTTGGCTTCGTAAGAAATCAATTTTGAAGCCAGTGTTTATACTGAGAACTATTTAAAACAAATAAACTTATTATTTGAAGTCAGCAGGTAACGGAGCCCGATACCAATGACTTGAACAACTATACAGTCGTAAGCAAGAAGTTAACAGGATCGGTTACTCGAATAATAGCATTGATTTGAAGCCACTAATCGGCAATCATTGAAAGTTTCTCCGATTCAAAAATCCGAAATCATTTCAAACTACTGCAGGATTATATGGAAAATATATTTACCACGACAATATTAATTCTCTGCTGCCAGTGGTTGGACCTGCAAATCTGCGACTAACTTTAGCAAATGTGTTATTTATTTGTGTTTGATACGCTCTTCGTGTACCTGCATTTGTTAATTCCGCAATTGCCTTTGAACTTCGGTATCTGTGCCAAGACATAACCGGTCTATTCACTATTTATCCTAGATAGATACATGAAGTATATATAGGTAGTTGACTATGGCCTAGCAATAAGCGAGTTAGCTCTACGCTCGGCATGAATGAGGGATTTAAATAGACATCAGACATGAGCATATTGTTACAGATATAATAAACGAAGACGTCACAGCTGCGGGCTACCGTTTCAAACAGAATGGTTTGTCGTTAACAATACAGAGGAATACATAAATTGGTACGGGACTTTCCCACGTACAGGCGTATTACGTTTTATAGCGTAGCGTATAAGATTGACCGACGGTCCGATGAAGTTGAGACGGATTTTGCTCACAAGTGAAATCAGTTTGCATCAGGTACGCGTTATTATACCGGTGGACAGTGGGATTCGAGCCGATGCCATTGAAATAATTCCGGTTCTCGAAGAGCGGCACACCGTTACAAACATGCTGTTCAACGGGCGTCCTCGCCATCGTTTTCCTCCTTCTCCTCCTCATTCTCGTTCTCCTCCTCCTTCGCCTCCTCCACCTCCTCCTCTTCTGCACTCTGCAGACTCTCCTGCAGGTCGCGATAATTGGCGTCGTTTGGAGTGTGACGTCAAGTATTCAGGCGCCGAAAATGTCCTTGGAATTTTTCAGCAGCTTTCGTCTTCCAAACGATCTCTCAGACCACCTAATATAATCTCCGCGTGCAGATTCTTATGAACGATTCGACGTGTCGTCGTTGTGTCGTCTAAAAATAGCGTCCGCGTGACTCCCGGGACGTACGCTTGGGGTATTCATGTATGTAATATACAAGTGTAAAACAATCCTCTCTTCTCGCCTCATACAACTCTCCGCAACTCTTTCTACACAATGACGCGAAGCGTGCAGTTATAATCCCGAGATGGACAAAGGTGCCTATGAATTCCTCGAGGAACGCACACGTATTAAATATAACGTAAAATTCTTCTAACCGCTTTTGAACGAGGAAACTACCTATGCGGGAATTTCAATCGCGCAAGCATATCGATTGTCGCCTGTGCAGAGACTTCAACGACGCACGGAGACCGAGGCGGTCAACGTTCGTCGCCTACATGCAGAGACTTCGACGTGTCATGAGGTTGAAGTTAGTAACGTTACTGCAACGATGCATGTTTAGGAAAAATCATTACAATTCGCACCTTTTTGATCGTTTGATATCCAGTAAATCCTAATAAACAAAATATACTGAAGTTTAAAAGCCAGCTCGTTGATGGTCGTTCGAAAATTGCACAATCATTATTTTCTCTCTGGTGTCTCGTTACCTTGACGTTACTAACTTCAGTCTGATGAAGTATCACCAGCGTTCGAAACTGGAAGTTCGTTGGAGTTCCGGAGGAGTGGAGAGCGGCCTGATTTAGCCTCTCCTAGGCTTTGTCTGTACCTAGAGGACGGAGACATAGCCTAGAATAGGTTAGGTCAGGGCTCGAGGTCGTCGTGCCTGGAATTATAACGTATTCCCGAAGCAGGTATATAATTCTGCACACAGCTTCACGGGGGTGAATGCAACGGCGCAAGCGTCAAGGTCGAACAGTTGAAAGTCACGCTCGTTCCCCTCCCTGTTCATCCTTTTGCCCATCGCATCGCCATTCCGGAGTCAACGGAAGTGCCGAAATATTTCTTTGGCACGACCAGATGAAGGGGAGGGAGAAGACGGTGAAACTGGTTCGTGCCAACTGCGGACCCAATATTGTACCGGGAAGGAAGGTTTCATTGAGCAGGCCCATCGCATGCTTCGCCGCTAATTGCACGTTTCGCGATACTAACCATCACGAGGCTGGAACATTGAAACCGTTGATCAGTTATTCAAATTATACATAATATATATATATACTGGCTGTTTGTCCCTTTAATGCGCACGTCTCACAGACTTGCGAGTCGAAAGAATGAGTGTTTGTGTAACGAAAAAGGAAAACCCGATGCAATTTTGTTCGACAAATTATTCCTCAATTTTCAATAGCAAGAGCTGAATGGATCAGGATGATCAGTATAAAAAACGAACGACTATCAGTGCCTCATTGAATGATCCATTTAAAAGTAATGCTCATATGTATAAGTTTATAATATTTAACTTAGACACGTAATAAAAATCTTGTTAATTCTAGGTTAGAGAGAGTAAGTTTAGTCTAAATAATTTCATTTTACCTTATACTTCCGAAGTTGAATGGAAAGCAGAGACGTGAAACATAGAAAAAAACATCTGGATGGGTAGGTATTTTGTAAACTTCTAGTATTTTATTTCTTACCGTTCCTTCGGCGCTATATAAGTCACTGTCAGCAAAACTCTCTGCGGGAACCGGTTGTTGCGCAGACTGGGTCGCTTTTGATTGACATCACACTGCCATGGACAACTTTCTTTACAGTGAAATGTCATTTAAGGAATTCGATTCATCTCAGGTAAAAAGGAAGTCAAAGAGTAACAACATATAAAGAAATACTTGGACATAAATACATACCTATTGAATGAAATGTCATTCGTAACAGTGCGATGCTATCACGATGACTACCTGTTAATACGGAACGGATCGAAGTGTGTATTCTTATTATATGATTTTTTTTTCTTTATGTAATCTATAATACGATAGGTACAAGAGATCCTATTACGAGTTAATATAACAAGGCACTGTGGCACTGTGTAACAAATAAATAAAAACAGCTTATTATGTATTATAATGGTATTACGCTCCAGAAATTGAGTTCACAATTCGCTAATATTACGATTCGACATGAATTCGTGTAATGTACGCACGAATTGAGTCGCGATTGAGCATTTAGAGTACAGATCGCATACAGACGATAGGCCTTTGGTTATAAATTTACAGATACAAGTGCAAATTATACTAGATTGGTGGTGTACATTTTTTGAATTTGTAATAAATACGAGTTAAAGATATTCAACGATTGTATACATGTACACAGGTCACGATTGCGACACTCGAGAGCTGAAGAAATGCGAGAAAAAACAAGGTACAAATGACATTTAAATATCTATGATGGTGTGAGAATGAAAATAATGCTTATGGCGATGCATACAACATTATTCTAAAGCATTTACATTTTAGCACGTAGAAGAGGAAACGACTTCCTTGCACTAACAAGGCAAAACACAGAGGAAGTGGTAACAGGAATGCGTGCGAAATTTCATCGTAGCATTTACTTTTTGTTCTCTTTTCAACCCTCTCACGGAATGTTTCAACACTTTTGATTTGGTTGTTTTCCTTCCGTTCGTTGGTCTCGATTCTTTAAACTAACGTAAAAATCAACTTCGTCTTCTACTTTTCTTTGTTTCTAAAATATCAGTGAACAGTAAAGGGGAAAACATTTTGATTATTTTGTAACGCCAAGTTTGAAGCCCGTTATTTACCTTCTACTGTACAGTAATGTTCATTAATGCATTCTCTTTCCGGCTAACTTGATTGCGGTCCGAGAAAAAATGCAAATTCGATTCTATACGGATTATGTGACAATATATCCCATTCTTTCACGTCAGTTGCATCGCCACTCATTGTCACATAAATCGTTTAGAAGCGAAATGGCATTTTGTTTCGGACCGCAAACAAGTTAGCCGAAAAAGGAAGGCATTAATGAACATTACTGTACATGCTTTACGCGACGTTCTGATTCCGTACTCGTCCGACTGAAAATGCTCGACACCTACACATAATGTGCGTGCCTTTCTTTCCTAAGGGTGAAGAATAAATAGATAAATAAATAAATAACTCCAATATCAGAAGGAAAAGGCACTCAAGGCACGAGCGCTCGAGATATAAATTTTTCGTTATATTACTATAAAAACTATACATTACCGATTCTGCACCAGGAAATTCTTAGTGAAATTGTAAGCCTACGTTGTACACGCGAATTTTACCCAAATTAAATTATCCTCAAATTGAAGTTTATTACCTAATTCCAGGTACAACCGTACGAGAGCATTGATGGCGACACAGTTGACTGAGGATTCCGCAGAGTATAACTTGAGAAAGCAATTGCCAAACCCTATGGAATGGATATTTTTAATTTATAATGAAAAAGAATACCGTTAGGATGTAAAAGTGATAAAAAGTTTACTTTCGATCGCGGCTGTTGATATATTCAAGTAGGTACCTGTACAATAAACAAGTTTATGATATTTTGTGAGAGTAGTTTGAATCCAGTTTCTATATAGTACGAAAAGAAGGGAAATGAAACCGGAAGTCGTGGCAACGTGATGAGAATGATGATAATGAAATAAATACTATTAATTCAAAGAGAGAAAACAGCAATATCGAAAACGAGTGAAACTCAATTTTGGAAAGTTAGCCACTCGTTGATGCATATCGAACCGAGAACGACGAGCAGAATCAATCGTAATATAAACGCCCTACTTGGGATTCGCATGGCCAGGTTCGAGCATTCTCGGTGAACCGATACTAACAATAACGACTTAATTACAACCCTTAATCGCGTAAAGTGTTTCCTAATACTCTGGTACTTGTTCGTCGTGATGAGCACCGTAAGCGAGCTCGTGAGCGTCGTCGGCGGACCTTCCCCAGTATCCGGAATGGTCGTCTTCATGTTCGTAATGGTGCTGGTGCTGAGCATGTTCGTAGTAAATCACCTTCTGGGGTTGTCCTTTATTCTTGAGGTCGAGCCAGAAGCGTGCGAGGTTCAGCAACAAGCTGAGCAGAGAGATGGCAAAGAATTTCACCTGCAGATGTGCGGAGAATAGTTGGATGAGGAGACTCAGCTTGGCCTTCAGGACCATCGCGACCATCAATATCTTCTGCAGTGCCTTCTTCTTCTTTTTGCCAAACTTCTTCTTCCTCGCTTCACCTGCGATATGGACAAAAAATTTCGACCGTGTATTCATCCTTCTACTGCAAATTTCATGTATCTTGTACAAGGAAGAAAAAAAAAAAAAAAAACAACAACAAACATTCAAGTTACTTATAGTCGTCAATCGATTTCAGTTACAGATTGAAGAAAGGAACAAATCTTGGTATCGAAACATCGAGTTTTGTTACCTGAACAGAGTTTGATAAGCATGTGTAAGTATGCTCAGATGAACTCTCGGTATTGACTCGTTTAAATTCGAGATCGATAATGTGAAATTCAAAATGGCGGATGAAGTGTGGAATTATTTATGGAATTGAAAATGAAACAGGATCCATTCCCTTTCTCTTGCAGGAAAAAAATGACTATCTACCTACACGACAATTTCTCTGCAATGGCCATGAAGCTATTTTTTTTTTTTGTTACACCGTTTTTAGATAACGGTTTTCACCATTCTTTTCGACCAAAGAATTTATTATAAGCATCTAGAATAAGTCTGAGGGGAAAACATGTTAGCCATTGGAGAACTTTCATTCGATCAGCAACGCATGACGCCTGATAAACGGATACGTTACACGACTTCGGATGAAAAAAATCCAAAGTCAACACCCGGCAGCGCGTTCAAGTGAGGTGGGTATCCGGTTTATCGAGCCAACCGGGTCGGCAACGCGACGCGGAGTATGATTATTAATTCGGTATATCGCGGTTCATGTGGTTACGCCAATTGAATTACAATTCGGTACGTACAGGCATGTGACGGTTATGTCCCAGATACCCGAATTCACGAATTCGAACAATCGTTACCACTGCAATTGACTGCCGGTTTAAGAATGACTCGGCCCGATTGTCTGACAAAAAAATTTGGAGAGAGAAGAGAAGCGTTTTTAAAATTCTTCAGCACTGCTACCGCTCCAACGATAGTTGGCACTAATGCAACAAAATTTCTCCTGTGTAATAAAAATGAATCTGACCAAATTGAAATAACATAAGTTGTAATGTATCAACCGGTCGAAATGATTAAAATCCGGTGTTTTAGATTCGATTCTTAGGGTTTACGATTCATTTTACTCGTTCACCAGACGTTTAGAAAATGTTTGAAAAACAGTAAAGAAATCTTATATTATAACGCCCAAATGTAGACGTTAACGGACATCTGTTGCGTCGTACTTACACAAATTTATTTTTATACACTCTAGAATCAAATAACTGTTCGTAACATTTTTCTCACGCGATGTCTGAGTTTCTTTATGATTGGTAAACAAAACAAACCGAATGACGTTAAATTAGAATAAAAATTGCCAGAGTTTAATAATTTTTCGCATTTCATTGGTAAAACCTTTTCTCAAATCGATATTTCAGCTCGTGCTACGGGAATCTGCTTAGATGCATATCCACGGTAGAGTAGAAATGATATTTCGTCAGTCTTTACTATCGTGTCTCTGTTTTCTCAACTTGCTGTTTAAACGGTCCTTCCAATTCATCCTTAAATAAGGCCGATCGCTACCCACAGGATTCCTGGTGCCTCAGTCGTTTCGGTGGGTAGTTTTGATATAAATTTATGATTAGAACGATGCCGGAAACTGCAGATGTACACTGTACATACAAGATATACCTGCAGCGTGTAGACACGGTTTTACCGTTAATTGCTACGCGTGCAGGCGTGCTTGCACACAAATATTCTGTACATACAGTCGTCTCTTTGCCAACGCGGTGGACAAGGTGGCAGGCAGGCATATATAAGGTATACTCGACAGTGCTTTTTGTTCGTCGGTGAATTTTTACGATCGGTTTGACACATAAACCGAATTCCAGTCCCCTGACCATTCGAACGAATCTCCATATGGCAAGCGTGCTTGAGATTAATTCTAACACGGGGTAAGCGATCCCATCTGTCGCCTTATATTCTGCAATCTGCTATGAGCGATGCCAAACCGTTCCCGCCGAGGAACTTGAAGAAAGTATCAGTTCGACTCGCGGATGTAATAGCCTGAGGGTGTTGAAGATGAAAGAAGAAGAAAAAAAAGGAATAGAAACTCGATACATTTAATCACACGCGTTTGTAACATTATGCATAAATGTACATATTAATCGAACGACACCCAGATCTTTTGGTTTTCATTTCATACTTTTCTATTTCTTTATTTTTAAACATTTTTTTTCTCCTTACAACCGTTGGTTGAACGATGCCTACTTATGACGTGTGAATTAATTTTCGATTCGATGGAATCAAAATCGTGTCAGCTTTCTATGTATATAAATATATACATAGATTATTGTTTTGTTCTTTGATGAAGAGAAAAAAATAAATCGTACAACTCCCAAGTCAGAGCACTTATAATAAAATTATTCGAGAGCCGTGTGTCACGCCAAAATAATACGTCATGTCTAGATCTACGATCTATACGTAGCCACTAGACTACTGTACAGCAACTGTCACGAACAGTTGAACTGCAAACTAACCGTGAGAGATCAAATTTGAAATTTTATCTTTATGGGACTTGAGCCCAATGATACGCCCTCCTTCCCACTTCACCCCGGGCTTCACGGTATGGCAAAGTCGACATTACATCTCATTCATATTCCGGCTACCTACTCAGCATTTATAATTCATATTATGAACCTTTCTGTTTGAGCGCATTTATCCATGTTTGTTACGCGAACGTCTCATTTTTAATTTTATTCGACCAAATATATTCTTGGATGCTTTTTCAAGTAACCGCACGACGTGTACTTAACCTCGATTATTCTCATTCGTTGGAAATTCTAAATATACCGTATAACTCATAGTGAAATTGGTGTTCATACCTAGCAGCTATTCGTGTATAAGAATTCATTTACGTCAAGTTTATTAAACTCTTATTAGGCTTCACAACGTAATCAAATATGACCCAAGAACTGACTGAATAAGTTGTTCTAATTATAGACAAAAGTCTGATCTTAATCGTCACTATCATAAAATATCCCAGATTTTTTAATAACTCGAATTAAACTGTCGGAAATGGTATTTATTTACTGACAATAGAAAATAAATTTCACCGACGGAATTTAAAGTATGTACGATGAACACGTACGGAGAAGAGGTCATCGATCTTGTCTGCAACTGATGATCATTGACTGAGACGCGTGAGAGTGATGACGCGACGCATAAGCAAAAACTCAATACCAACCAACACGATTTACGTACCAACAGACACGAACCTTTCTCCGACTCCATAAATAATATAATCTTCTCTAGAGACGTTCGCACGCGTGTTTTCGGCTGCTAATTTTATGATTGTCTATCTAATCGCGTGATTAGAATTCCCAGTAATTTGCATGATTACCCGTGAGCGACCTGGGAAGACTATTCGTTTCATGGAAATTACTCCCAACAGATAAAACTTTCTTCCATCTTCCTTACTCTGCTCAGGGTGCTTTTCCGAAATTCTTTTGCCCATATGCAGTCATTGGACGTTGGTCAAAGAATCGAAAGCTTAGGCAACGGGGAGTCCCAAAAAAACCGGGGACCGGCAAGAGTCGAGGAATATCATACCGGGTGAGATCATTCACACGAGATAAAATAATATATATAAGGAGTGCGTTGAGCTTCCACCAGACAACCGGTGACCCGGTAACCCACTTGCTTATTTTCTGCTCCTTCGTCGCTCACGTGGCGGCGGGTTTGTTGTATTAGTCGCGTCGTTGTTTCTCTCGGTCGACTTTGGCCATGCCCTCTGTGCCCTATCCCGTTTCTCTCATAGGTTTCAAAATTTCCAGATCATTTCAAGTTCACTACGGACAGAGTCATGCTCTTTATACAACGTGGTAAGTACACACTGGCGTCCGGTGAGAGTAAAGCGGTTCCAATACGCCTTTTTACCATTTTTCACGACGTACGGAAATAAGGTGTGAAATGCCAATGAAAAGCCAATGAAAATGTGCCCCCACATGATGTCACTTTGAATACTATTTTTGAAAACTATAAAACAGACATTCATTCACTCAGAGCTTACGTTGTACTTTTTACGACAGAAACGGAATTTTTGTCCTGACGTCGTATGGGGATCACGTGACTTTGCTACTGCGCATATCCGATTACAGAACACCTTGTCTTCTTACACCATGCCATTTTCTGAATCTATGGTCCAACGTTTCAGGTCCTGGAATTCGAACGACGTCGATCGTAACTGCAGTTGTTGCAGGCAAGATCGTATAAAGCGAATTTGATTATGTACTATCGCCGAAAGTCCTTCGCGGGTTGAAAGTGAAGACCAAAGAGTGGGTGAGTCCTGAGTGAACTGGATGCGATAAACTAGTTCGATGAGTGGTATAAACTGGCTTCGATAACAAAGTGTGCCGTACAATATTCGCGCATGTGATTTCTTTACGGTTACAACTACAAAGTCTTTGTTCGAATTGCAATGTTAGAATGATCATAGGTATTAGTATCGGTTCAAGTCCATGTACTTGCAAATGGTGAGGTGAACGTCGATTGATAGAAATAAATATCAGACCGGGACCCGAGCACGGCCCATGTGGTGTATTTTAATTCTGCTAATGATATATTACCAATCTCGATCGGCAAATACGTACTTTTCACCACGTGATTTGAGACTATCAATTGCTGAAAACTACCGCCTATCAAGTCGTTTCCGTTCAATGTTGCCCGAGAGCAGAAAAATTACCTGCGGTCTGTTCTTTCAACGTCTAGACTCCTCGTATTATTCTTTTTTATCTGATTATAAGAACTCTTTGAACCGAAACAACCGAGATAGATATAATAATCGGCAGTTAGAAAACATTGATCACGTTCAAGATTCAAACAATTACAACATCACTTTAAATTGTTCCTTAGTATCCCATTAATAAGAACAGGTTTGAATTACTGCAAGAACACACTCGGGAAAACATTTTTCATCAATTTTCCATGTTCTTGAATATCGTATGTTTTGTATATTAATTGTTGGGCGTTAATCGATATTTCATCGATAGAAGATGCTACAATTTTCAGATATTCTGCAAATTTTAAGGGTCCTCAACTATTGTACCTTTAGTATTACTGTAATGCATTGCAAAAATTTGTTCTACATTCGTTCGCTTGAAACGAAGCTCAAAAATTTCTGGTTATCTGGAGCAAGAGAGTCCAATCACAGAATGGTTGGTACACAGAAGAAATTTGCATGATGCATCAGAGGAGGTGGTTAATAAATTACTAATTAACTCAAGATCGCATAAGGCATGAAACTAAGAATACAGTTCATTGTGCATCAGTGCGTCAACGTGTCATTATAGGTGAATGGTTTACCGATATCTCGAGAGTCCTCGGCATCCTCATCCTGAACCGTCGTATCTTCCGTGTCTGCGTCGGATGTTAGGACCGCATCAACGGCCTCGATACCTTGAACGAGAACACTCCTCGTGTCGGCGATGACCTGACTGATCGGTGGTTCCCTTGGCTGGCCAGGTTTGACCGGATCTTTGCTCTGCACCTCGTCGAGTTGCGCGTCTATCCTTTGAGCGGCACATTCGATCACGTTTTCCTCAAAGAAGCACGCAAGAGTTGAGTTCTTGGAGTTTGAAGTCGCCGCGGCGAGAGCTGCCCCGGCGAAGAAGAGGACCAGGCTCACAGTCCTGACAGCCGACATCGTGGCTCGTTTGTAGGTAACAGGAATCGTTATATATAAGAACGCGATAATACTGTATCCACCGCGTTCGAAAACACGCACCAAGCTTTTTTCTTCACTCAAGAGAGCCGAGGATGTAGTGCAGCAGACGTGTCGTCAGGTTGTCCATATATCGAGGAGGTGGTGATCCCCCTCCATGAGGAGCAGAATACTGCCTACCTACCCACCTCGCGCTTTCTACTGCGGCATCGCCGCGACGGTGCCGCGGATCGAGGAGGATCATCACCGACTCACAGTAAGACACACATTGCATGCAGGAACTTCCGATACGGAGTCCGGACGAATCGGTGTACACAAAACAAAAAACGGGAACATTAACATCCAAGTGGATTAGTAAACTGGCAATTACAACAGGGTAATCGAGTCATCAGTTATCCGTTGAAATCACCAGTGTACATATGTTCTTATTGTGTTGTATAATAGCCGTTATGTGATAAGCTCTTGTCGCTATTCATCATCGCGTGAATTTGCTTATGTTTAAGGTATTTATCAGGCACAAGAGTCGAAGGAGCAATTTGCCCGGAACTGAGGAACATGCAAAAGATGGAAGTGAGAAAGGAAGTCCGGGTGGCAATTAAAGTTTACATACATAGATACATACCTAGAAATGCTTGTGCAACTTGCTGGACGCTGGACACCTGCCTAACTGTATAATGTATTACTATGAACGGTCCGGCAGTGTGACGCAGGCCATCTTACAATCGTTCACTGTGGATCATAGAGTGCAGATAAAATCCGGAGATAGGTATTGCTCAAGGCTGGTATATGACAGGCTTTCAAATACTGTATTTGGAACTTTTGAGGAGTAGCCCGTCTCTCCTGATTCCTTATCGGTGAATATCTCCGATAGGTTCCCAACTATTCACAATCTTAACGAGGTACCTTGATCAACGTTGAAACTTTGCGTAGTATAAGTAGTCTAAGTTATAGTATAAGTATAAGTCATACATAAACAAGCTTCTGACTTGATGGCCCTAAAACGGACTTCAACCGAGTCTCAGCATTGAAGCAAACAGCAGCGACGTAAGGCGTGCTATGAATGTGGCCCGATTTCGTATTGTCGTCATCCATTGCCTAGATTTAATTGGCAACTGATGACCAGCCGACGAACAGGGTGCAATAATAATTACAAGAAACTGAGCTGCGACGCGCTTTGCTGTTTTAGGTGTGAGAAATTTTACGCTTGAAGCAGTCCCGTATCACAATTCTCAAAGCACTTATTGGAGAACAAACGTTTCCTCCTTTAACAAGACGGACAACACTTGAAGGCAGCATGTTGACCGTCAATTTTGTAATCGAACGGACATCAGAAGAACTTGCCCATGAATTACCGTCATGTTGTATGTAACTTTGGTAACGGATTGCTACATAAAAATTGAGTACGCCTGTGGAAATAAGTATAATATTTAGATAAGGTGCTAACACACTCTAGGCATTCAGGTCACGTGGGTATTACTGATCGCAGTGGTCCACGGTAGTTAAGAACTACGGTGTTTGGCGACAAAACGTAGATCCAATATTAAAGTCCTAACTTTGACAGAACAAATATTTATGCGTGTGTACTGCGCTGTGAATTCCGCAGGATCAAAGGCATCCGTATATAATACGTTCGTTTTTCTGATTGAATGGGGAGATTAGGAGGGGAGAAGGTCCGAATATTATTCGACTTGTGAAAAGCAGAAAATGAGCAACGGCACGGGTCCGTAAATGCGTGCTAGAATTTGGCCCGGTTTCACTCTACCTACATTTGATCAGCTCGATGCTACTTAACTTACTAACCGGCTTCTATTCCGCCACGCGCTCTATACCCACCCCACATTTCATAATCATACTTCAAGCGATACACGTCAGAGATCTTCCAGATACCTCGGGGATAATTTTTGGTTCACTACTAAAAGTGCGTTCCGAAATTAGTTTCCAATGCTGTCGACAACCTTTTATCTCTTTTGCGCTGCCGAGTTTGTGACTAGCTCTGTTTCTGTCCTAGGGAGTTTTTAGCGCTGTAGCTAATTTCGGAACGCACCCTGAATGTCGATCCTGAAGTTTGTTCGATCAGCATATACGCAATCGCACTACTTTATGCTGCTTTTTGCTTTGCAATTCAGAACCGTGTCCACAAGTGGCCATAAACATGTGCCTTCACCTTTTTTCAACTATTACAACTCTTACTTTTGCACCTGATGATCACTAGATGGGTATAACGTGTACATTCGTGTAGGTGCATTACGGCACGTTACGGCTAACCACAATGTTCATTACGTACCTTACAATACTCACTTTCTCGTTAGTGGTTGTAGCACTGCCATCTCAAAGCCACAATATTTATTACACCTATATTATTGTGCAATGTGCACCACTGTGATATTTTTTATAGTTTTGAAGGCTTACCCGATATTCCTCTAATCCGTTTTTTAGCTACACTTCAACAAGGCTAAAATTCCCCTAGGCTTACTTCACCGATTTTCCTAATTCTGTAATACGTTGTAATACATTAAAAAGACTAAAGACTTAGTTTTTACGTGCTAATTCGACCGTTTAAGGGGATGAGAAACAAACCTCTAAGGTTTACCCCCCTCCCCCCAAAAAATAAGGAAATTCTAAAAAAAAATTCTTTTTGCAGATTAACTTCAGGGTTGATTTTTACCGTTTAAATGGCCAGATCAGCATGTATGATAAAATGTGTATCTGATGTTTTTGACACTTTACAACACGTCACAGAATTTTAAAAAATCGGTGAGGTAAACCTCGGGTACAACTGTCCTTGCAAGATATTTGGCATTAAAATGTTAACAATTATTCGACGTTGATTGTACTCAATTTTCTAGAAGAGATGAAATTGGAAAACGTTTGAGTACACCTGCCAATCAAATATTTAAAAAGACTTGAACAGAAGTTTTACTTCCACCTGTATATTTTATGCTATAACTTATAATACGAGGAAAAAAGTTACAAAATTCTAACAGAAAGTAAGAAACTGCTGAAGTTATTATACACCACTTAATTATACTTGAAGTAACAGGGAATCGTTCGATTTTCGTATTATCTAGGAGTCGCGAATAAAGTTCCGCCGCCATTATATTTAACCGGGGAAAGGCGAAACTGCGGGATTACTCGCGATGAATATCTTATTAGCATAGGTGGAACATGTTTTCCAAGTTATATTAACAATTCAAGAGGTCGATTGAGCTCACAGACTACACTGAATATATACCTAATTAAATATGAAAATATAAAACCCCGTTTCGGATGGCCGAGGAAAAAGTGGCTCGAGGGATTTTTCCACGATGACTCGTTCTCGGATGACCATTGATACCATAGAAAAGACAAAGTCGAGTTTGATAAACGGTGAAACGATGGACGTAACTTCGTACGTTTCATTGAACCGCGTTATTCTGAAATTGACTGGCCTTCACCCAAAGAGCTTGCCGCGAACTTTGACAGTCGCTTTCTTCATGCTCCTTATCGTCGTCCCACAGATTCAACAAATTTATTACTCCAGTAACCTCAATATTATTTTGGAGACAAGGTTCGTCTGACAATTGAGAGAAGACGGATCTACGTCTGAGTTTTGTATCGCGAATTGACAATCCATGAATAACTGTTCGAAAATTTTCATCATGTTGAAGTTAGTAACGTTATCGCAACGATTCATGCTGAAGCAAAACCGTTATTTTGCCATTTTGGAATTGTTTCAAATTCAGTAGAGTGCAATAAAACAAAACACACTCATATTTTCAAATCTTAGTTCTTTCAAAATCATTTAATTGTAACAGTAAGAAAGCAGTGTTTTTTCGCCAATGCTTCGTTACGATAACGTTACTAACTTCAACCTCGTAAATTTTCAGCTCCGTCTTATTGACCATAATACTCGCACTTTTGAAGATGATTGTTTGGACGTCGAGGAGAAGAGAGATAGATGATCTGATAACGTTCATGTTCGGTGAATACTGGAATATTGCCAAACAGAGGAGCGAGACAGGGGCGTCATACTTCCTCGGATATGCCTCGTAAATAAAGTCCTGCCCACACGATGAATTCACGCCAGCCATTATTAATCCAAGATTTCTCGATTTTATTTGTATGCAGATTCGCCAAGAAATTCACAAGGTGTTATGGTTTTCTCGTTTTCAACGCCCTGCTCGTGTTTTATACCTCACCGTTGGTCCAAATTTACATCTTGGACACCGAGGACTCGTCGAATGGAACTCGGCCGCTTTTATTCCCTGGTACTTATCCCGAGGGATGGACGGAGCCGCCATTTTACCAGGTAAATACGAGTTGTTGTTTTTCGTTTTTTCATTTCCATTAACGCGTGAAATCTAGTCCGAATCAGTCGACACAATCAATGGTTCAAAAGTTACAGCCACAAATAGAGAAATCCTGTTGTATTTTCTCAACTCTCAATCCTAAGATGTTTTTATTGTACTTTTCGAGCTCTTGGCGATCCATTAGTCGAAATATACTGCTAGAAAGTGAGTCTACGATAGGAAACTTTTAGACCTCGAGTATTGTAAAAAAAAAGTGAGGTTTCGCTTTGTCCCAAAACTTTCGCAGATTTTGAAAATGCTAGAATGAATTTTTTCGATGCCATATCTCTACATCTAGGTATATATAACTCAACGCATCTCTGTCTGTCTGTCCGTATATTCGCCTATAACTCCGGAACAACTGGACCGATTTTGATTCTTTTTTTTTTTTTGGGATAACTACATAGTCTAGCCTGGTTTTAGGCTATAAATCAATGCAGCCAGATCAATAGTTTTGGAGTTACAACGATATTTGTAAACCAAGTCGGAATGGGATGACACACTTATGCTAAACTTTTACAGATAAAGGAAAGTTATCTTCAAGAGTTTTCAAGATCTCAATGAGCTCTAGAAAAAAGTTCACGAAATCTCTAATAATTTTGCCGCAAGGAACATTTGAAAATATTCACACATTCAAAATATCTATCTTTGCTATCTTTACTCCGTAGCTAGCACTCTTGTCACAAGTTGTCGCAACGATTGCCTGCGCGACGGTTATTTTAGCGATCGACACCCTCATCGCGTCGACCCTTTTCCACACGAGCGGCCATTTCAGAATTCTGCAAATTAATCTCCAACGACTTGGCGACGATGTAAGCAACGAAGAATAGCTCATTTGCCGCAATTATGCATATATTTCTACACGGTAGTTTTCCTTTTTCTTTTACAGACGATAGACGTGATTGATAAGCGGAAGAACGCGGAATCTTTAACGATCACTGCGAGACAAAAACTGGCCACTTGTATCAAACACCATCAAATTATACTCAGGTAAGTTATTGATGAAGAAGGTAATGTGTGATTAGTCAGTACCCATAATTATGTAAGTATTCATAGAGGTCGTGCCAAGAGTCATAACTTCAGTTTCAAGAACCTAACATACCGAATTTAGATTCTCCAAGAATGTGGACCATTTGTTCAGCCCCATAATGCTGTGCCAGGTATTGGCCAGTAATTTAATCATATGCTTGGTTGGACTTCAAGTGACCTTGGTGAGTTTGCAACGAATGAGTGTTCTCAATCGATAAACTAATCGGTTCAACACGTCACATACGTGAAAAGCAAATGTCTTTTTTTATTTTTCTTTGGTTTTTTTTCATGCAGACGCCGACGGATCGAAGTAAAGGCGCGAAGTACTTTTCCTATTTGATGATGGCACTTTTTCAGCTGATACTATTTTGCTTCCCTGGTGACGGTTTGATAAGTCAAGTGAGTAACTAATTAGGATATCAATAGTGTTATAAATTATTGTTGTAGTCTGTTTGAAAATTGATTTGATAATTTATTCCAGACATTGTACCGTCTATTTTTTATGAACACTATTTAACACGCAGAGTTTAGCTGTCAGCGACGCGGCCTACGCGACAAAATGGTTCAAGCTTGCAAAAAGGTTGAAAACGGACGTGAGATTAATCATCCTCAGGGGCCAACAACCGGCTAAAATTACCGCCGGTAAATTCAACGTTATGTGCCTGGAACACCTGGCCACGGTATGTGTAACAGGATTCTATTAATGTTGGGTAATTCTACAGTCTACTACTTTTCACACATGACTAATATGTTTTTACGTCGCGTTTCGATGCTTTCAGGTACTCAGCGCCTCGATGTCGTACTTTACGGTTTTAAGAAGTTTGAGTTGAACGACATTAACTTTAGCAGGCGAGGTTTGGTCATTGTAGGAATTACCGGAGAAGTTTTAAAAACGTAGCAATCACTTTTATTCCTATTAGTATAAAAGTATATTATTTACAATCTGATCCCAAGGATTTGACACATTGTAGTCAGAAATAAATAAGTAGTAAACAGTTTTCTGACATTAATCAAAAACTCACCGTAGAGAAAAGTCCTTACAAGTACGGACCCCATCCTACGTACATCTGGCAAAGATTGTCAACGTTAGTTGCTTCCAGTATCAAATGATTTGTTTGTCCCTCAACGCTAAGGTTTAATGCAATATTATCTGCTTTCTTTCCCTGCGATCTGAGCAGGCCCTTCAAACGCTGTTCGATGTTCTTTATGTTCTCCACAGCCTGCAATGACACAAAAATAATGAATACTGATCTTTTTTCTTGATGCGTGAAGATTTCGAATTGTTAATTACGGCATTCTTCTGTGGGCGACATGGTAGTACGGATCCTGATTATTGAGGTACAGAACACTGTCGGTAAGGAAGGCGTCGTCACAATGTCGAGACTTCATTGATTGACTTCCTAGTAAGAGGCTTACCTTTTCATTCGTTTTCTCTGCTGCATCTGGCTGGTTTTTATTCCAGCTGACCAAGGGATCGTAGACGAATGGAGTCAGGACGCTGACGAGAGTAGTGGCTTGCTCCCTGAGAACCCTCATTGTAGTTTGGCAGGCCCTTCTGAATGGGCCTTCATACTTCAGCGGTCCCATGGCCTCAACCATGTTATTTGTCAGCCGAAATGGAACTCTTTCTGGCCAGTCGAAAAATTCACCCTGAAAAGATAATGCGCGTTATTTGCGTCTATAACGTAAACGAGAAATTCTTCTCAACAGTAATGGAATGAGAGTCGATCTTGCTGAATACACGATTCACGTACCCTGTTGAATAGACAATTAAAATCAACGTGGACGCAGTCCCCGCATTTCGAGTCGAATAATATATTTTCTCCGTGACGATCTCCGAGACCCAATATGTATCCAACCATAGACATAACTGCCGTAGTCCTGATGTATGCTGTTCGGGCTTCGTACCTGAAAAAAGTGTGATAACTTTGTGTGAAATAAAATGAATATAACAGCGATTTAAGAACAAATTTTCAATGATAATTTAATGAATTACCATCCGTATGGGTCAGGGAAAGTCAGGCGAAACCATTCTCCGAGAACGGGAGGGTGTCGGGGCAAAAGAACGTCTAAAAACACTTTTCGCTTCTTTTCCAGAGAATCTCTGAGTTCTGAAATCAGAATAAAATTCGTTAGAAATTGATTAGTACTATAAAACTAATGGGAGATAGAAAATTTTCATATCTTTCACGTACGGCACATAACGTTCTTTAGCTCTCGAGCCGACATAGAGATTCCCCTTTCCTTGTAGAAGTCCAAAAGAATCGGGCGAAATCCGACCAGATTATGAACCCACTCTATCAGGCCGCATTCCTCGTTAAGCGGTACCACGCTCTGAAATTGGAGTGTGCAAGTTTTGTGAAATCATTATTATTAGTATAATTTTAAGACGAATATTCCGAGCTTTTTCAGGATCGATTTGCCGAGTATTTTTACATTTCCAATCGACTTACGTATGTCCGAATGTACAGCCTTCTCTGACGAGATTCTGGATCTTTTTGCAAGTACTTGTTAACGATATCATTGAACTCCATGAGTCTAAAGTCTCGACGCAAGTCGTCTTTCGGTTTACACATAAATAGATACTGCTTCCCATCCGATCCTCGCAGCGTTATCCTACGCGGTCTTTGGAGGGACTGCATCACCATCACTCTGTCTTCGATGCCAATGATGTGTGCCCATTGACTGAAGAGATTGAAACAAACATGTTCAATTGACGTACGAATTGGCAAGTTCCGAAGTATTTCTTCGATACTTACGTGGGAAATGGATTGTGCGTTTCGATCGGTGTTATTTTTGAAGGTAAATGAAGCTGCCTGAATTTTGTTGTCGGTATCATGATCTGTCCAAAGTCCGAGGAAGCCAACAATCTTGGTAGATATTTGGATAATGCTGATACAGTGGTGAAAGCAGTCTTCTGCAAAATTGAAGAAAGAGTTCAAAATCCTGGTTCGTTTAAACCAGCTCATTGAATCTAATTTATACTATTCCAGACATACTTCCGGTATCGCCCTGTTGGATAACTCGATGAGGCGTTCCCAGAGTCTATTGAAATCCTGAATTAATTTTGTATGTCGCGAGACACGAAGGTCCGGATGATTGAAAATCTCTTGGCATCGTTTCTGCCTAACTGGGTAAGAGGACTGCAGAAAGAAGGAATCGGTTACAGAATGGTTGAAGCAGTGAGGCATTGTTCACATTCAAGTGGCTCTAATATAACGATTCGGATAAATTCTTACCTTGAAAACTGAGGCCATCATCCACAAGCAATGCTGAGGATAAGCAGATATCAGTTTAACCAGTATGGAGCACAATGTGTTCTGTACTTCCCGACACGGATGGCATATGCGCGATACCAATTGGCTGAAAGCTGTGAGCCACATGAACGTGGGAAGCCTTTCAAGATACACCTCTGGGAAAAAGTTAACAACTTATTAATGCTAAGTTGGCGAGAGGTCGAAATCGTCGAACTTGAAGGATCTCGGATCGAAAAACTTACCAACAAGCTTGGTCATCTTCGCAAGAGCGTCTTCGCGAATTTTTGTCGAACCGTTTGATACCTGCAGACGAGAGGCAAAGTCCAACCAAATGGTAAGCAGTCGAGGCATGGACTGATGAATGTACTTGCAGCCATACTGCAGTGATTTTCCATAGTAGTTCATCATGTGGATTTGCAAGTCTCTGAATATTTTAAACCATACGTTATAAAATTTGTACAGAGATTGCTGAAATCGTTAATATTAAAAGTTTCTACTCAGGACAAACTTACCTGCCCTTTATGTCTCTCTCCTCATCCGACATTCGGTCAACAATGCTTTCGTAATAACGAGCACAAGACAGCAAACTTTTTTCCCAAACACGCCAAACCTCTATGGCCTCCTTGTAGTTGCTGATGTTACCGTCAGTATCTACATTCAGAGTTTCGTCGTTGTATTTTGCGTA
The DNA here is from genome assembly GCF_021155775.2 of Neodiprion pinetum. Lineage (NCBI taxonomy): Eukaryota > Metazoa > Arthropoda > Insecta > Hymenoptera > Diprionidae > Neodiprion > Neodiprion pinetum. Next base: position 31,366,422 of record NC_060236.1, on the reverse strand, counting down.
GAGCAGCTTAGCCTATACAAATAACACAGATGTCAGAATAATCATATTTCACAGAAAACTTGTTTCATAGGAGAAAATTCGGAAAAAAGTATTGAAATGCAGACCCTTGCACACTGCCGTCTTTCCTCCACACAAGAATCAGGAGGCATCTGCTTGTAATGAGCAGAGGGTTGAAAACAGTTAGCGAAACACCGTTTTAACGTTGTAAAAGCTTCTTCTTGACAGCCCTTTTGCCAGTACAATTGAGCCTGTTCTATGTACAATTCTTGAGGTGGACAACTGTCGCTGGCAGAAAGTATGTACATGTAGGCCTGCTGGTACAATCTTGACCTGAAGATAAAAATTTATGGAAGTATAATGAAATTCTGTTGAGATTTTCAATTGAAATTTTCGAAAATCTTAAATGGATTATGAAAATTTGCAGAAGAGATATAAATATTAAATCGTTAATAATATGATGCAGCTCACTTTCTTGCGATCTTGGCACTTTTTAACCATATTTTTCCAATTTCTTGTTTCAGAATTGAATTTTCAGTTTCAGTAGTCTGTCTTTGTAACTGTACAGCCAGGTCAAGGGTTGCTCTTCGCATGCTAAGGACGGATTCGACTCCCCTAGAAGCTCTGACCAGCTGCCCGCGCATTTCCCATTCGTCAAATATATTCGGCAGCTGTTCAGGATTAATCAACATTATTGCCGCGGCCTTTTCAAACTCGTTCAAAATATGTAGCCTATAACAAAAGAATTACTTTATTGATTTACGAGTCGCGGAAAGTTTTGCTTCAAGCGGCCCATAAGCCGTAGGCTTCTATGTGACTCGATCTCCGTTGTTAAAAGCCAACAATATCATACAGTTTATTGTAACTCTGAATCACAAACTTACTTCATTATCTGAGGATAGCTTTGTTGATATGTTCCTTGTCTCGAGGCTGCTCCCAACATGGAAACGAGTCTTTTTTTTATCGAACTGAGATCGGGCGGTAATCCAGCGATAAGTCCGTCCAGAAGAGACTTTTTCGCCGTATTTTTCGCCATATCGTCCAGCTGGGAAAAATCAGCAAGACGCCAGAACATCTCATCATCTACAATCAGTGGCTGCAATTCGGGTCTGAAACAGGCGATAGATATGAGAACTGAAAACAGAAAGATTCAATAGTCGTCAGGGCTAAAGACAGCAACTTACCTGTTGTTAAGAATCCCCTCGGTGATGTTTGTCGCTGTAAAAGGGTGATCAAGACCGAGATAACACTGTACCATCCCTTGCAAATATTTAGGTTTGACATTTTTCCCTTGGGCAAGTCTTTCGTAACATGTTGCAGCATCCTGTCAGTGTGTAGAAAAAAAATGTGGTCACTTCTTTGCTGGGGATACACAAGGTGAACCAATGATTGCTTTCTCATATTTTACTGTACCTGCAATTGTCCACTGACTTCGTGGGCCAGTACCAGCTGCTGAAGCGTAGGAACCTCATCCTGAGTAGCCAAAATGCCTGAGACGCCATCAGGTTCTTCGAGCTGGGCGTATATTTTCTATAAAAAAGATAGACTGTAATTTTAAGAAATTTTATCAGATGATTTACGACCCTTTGTACACTTACCGCTAGTAAACCCGTTTCCATTGACTCGGCAAGGCCTTGATTACTAGATGCCATGTGATCCTCCAAGTACATCAGCGATCGATGGTATTCCTGGGTTTGATAACAACCCTGAGCCAGAGCCAGGCTATTGAACGTTTTGCAAAAGCCTGTGGAATTACGAAGCAAGGAGTAAAAATCGTTTCCTTTTTTTTTCAGTTTAGTTTCAACGGGTCGTAAAAATTATAAAAACCAAGTTTATGTAATCCTTACGTTTTATGGAATGATACTTTTCATCGCGGATTGATCTTCTCTCTCTCAGCCATCTCTGCAAGTGATCCAAAATTGAGAAGACAACCTGTTTGAACGTAGCGAACAATTAGTGGATTTTATACTCCAGATGAATAATTTCGGTCATAAATTTTATATTAGACAGTTCTGTAAGTTTTTACTTGAGAGCAGTGAATCCTTTTATCCTCATCAGAAATTCTCGTACTATTACTTGCAGACTCTGACTGATAGCGAAGGGGACGTCTGTCGACTAGATTTTTGTCGACGCTTGTCTGTTCGATAACGTTTATCACAGCCAACATCTCATCCCCAATCTTATTGCACTCATCTGGATTTCCGTTCGCCACTATATGGGCTATGAATGAGAACACAATTTCGATATTTACACTAATTGTAAGCGTAGAATGCTCGATAGCAAAGGAAATGCAATTTATGCATGTATCACTCACACACCACATACGGGATGAATAATATCAATGATTTTACATCCCGTCTAAACGCAGGCCTGCAAGCTGCTATTAAATTTTTTAAAGCAGAATCGTGCACACGGTCGGACATACTGCATATCCAGTTATAGGACCACTTGTTGAACGTCGAACCCTCTTCGGATCTGAAGATCGAAAATAAAATATGCACAACTGAAACGTGGTTGTATATAGTAGCAAATTAATTTTTAAACAAGTAGCGACGTTTCCTTTTAAGATTTAAAGGACGTTAAAATCTGTAAGAAATGAAAAGAAGTAAGGTAGAGAAACACACCCGTAGATAGGATGCGGATATTCGTTGTCGTCTTTGATCGTAGTAATCTTGTAATGAGAATTCAGAAAGGGATGAATCATTTGTTGTACAGTATTCGGAAACTGCTCCCAGCAGTGGCGGTTGGTCCCTTCTGGGGATATGCTGTAGGTTTTGAGGATTTCCTGAAATCATCATACTCAATCAATTTCAAATGTTAACATTACAACTATTCTTTAACGTAAAGTGTTCCTAAGTAGACTTTAACATCACTTTAGTGCGTTCAGTTTATCCCAAAAGCGAAATTTTAGACATGACTTTATTACCTACATGTATTCAAACGGACGGACAAAAATACGTGAAGATATTGTTTTTGTGGCATACCTGTATAGCAAGAGCGAAGCAGCCCATGCTTTGAGTATTTTTTTGAGACTGAAAGGCTCGGACGAGATAGGTAAGAGCAAGACAGGCGAATTCCTCGTTAGTTTCGAAGATGAACTTGGGTTCGTCTGAAAGGAATTAAACCTGAGGTTAATAACTCGATGCTCATGAGTCGATAGGTGTTAGAAAAGTGATTTTGATTCTGAACTAGTAGAACCAAGTACTTTGATAATCCATATTCTATATTCACGTTACCTTTTGATTGGATCCTGCGGGGTAAAAGACTCGGTTCTACCGCACCTAATTCTCCGAGACATTCCCCTGAAGCCAATCGAACATTTTCATCCTTGTCCCTGCACCCATTCAACAGAGTGTCAAGTAGCTGTGAGGTGGAAGATTGTCAGCCGTTAAAAATGTTCCAAAATATTATCCAATAATTAAAAAAAACCCAAACTTACTTCAACAATTACAGGATCAACGACATTCCCACTAAGAATCATATCGTTCAAATGACTGCGAGAGTCTGCGAGAAACTTCTTCAAATATATGAGAGCTTTGTACCGTATTTCGTGTGTCTCATGCACCGTGCGCTTCAACCACATACTCAAATTATCTTCAAAGTTGTTAGGCCTGGAAAAAAAAAATTTTAGCAATCAAATTTGGCAAAGCTTCCATTCTTCAATTTGTCGTTAATGAATTTTATACAAATCAGGCACAAATCCTGTAGCTGATCAACCAATCATTGAAAAAAAAGGATAGATACTAGACATTTTTTATGGCTCAGATTACCGAGTTGAAGCTATATGTTGTTTGACAACAGCAGCTATTTTTTCAGGTACTTTTAAATCATCGATGAAAAACAGCTCGGGTATGTAATCAGCGACTTCTCTGTTCCGCTTGATCACAAGGTACTCCATCATGGCACTGGTTTCATCAGGTCGACGTTCGAGAAGCGTTGCCAATGATATGAAGATCGTCGGAATCAAGGGCCCCAGATCTCCTACGGCAATACTGCAATGAGAAGTGTGCTATTCAAGGTAGAACAAGAATTTCGCTAGCTGCAAAAATGGCGAAGAGCTCACTTGTGCAAGAAAGAGTCCCAGGCGTCGCAAACTAGTTCCTGAAATCCAGGCCTGTTGAAACTCAGCGAAGTTCGTAAAGTGCCGAGCAGCTTGAATCGCAACGGAGTCAAGTGCCTCTCTCCCATAAACTGCATCAAAACAGCTAACGATCCTAGGGCTAGTTTCTGTACAGTTTCGTCCGACCTAGAGCTTAGATTACTGTCCAGATTGACGAGGACCCCATGAAGTCTTGGCTTCAGATAAGCTGCCTTAATTTGGAATTAAAAATGTTAAAGTTTCTAGGATCGGTCTAATTACTGGGCAGAAGATGCGGTGACTTACGACGTTTTCTCTGGAGTCGAACTTTCCTTCATACTCCATGTCGAATTGAGAAAGCACCTCGAGATGTTTGATAACGTCGACGATACGGGTATGAAAATGCAGCATTAGTTCACTAAATATTCCCTGTTTGCGGAGAATACAAAGTGTAATACAACACTGACGATGAAAATGTAACATAAGCGAAAAATAATAAATTACCATGAAAGATCTGCTCATAAGATCGCTTATGCTGGTGTTGGTGATGCTTTCTATCAACAGAAGGCACTTTTGTCCCGTAGTTTCATTTTCATTGATCAAAACGTGAGGACAGATGTACTGAAAATACTCTATGAACATGTCCTTCTCGTTCATCGTTATGAGCTCAGCCATGTCGCTGCACAAGCATCTAACTTGAGGAAACTTGATTATCCAGGGAAGCAGAGTGCAGATAGCATAGTTTCCATCCTTGTGTAAGAGCTGACGAGAGCCTTGATACCCTACGCATTTAGCAGCTCTGTGCAAGGATGTGGCCAAGTTGTAGGAGTGATTGATGCAGTTGCGTACCGCCATTTCGATCATTAGCTGTAAAATAACACCGTCATTGCATGTATTCGGCGATTAAAGATATGAATCTGTATTTCTTACATCTAGAAATCCTCTTTTGTAGCGATGGTACAATAACTTTGGTGTAGTTTCGTGGCACGCAGCAATTTCCTGGAAAGCTGTGACCGCTGTTGATATTACTATGGAGTTTGAATTGGTGTGAAGAATCGTTATCAAAAACATTTTGAGCAGAGATTCCTCCATCCGGTATAGATGCTCTCTGAAACTTGGTGTTTTTTATGAAAATACCACTATTCGATAAGAAACTTTTATTGCTTTTTCACCTTATGATAAATATCAAGTAGATACCTGGCCACTTTCTGAGCAGTTTCGATTATCGTGAGATGTAAATCGAGATTTGGAGATGCAAAAACACTTTCCAGAACTTCCGTAAAAACCTGCATAATCAGTGTTTCAAACTCTTTCAAATCTGGGGAAGTGCATTTCGACTCCTCTTGAAGTTTTATCATGTTTTGTATAACGTAGACAATCGCTTTGCCCACGTTTTCACGCAATTTTTTACTATCGTCTCTGATGTACGGTAGCCATATTCTCGCTGTTGTACTGCTATTGAAGAATTTAGTGTGATTAGAGAAAGACAGAAAATTGCGAGACATTAGCAAACGTTGATTCATCGATAGGGTAGCGAAGAGTTTAAACTGCGATATCAAAAATCGCTCTACTTCAAATGGGACGCAGACTGCACTCTGTATTTCGCCAGCAAGAATCTTGTCACAATCGGCGCATTTTATCACCCATTCAGTCGAGCGATCAACCTCTCTGAAATTAAATATTTTATCAAGTAATCGAATGCAACAGAACTTTTGGAACGTTGAACATATTTGTAAAATATGAACATAGGAAATACCTAGCCATCACTGCTCGCCCGGAAAGCAAACAAACTATTCCTCCCATACATTCGACTATGGCTAAACGCAATTCTTCTTTAGCCGAAGCTGTGGCTAGATTCATTATTTCCACTACAGAGGTGACAGAGTAAGATTTACCTTCCCCAATGGCAAACTTCAGATTTCTGAAAGTAATTCTCGTGTTTTTAGTACTGCAGAATGAAAAAATACATGCATAAGTAAATTTGAGAAGGGATTCTATTCTGGCCATGATCTTTCCTTGAATTATTTGAGCAGAATCGTTCTGCAAATCATTTTTTATAGTACTGAGCTACTTACCGAATACCAGCGACGGCCAGCTGAACGTAGTCGGAAATGACGCAGCTTTTGATGAGCGGAAGACGTTGTTCGAAATTTCCGAATTGGCAAAGAATATCCAAGGATTTAATTTTCATCGTAACATCCAAGGATTTCGCAGCGGTGACAATTTGCTGTCGAATGTTCACAAATGACTGTCCAATATGTGGCAGGGATTCTAAGAGAACTTCGTGTAACTCTACATTTTTTACTTCTCTGTGCCTGCAGAGCTGATTTATATTTTCGAAAATTAAAGTTGGGTTTACACTGGATTTAGCACGCAGTTCGTTTATGAAAACTAGAGCTATGCTTTCAGACTCTTTTCCATAAAATGAAACATCAATATTGGCCTGCGCAATCTGGAAGTCTAGCCAGCTCGAACATTTCAGGATCTCTAAAGTGAAGTGGAATTCTTTACGTTGTAACTTATCAGCAAAAATCTTTCCCAAGATACTCCACGTCTCGCTAGTTAGTAATGAATTCTGTTTAAGCTTTGACATCGAACATTCAATCTCATTTAACACTAAGTGTTGCATTATCTCGAGAAAACCCTTTAAAAAACAAAAATAATATCAATTATTCAGTGTGCCTGTTTACGATGCCTTCTGCAATTTCGAGACATTAATAATAAGCGGTATTATTTAGAAAAAAAATGCTTACCGTCCAATTCTTAAGATAAATAGAACACCTGGTTATTTCGTCAGGAGTACATGAGGTTGGATTGTCCATTAAATAACGCGTGATTTTGGCGCACGCTGCATCTCTCAAGGGCTCAGAACTTACTGTAATTGAACGTTTAATTCATGACTGTTCTTCAGTTAGTATATTCGATCTTATTTAATTACAAATTGCTTTTAAACTTACCATCAAAATTATTGCAGATTGTCAAATCAATGACATCATAACAAAGGCTGGTAGCAGTTGGAGAAGTTCCCATCTCGCTGACAAAATTCGTCAAAATTTCCACCCATTCTGCATCCGTGCCTGCCGATAGTACACCAAGACTTTTCCAGCTAGGAACAAGCTTGACCATCTCTATAGTCCGAACTATGATTGCGTATTTTTCCTTAATGATGAAAAAAAGAAAAATATGATTGTAGAGAAAATATGCTACGAATATGGACACGATATTAAAAAATCATTGTGTTTTTATCGACACCTTTGGCCCAATTAGCGATCTTTGCATCATCTGCGTCGCAATTTTTAGAGCAAGGAATTTTACATCTGGTGAAGAATCAACGATCATTATGAGACACACATCCCATAACCTTGACTGGTTCCATTGTGTAACACCAATGTTTAAAATGATCTGCAAAGATCAAACGATGGTTAAAATGGGACCAGCAATGTGATTGAAAGTCGAAAAAATACATATCATAATTAAGATGCGACATGAAATTTTTTTTCTATATAGATATCGATGAATTAATTCTACTATTGTTTCAATTAGTTCATTGAACAACTCTTATGTACAGACTTGTTATTCGTTCTACTATTATGACTTGCTATGGTTGTCAAGTTGAACCATCAACCCCTTAACGTTACCTTTGATATAAAAATCTGTAGAGAATAAAGCCTTTTTTCAGGTACCCTGAGCGGCAAGGAAACGAGATCTAAGTAACCTATAACACCAGACTCAGCCTGGAATCTGGCTATTTCCATCTGATCTCCAGGCTTACAGTTTGCTTCAAATTTTACAATATCTGTAAACGTAAGGACCTGAGGTTATTATATCACATAGTTCATTTCTTCCTTGCTATTCAAACCATGCTATTAGCCAACGGTTAAAAAACAGATTCAAAACTCTTTTAGACACACCTTCCAAAACATCCAGCAGCTCTGAAGATATTCGATTAAAATTCGGCGGGTAATGTGTAGCCAATATGCGCAGCATACAAGCTTGTACTTCCAAACTGCTAGAGTGTACTTCTGTACCAAACGGTGCACCCGATATGTAGAACATCGTTCCAAAAAGCCAAATTGTAAATTCTGTAATAAAATAGGAGAAATGATTCTTCGCATCACACCAACACTTTTATCAATTTTTATTTGTTGGCGTCGATAAGCTCCTATATTTACCTGTATACTGTCTCTCGAGATTTTTGTAATTCTCTCCTACCGCCTGCGGAGGAACCAAAACATTTGTCAGGTTGGCAGACCCCTTAAGAATAGAACCCAAAATGACACGAATTGTTCGTTCCGCCGTGTCGTTTTGTAGGTCCGACAATATAGCGACCAAAGGGTTGTTTATCACTCTCCATACTGTTTCTGCAGTCGCTACGCTACTGTTGATAGATGAACCATAATAACAAATATATTGTTTCGATGATAAGAGTACAAGAGGATGAATTTACATCTGCTCATGTTCGAATTTACCGGTGTTCAAATAATGTTATATATAAGAATTGAAGGGGTTAGAACAATAAAATTAAAAAATACACAATTACAAACAAAATCACGTCTGTGATGTACGAATTTGCCGGTGTCCAAATAATTCAATACAAGTATTGGGTTAATTAATAAGAGGTTAGAACATCAAGACTTACCTGTTACTCGAATTTGATAATTCGGTAGTAGAATCGCTGCTCATGATTTTTATTTAGGTTTGTTTTCCTTGCGAACTACGAAAGACTTCGTATTGACGATACGAGATAGGAGGTTGGAATATTGCTTGGACTCGCATCAACGAAGAATTTGCTTGACACATGCGGTATTTTATTCAACTGAAAAGAGCACATATTGCCGCCTTCATAACTAAAGCCAAAAATTGCTAAAATTCTTGCTATCACAGAATTTATACCCCTATTCATCAAACTCCACAAGCGGTTGCAGAGCGAATTCGCGACTGACAGGCCATGCTGTACAATTCAAACTGGCTGAGTCGCGAGGGCGTCGGACCGCATGGGAAACACGGCGGTAATACTGGTCGGTAATGCAGATTCACCGCGGACGGTAAGTGTACCGACTGTTGGTAAGACTACGTAGAATCAGTCAGCTCTGGTAGGGTCCCTAAAATTTGTATACCTAGGTAAGTGTTTGCTTATGGCATCACGTATTTAGACCGCTGAAATATAATAATAATACTAATTCAGTGATTTTAGACCACACGGTTTAGAATTTTAGCACCATTTTATTCACATAATAATAATTATTATACAAACAACTCCGAAATGAAAATAGTAACATACATCATCACACTCGCGTACTATATAACTATACACATATAATAGAAATAATAATACATTTACACGGAGAATAATTATAACAATATGATAGTCACGTACGCACAAAAAACAATTAATCATCGTTCTCGTTCCGTTAACTCTGCAGTAATAATTTTGCTAGTCAAATTTTGTGAAACAGAAATTGGTATATTCGTGAGTTTAAGTATTTTTTATAGCTATCAGGACTCCCAAAATCGAAATCGATAATCCACGGGCACATAGTTCAATCCGAAAAAGAGACAAACAGCACCGATCAGTGTAACCACGATCTTTCAGAAGGACATTCGTCCTCATTTAGTAAATCCTTTTGTAACGTCAGAACTCGCCCCTGTATGTTTTCGCCTCGTAGCAGGTAACTGTAGGGTGATAGCAGGCTGCGAAACCTCGCAAGGTTGCACAAGAGTCCGCTTGCTCTCGTGGCTGGTGATGTTACGGAAGTTGACCTTGAGGCTGGGCACGTGGTGCTCGGCTGACCAGTCAAAATTGAAAATCGGCGTCCCGGACCTGAGGTCCGAGTCAGCAGAGACGTCGGTGCAAGGTGTGGTAGGCGTTGTGACGCAGGGACTGAGCTCCTGGAGCTGGACGATATCAGGAACCTTTTGGAGAGTGTCGACCCAAGCGTTGCCAACGGAAGTACAAGCCGAGCCCCAAGGCTCGGTACAGACCTCGGCCGGCTCGACGATCGTCGCAGTTTTAATCACCAGCCGCCTCTGCGAGTTATAGCTGCAGCTGTCTATCGCTGTTGCTGTGCAGCAAGCCGAAGCTACGATTGAAGTCACTTCGGTACTATCACCGTAACTCTTGTCCAGGTCCGTTAGACTCACGTACTTCGGAGAACATCTCGGGGATGAACACTCTCGCAAAATCGTTGAACTAACCCCGGGAACGGAGTTGCCGTGATGCATCTGCTGCTGGAGCAGGGTGCTGCTCCCTTTCCGCTGCTTGTTATTACGGATGTTGAATGTCAGGGCTTGGGAAAGTATGTGGAGGGTTCGCTGCTCGATGTCCCCTGTGTGGTGTGAGATCACGGCTCCGTTTATCGACATGTCCACCGGTTCCGAAGTCTCCCGACTAATGTGCGTTGAAGAATGCTGCAACGTTCAAGAATACGTGGCATGTTCGAAAGATAACGGGAATTTTGTAATATTGAGTGTGTATTAGTCCGATTCGCGTGTTTTTTTCGTTGTGTGTTGATAAACTTGACTGAAAAGTTGCTGCACAGTATTAGCCGAATTGGATATATATTTATATAGTCTATTGTCAGTCGTCAAAAGCGTTACACGTGCTTAGTTAGGATCGGGTATTTTGAAAATGAATCAGAGAATTTGTATTAAATTTTGCTGTAAGAATGGAATAAAGTGCAGCAAATTGATCGAAATGTTAAACATTACTGTTGCTGAGTTTGCTATGAGTAAAACAAGGGTTCCCAAGATAGCAATGAAAACGTTGAAGATGACGATCGCCCTGGACGCCCCAGCATCACAATCACCAAAAGCAATATGTAACAATTCTAAAATTAGGCTGCACTTTATTCCAATCTTATAGAAAAATTTAATAAAAATTCTCTGATCCATTTTCAAAATTACCGATCATAACGACACACGTTTAACCTTTTTGACAGCTGATAATAAACTAAATATCCAATGTGGCTAACACAGTACAGCAACTTTTCAGACAAACTTACCAACAGAGCAACGAAAAAATCACGCGAATCGGACTAATACAACACGCAAAATTACAAAATTCCAGTTATTTTTTTAACACACTTATCTCGACGTATCAACAACAGTTTCTCGTGAGGGGTGGCAAAACTGAACAAATAAAAATCAAAGTACGGCCAAAGTCGGTGTAAGAAACGAACGTTCGACAAAAGTATACCCTTGACGTGAGTGGAAACGGTAAAAACTGGTATATTAGGAATTACAGGTTGGTACGGAGGTCTTCCCTCTGCAGGATATATCAGATGCACTCACATATGTAATTGCGCTGTAAGGAAGAATTTTAATCTGGAATGAGGACATACGAGGAAAAAGCGCGGACTAGAAATGTCCAAGATTGGCAATAAACGATTTTATTACTGTAGATGCGTGCAGTTGCTGCTGCGGTTGCTGTTGTTGCTGTTGTTGTTGCTGCAGCTGCTTTTTCTTAGTCGTAAGGGTGTACTCGAGGTCGGACTTTTCCACGCAATGAGCCTCCTCGATGCCGTTCGCCGTACCGCAGCTAGAGTTATAGCTGGTGACGAGGTTTCGCCTCAAGTTATAGTCGTAGTTGTTGTACGACAGGATTGGCCGCGATTGCAATTCTGGCGCTGGACCGTAACTGAATTTTGTCTGGGATGCATACTGGTAAAGCCACAAGCTCGCCCTCATCACGTCAGCCTCGCTGTCGCTGTCAAACGAAAGTTTTACCCACGTTAGAGAAACGTGAAGGATGAAATATGTAATTCGGCTCGTTCGTCTCTGGAAATTACGTCCTTCGTGACTTATACTCGATGAAGTATATTCGCAAGGGTTTTATATCACCAGAAAAAAAAACTGGAATATCCAGTGACAAAAAAGAGGTATACGTAAATGTACTACAAAGCATTTTATTCTTACCTTAGTACTTGATTCGTGCAAACTATAACCGGGTGTTGGCATTCTTCCGTCGTGTCTTTAACTTGGAGAACGCAATGAACCCAGAACCATTTTCCAGATCGACTTTGCAGTCGTAAAAGGGCGGTGCTTGAACGTTCTTGATCGGATTGGATAACTGGAGAAAGACAAGAAAACGTAGAAAGTAAGAAGTAAGCAAAGAGTATCGATCGATGATTATATTCAAATTCATGAAAAAATAAACGGATCATTGTAAGAACAGCTGTCATATCGAACTCACCAGTTTGATGTTTGCAGTGAGCTGTTCTAATGGAATCCCAATGAAGAAGATTGTACCAAGATATACCAACGAGCTCGGATCTGCTGTATTCCATATGACTTTCTGCCCTGTTTGGAAATATTTAAAAATACAAAAACATAGAGTACAATTAGCCGACTGTCGTTATCAGTTTTTAACTTCCCATCTCTCTGTTACCGGATCGACACGGCTTTGCCAAACTTAGAACTGATTAGATTTTGGCTTGGATCGGTTCGGTACTTTTTAAATTATTTAAATAACAAATTTACAGAAAACAAAATGAAAATAATAATATCTTGAGAATGGACGAAGGAAATCCAAAATGGCGAATCCAATATGGTGGGAAAAAAAATCTGAAAAAACACTCAGATTTTGATGGAAATTACTAGGCGGAAATTTTTAGGGTCACCGATATCGAATCCAAGGTCAGAATTCCAAAATTTTTAATGTTGGATCCATTATAGTGGTTCAAAATAAAAAAAATCGTAATATTTTCATGTGACATGGTAATCGTCAATCACGAATCTGAATTTGTAGTTCGAAATTCGAATTGGACATCGATATTTTTTTATTCCGTGAATTTGGAATCTGCAGTGTGAAACCGGGAAGTTTGAGGGCTGGCTCACGGTCAACCTAAAGCCGCTTGTTAGTCTTATACTCACGTCTTGTCAATGTGAATATACTTCATGTCCATTGAGTGAATTGTAGAAAATATGTTCGTCGCTCCCTGAACGACGCTTTCTCTCGTTTCCGGAAGAACAACCGGTGTACAGGAGGCAAGGAATACAGAATCACCGCGATTGCACAGAGGAACGAAGGGTAAATATCGTCCCTCTACAAGGACCACCTAAAAAAACGGTAAATCGTAGATCCGAATGAGCTTACGTATAAGTGCAAAACGTTGTACGGCTCTGCAGTTACGCAATGATGAAAGCAGCAGGTACAACGTACCTTTTGATCTCCGAATCTAAGCTGACGTCGAGTGTTCCTCGAGACGTTGATGCGGCAGAGGAATAATCTTCTATTGTTGTTTCCAGCGACGTTGCGTGAAAGCTGATTCTGAACTACAACGTGATCCTGCTTGTCTATCACATCGTAAATACTGTCACCGTGGATCAAGAGGTCTTCCTACGTGATAAAGAATGGTGTACAAAAAATAACTACCGTTTAGAAAAAACGAATCACTGTTCCTGCCGCAGTTAACTGTTCGCCTAAAGCAGTTAGTCTGCCGTTAGTGCATTGAAAAATGCATACGTGTCTTCATTATTGTCGTCAATACATAACAGTACCAAAAATTAGCTTATTATACTCTGAGGGCAATAATACGTTTAAAAATTCAGAAAACACAGAATCGGTTGAGTCACAGCTCATCAGAGAAGGTGCAGAGCTCTTGAAAAATTGGTTGATCGACGTTCTCAAATGCAAACTGGTTCTCCGCAGGGTAAATGGAAAATGAATCGAAGCGATAAATCAACATATCAAATGCAATTGTCATCTCACCATGGAGTGTCCAAGGTATTCCGTGGCATTTTCCGATATGTACAATAGCTTGCCCTGTTGCGTCATCATCATGATAAATCCGGACATGGCCTAAAGCAAGAAAATCATAATGGGAAAGAGAAGATTTTCACTATTTAGTTGAGAGTGCGTCAAGCAATATCGTGTTGAAATTCAGCTGAGCTGACAAATTCTTTCTGGTTGTCAGTAGATGGATCACTGATCATCTATGACAGTCGCAACGTAGTTGAGGTTTCAAAGTTTCAACCTTTGGTTGGACAAGCGGTTGAGACGCCGTTGGTAAAATTATAACGGCGTTCGATGACCCTTGACGCCGTAGTACAATAGTGAAATCAGTTCCATGTTTCTTTTGTTTCGTAGAATTGACTGACTGTGAGCTTTGCTTATAAATGAAACAGTGCAGTTCATTGATTATACCTATAATGCACTCACCTTTGAGAACCCAATGTTTGGCATCGGTATGTTCGACGATTCCGATGTATTTGGTTTGAGGGCTGAAACAAATGAAAATCGAGCTGATTTTCGATTACATGAAATGCCCTCCTGTAATGTACATCCATATCAGAAGGAAAACTGGCTACGATTGTTGATAACGTAACGCAAACAATGAGGATACACAGATGCATGAGTCGGTCGGAATTCGGAACGTAGACCCTACCAAACACAGGACTCAGAGGACCCATGATGGACCCCACAAGACGCGGGTTACCAAGAATCCGGCATCTTATTATACGCCTGTATGTAGCTGGTATACGTTCCATGCATTCGTGGACATGGTCTTCAGGTTCCGCCATACCGATTACATGCATTAGATATACGTACGTGTACGTTTATATTGGGCTTAGAATTACATTGAAGAATGTCTGCAGCGCAATATTTATCGCCAATATGGCAATTGAACTTCAAGTTTAAATTTTATCACTGATAAATCAAATCTGTGGGTGAAATCTCATGAAACATGTCAAGTTACCGTGGATACTCAAGAACGGTACAGTATTTTCTATGAAGATCTTTTCGGTAAGTCACTTTTGGGTTTAGAAGCGAAACTACAAACGTGGTAAATATCATTATCATCATGAAATGGAAAATCATGCCAGATCACGGAAGTTTGGTCATGGAACCTCAAAGAATGTAACATGGCGCAATCGATACCTGCACGGAAACACTGTAGACAACAAAATTTGCAATTGATCGAAGATAATTCTCATCAAGAACGATATGTATATGAATAAAAGCCGGTACGATAGAATATACACATAACAGATATGCATGCAGGTACACATCATCTGCAAAGTGAGTTGAACAGTGCCTTTCGCTCCGCGAAAACCGCGAGATACTAGACTTTCAGAGTCTTGTTATGGTGAACTTTAGCTGGCGGTTCGTGTAATCATCGAGTGAAGAAGAAGAAGAAGAAGAAGAAGAAGAAGAAGAAGAAAAAGGTGGACGCGAAGAGGAAGAAACATCGATGCATGTATAGACGTGTATGTAAGAAAAAAGGGGCGAGCTTGAAGAGGAGAAAGCTCACAGAGATTTTCGTAAGACTGCATATATGAGGCGCGATATGTAGGCACGATGGGGAGTCAGATATACCTATAGAATATCGGAGGCTGTATACATATAAGTATATATACAGTGTATAGGTTACGGGAGCGTGAGACTTGCTGCGGAGAGGCCGAGAGGTCAGCGGATCACCCGGAACTCTCCTCCGCCTGCTCCGAGCCGCGGAGTCGACGGGCGGAGGAGATACCTTCGTATTCCACCCGCTCTACCTGCAACTACAGTCCCCCTTTCACCCCCTACCTCACCGCCCTCACCGCCTCCTCCTTACGAGAGGAATTTTCGATATCACTTTACTCTCATCGCTCCGTAGCATCGATTATAGGTATATCCTTTGTCCCGCGCGGCTCTCGATCCATGCGTCTACCGCGCTGTCACGCGGTTGCGGAAAAACTACCGAGTATTATCAACGTTACTCTGAAACCCTCGGCTCTGGGATTACTGGCTACCGTTTACTAGGGTGGTCCTCGTGATCCTGAACATATCTTTCCCGAAATAATTCAATGGGTGGTCCTTGTTTCGGGGTCGGTCAAATTTTCATTGGGACACCCCCGCAGATTTGTTCCAAATCATTAAAGAAAAAAAAAAAAAAAATCTGTGTATAGTTTTAAGCCTCTACGTCAACTGGAACACGTGTCTCTAAGCTAAGAAAGCTTCAATCTTAAAACACATCTAGTTTTTATTACCAGCTATTTCATTTTGTATGAGTTTGGTATAGATGGTTAAAATTTAAACTTTCTTAGCTCAGAGGCACGTGTTCCAGTTGACGTAGAGGCTTAAAACTGTACCCAGATTTTTTTTTTTATGATTTGGAACAAATCTGGAGGATGTCTCCATGGAATTTTTTCCGACCATCAATTAATAACCACCCTAGGGTCACCCTATCTAACTACACATCCTCGTTACAGGATTTTTTTTTTTTTGTCAGTAACGAATAGTAACAATTAAAGCCTAAATGTCTGATGCACATCCGATGAAGCATAGACTACAAAGTTCCGTATAAGGTACATCATCAGGGTAGCTACTGACTTTTGGACAAAATTCGTCAAAATTTCCACCCATTCTGCATCCGTGCCTGCCGATAGTACACCAAGACTTTTCCAGCTAGGAACAAGCTTGACCATCTCTATAGTCCGAACTATGATTGCGTATTTTTCCTTAATGATGAAAAAAAGAAAAATATGATTGTAGAGAAAATATGCTACGAATATGGACACGATATTAAAAAATCATTGTGTTTTTATCGACACCTTTGGCCCAATTAGCGATCTTTGCATCATCTGCGTCGCAATTTTTAGAGCAAGGAATTTTACATCTGGTGAAGAATCAACGATCATTATGAGACACACATCCCATAACCTTGACTGGTTCCATTGTGTAACACCAATGTTTAAAATGATCTGCAAAGATCAAACGATGGTTAAAATGGGACCAGCAATGTGATTGAAAGTCGAAAAAATACATATCATAATTAAGATGCGACATGAAATTTTTTTTCTATATAGATATCGATGAATTAATTCTACTATTGTTTCAATTAGTTCATTGAACAACTCTTATGTACAGACTTGTTATTCGTTCTACTATTATGACTTGCTATGGTTGTCAAGTTGAACCATCAACCCCTTAACGTTACCTTTGATATAAAAATCTGTAGAGAATAAAGCCTTTTTTCAGGTACCCTGAGCGGCAAGGAAACGAGATCTAAGTAACCTATAACACCAGACTCAGCCTGGAATCTGGCTATTTCCATCTGATCTCCAGGCTTACAGTTTGCTTCAAATTTTACAATATCTGTAAACGTAAGGACCTGAGGTTATTATATCACATAGTTCATTTCTTCCTTGCTATTCAAACCATGCTATTAGCCAACGGTTAAAAAACAGATTCAAAACTCTTTTAGACACACCTTCCAAAACATCCAGCAGCTCTGAAGATATTCGATTAAAATTCGGCGGGTAATGTGTAGCCAATATGCGCAGCATACAAGCTTGTACTTCCAAACTGCTAGAGTGTACTTCTGTACCAAACGGTGCACCCGATATGTAGAACATCGTTCCAAAAAGCCAAATTGTAAATTCTGTAATAAAATAGGAGAAATGATTCTTCGCATCACACCAACACTTTTATCAATTTTTATTTGTTGGCGTCGATAAGCTCCTATATTTACCTGTATACTGTCTCTCGAGATTTTTGTAATTCTCTCCTACCGCCTGCGGAGGAACCAAAACATTTGTCAGGTTGGCAGACCCCTTAAGAATAGAACCCAAAATGACACGAATTGTTCGTTCCGCCGTGTCGTTTTGTAGGTCCGACAATATAGCGACCAAAGGGTTGTTTATCACTCTCCATACTGTTTCTGCAGTCGCTACGCTACTGTTGATAGATGAACCATAATAACAAATATATTGTTTCGATGATAAGAGTACAAGAGGATGAATTTACATCTGCTCATGTTCGAATTTACCGGTGTTCAAATAATGTTATATATAAGAATTGAAGGGGTTAGAACAATAAAATTAAAAAATACACAATTACAAACAAAATCACGTCTGTGATGTACGAATTTGCCGGTGTCCAAATAATTCAATACAAGTATTGGGTTAATTAATAAGAGGTTAGAACATCAAGACTTACCTGTTACTCGAATTTGATAATTCGGTAGTAGAATCGCTGCTCATGATTTTTATTTAGGTTTGTTTTCCTTGCGAACTACGAAAGACTTCGTATTGACGATACGAGATAGGAGGTTGGAATATTGCTTGGACTCGCATCAACGAAGAATTTGCTTGACACATGCGGTATTTTATTCAACTGAAAAGAGCACATATTGCCGCCTTCATAACTAAAGCCAAAAATTGCTAAAATTCTTGCTATCACAGAATTTATACCCCTATTCATCAAACTCCACAAGCGGTTGCAGAGCGAATTCGCGACTGACAGGCCATGCTGTACAATTCAAACTGGCTGAGTCGCGAGGGCGTCGGACCGCATGGGAAACACGGCGGTAATACTGGTCGGTAATGCAGATTCACCGCGGACGGTAAGTGTACCGACTGTTGGTAAGACTACGTAGAATCAGTCAGCTCTGGTAGGGTCCCTAAAATTTGTATACCTAGGTAAGTGTTTGCTTATGGCATCACGTATTTAGACCGCTGAAATATAATAATAATACTAATTCAGTGATTTTAGACCACACGGTTTAGAATTTTAGCACCATTTTATTCACATAATAATAATTATTATACAAACAACTCCGAAATGAAAATAGTAACATACATCATCACACTCGCGTACTATATAACTATACACATATAATAGAAATAATAATACATTTACACGGAGAATAATTATAACAATATGATAGTCACGTACGCACAAAAAACAATTAATCATCGTTCTCGTTCCGTTAACTCTGCAGTAATAATTTTGCTAGTCAAATTTTGTGAAACAGAAATTGGTATATTCGTGAGTTTAAGTATTTTTTATAGCTATCAGGACTCCCAAAATCGAAATCGATAATCCACGGGCACATAGTTCAATCCGAAAAAGAGACAAACAGCACCGATCAGTGTAACCACGATCTTTCAGAAGGACATTCGTCCTCATTTAGTAAATCCT
The DNA here is from genome assembly GCF_021155775.2 of Neodiprion pinetum. NCBI lineage: Eukaryota > Metazoa > Arthropoda > Insecta > Hymenoptera > Diprionidae > Neodiprion > Neodiprion pinetum. The sequence goes on along the minus strand of NC_060236.1, from coordinate 31,347,442 downwards.
TTTGTAACGTCAGAACTCGCCCCTGTATGTTTTCGCCTCGTAGCAGGTAACTGTAGGGTGATAGCAGGCTGCGAAACCTCGCAAGGTTGCACAAGAGTCCGCTTGCTCTCGTGGCTGGTGATGTTACGGAAGTTGACCTTGAGGCTGGGCACGTGGTGCTCGGCTGACCAGTCAAAATTGAAAATCGGCGTCCCGGACCTGAGGTCCGAGTCAGCAGAGACGTCGGTGCAAGGTGTGGTAGGCGTTGTGACGCAGGGACTGAGCTCCTGGAGCTGGACGATATCAGGAACCTTTTGGAGAGTGTCGACCCAAGCGTTGCCAACGGAAGTACAAGCCGAGCCCCAAGGCTCGGTACAGACCTCGGCCGGCTCGACGATCGTCGCAGTTTTAATCACCAGCCGCCTCTGCGAGTTATAGCTGCAGCTGTCTATCGCTGTTGCTGTGCAGCAAGCCGAAGCTACGATTGAAGTCACTTCGGTACTATCACCGTAACTCTTGTCCAGGTCCGTTAGACTCACGTACTTCGGAGAACATCTCGGGGATGAACACTCTCGCAAAATCGTTGAACTAACCCCGGGAACGGAGTTGCCGTGATGCATCTGCTGCTGGAGCAGGGTGCTGCTCCCTTTCCGCTGCTTGTTATTACGGATGTTGAATGTCAGGGCTTGGGAAAGTATGTGGAGGGTTCGCTGCTCGATGTCCCCTGTGTGGTGTGAGATCACGGCTCCGTTTATCGACATGTCCACCGGTTCCGAAGTCTCCCGACTAATGTGCGTTGAAGAATGCTGCAACGTTCAAGAATACGTGGCATGTTCGAAAGATAACGGGAATTTTGTAATATTGAGTGTGTATTAGTCCGATTCGCGTGTTTTTTTCGTTGTGTGTTGATAAACTTGACTGAAAAGTTGCTGCACAGTATTAGCCGAATTGGATATATATTTATATAGTCTATTGTCAGTCGTCAAAAGCGTTACACGTGCTTAGTTAGGATCGGGTATTTTGAAAATGAATCAGAGAATTTGTATTAAATTTTGCTGTAAGAATGGAATAAAGTGCAGCAAATTGATCGAAATGTTAAACATTACTGTTGCTGAGTTTGCTATGAGTAAAACAAGGGTTCCCAAGATAGCAATGAAAACGTTGAAGATGACGATCGCCCTGGACGCCCCAGCATCACAATCACCAAAAGCAATATGTAACAATTCTAAAATTAGGCTGCACTTTATTCCAATCTTATAGAAAAATTTAATAAAAATTCTCTGATCCATTTTCAAAATTACCGATCATAACGACACACGTTTAACCTTTTTGACAGCTGATAATAAACTAAATATCCAATGTGGCTAACACAGTACAGCAACTTTTCAGACAAACTTACCAACAGAGCAACGAAAAAATCACGCGAATCGGACTAATACAACACGCAAAATTACAAAATTCCAGTTATTTTTTTAACACACTTATCTCGACGTATCAACAACAGTTTCTCGTGAGGGGTGGCAAAACTGAACAAATAAAAATCAAAGTACGGCCAAAGTCGGTGTAAGAAACGAACGTTCGACAAAAGTATACCCTTGACGTGAGTGGAAACGGTAAAAACTGGTATATTAGGAATTACAGGTTGGTACGGAGGTCTTCCCTCTGCAGGATATATCAGATGCACTCACATATGTAATTGCGCTGTAAGGAAGAATTTTAATCTGGAATGAGGACATACGAGGAAAAAGCGCGGACTAGAAATGTCCAAGATTGGCAATAAACGATTTTATTACTGTAGATGCGTGCAGTTGCTGCTGCGGTTGCTGTTGTTGCTGTTGTTGTTGCTGCAGCTGCTTTTTCTTAGTCGTAAGGGTGTACTCGAGGTCGGACTTTTCCACGCAATGAGCCTCCTCGATGCCGTTCGCCGTACCGCAGCTAGAGTTATAGCTGGTGACGAGGTTTCGCCTCAAGTTATAGTCGTAGTTGTTGTACGACAGGATTGGCCGCGATTGCAATTCTGGCGCTGGACCGTAACTGAATTTTGTCTGGGATGCATACTGGTAAAGCCACAAGCTCGCCCTCATCACGTCAGCCTCGCTGTCGCTGTCAAACGAAAGTTTTACCCACGTTAGAGAAACGTGAAGGATGAAATATGTAATTCGGCTCGTTCGTCTCTGGAAATTACGTCCTTCGTGACTTATACTCGATGAAGTATATTCGCAAGGGTTTTATATCACCAGAAAAAAAAACTGGAATATCCAGTGACAAAAAAGAGGTATACGTAAATGTACTACAAAGCATTTTATTCTTACCTTAGTACTTGATTCGTGCAAACTATAACCGGGTGTTGGCATTCTTCCGTCGTGTCTTTAACTTGGAGAACGCAATGAACCCAGAACCATTTTCCAGATCGACTTTGCAGTCGTAAAAGGGCGGTGCTTGAACGTTCTTGATCGGATTGGATAACTGGAGAAAGACAAGAAAACGTAGAAAGTAAGAAGTAAGCAAAGAGTATCGATCGATGATTATATTCAAATTCATGAAAAAATAAACGGATCATTGTAAGAACAGCTGTCATATCGAACTCACCAGTTTGATGTTTGCAGTGAGCTGTTCTAATGGAATCCCAATGAAGAAGATTGTACCAAGATATACCAACGAGCTCGGATCTGCTGTATTCCATATGACTTTCTGCCCTGTTTGGAAATATTTAAAAATACAAAAACATAGAGTACAATTAGCCGACTGTCGTTATCAGTTTTTAACTTCCCATCTCTCTGTTACCGGATCGACACGGCTTTGCCAAACTTAGAACTGATTAGATTTTGGCTTGGATCGGTTCGGTACTTTTTAAATTATTTAAATAACAAATTTACAGAAAACAAAATGAAAATAATAATATCTTGAGAATGGACGAAGGAAATCCAAAATGGCGAATCCAATATGGTGGGAAAAAAAATCTGAAAAAACACTCAGATTTTGATGGAAATTACTAGGCGGAAATTTTTAGGGTCACCGATATCGAATCCAAGGTCAGAATTCCAAAATTTTTAATGTTGGATCCATTATAGTGGTTCAAAATAAAAAAAATCGTAATATTTTCATGTGACATGGTAATCGTCAATCACGAATCTGAATTTGTAGTTCGAAATTCGAATTGGACATCGATATTTTTTTATTCCGTGAATTTGGAATCTGCAGTGTGAAACCGGGAAGTTTGAGGGCTGGCTCACGGTCAACCTAAAGCCGCTTGTTAGTCTTATACTCACGTCTTGTCAATGTGAATATACTTCATGTCCATTGAGTGAATTGTAGAAAATATGTTCGTCGCTCCCTGAACGACGCTTTCTCTCGTTTCCGGAAGAACAACCGGTGTACAGGAGGCAAGGAATACAGAATCACCGCGATTGCACAGAGGAACGAAGGGTAAATATCGTCCCTCTACAAGGACCACCTAAAAAAACGGTAAATCGTAGATCCGAATGAGCTTACGTATAAGTGCAAAACGTTGTACGGCTCTGCAGTTACGCAATGATGAAAGCAGCAGGTACAACGTACCTTTTGATCTCCGAATCTAAGCTGACGTCGAGTGTTCCTCGAGACGTTGATGCGGCAGAGGAATAATCTTCTATTGTTGTTTCCAGCGACGTTGCGTGAAAGCTGATTCTGAACTACAACGTGATCCTGCTTGTCTATCACATCGTAAATACTGTCACCGTGGATCAAGAGGTCTTCCTACGTGATAAAGAATGGTGTACAAAAAATAACTACCGTTTAGAAAAAACGAATCACTGTTCCTGCCGCAGTTAACTGTTCGCCTAAAGCAGTTAGTCTGCCGTTAGTGCATTGAAAAATGCATACGTGTCTTCATTATTGTCGTCAATACATAACAGTACCAAAAATTAGCTTATTATACTCTGAGGGCAATAATACGTTTAAAAATTCAGAAAACACAGAATCGGTTGAGTCACAGCTCATCAGAGAAGGTGCAGAGCTCTTGAAAAATTGGTTGATCGACGTTCTCAAATGCAAACTGGTTCTCCGCAGGGTAAATGGAAAATGAATCGAAGCGATAAATCAACATATCAAATGCAATTGTCATCTCACCATGGAGTGTCCAAGGTATTCCGTGGCATTTTCCGATATGTACAATAGCTTGCCCTGTTGCGTCATCATCATGATAAATCCGGACATGGCCTAAAGCAAGAAAATCATAATGGGAAAGAGAAGATTTTCACTATTTAGTTGAGAGTGCGTCAAGCAATATCGTGTTGAAATTCAGCTGAGCTGACAAATTCTTTCTGGTTGTCAGTAGATGGATCACTGATCATCTATGACAGTCGCAACGTAGTTGAGGTTTCAAAGTTTCAACCTTTGGTTGGACAAGCGGTTGAGACGCCGTTGGTAAAATTATAACGGCGTTCGATGACCCTTGACGCCGTAGTACAATAGTGAAATCAGTTCCATGTTTCTTTTGTTTCGTAGAATTGACTGACTGTGAGCTTTGCTTATAAATGAAACAGTGCAGTTCATTGATTATACCTATAATGCACTCACCTTTGAGAACCCAATGTTTGGCATCGGTATGTTCGACGATTCCGATGTATTTGGTTTGAGGGCTGAAACAAATGAAAATCGAGCTGATTTTCGATTACATGAAATGCCCTCCTGTAATGTACATCCATATCAGAAGGAAAACTGGCTACGATTGTTGATAACGTAACGCAAACAATGAGGATACACAGATGCATGAGTCGGTCGGAATTCGGAACGTAGACCCTACCAAACACAGGACTCAGAGGACCCATGATGGACCCCACAAGACGCGGGTTACCAAGAATCCGGCATCTTATTATACGCCTGTATGTAGCTGGTATACGTTCCATGCATTCGTGGACATGGTCTTCAGGTTCCGCCATACCGATTACATGCATTAGATATACGTACGTGTACGTTTATATTGGGCTTAGAATTACATTGAAGAATGTCTGCAGCGCAATATTTATCGCCAATATGGCAATTGAACTTCAAGTTTAAATTTTATCACTGATAAATCAAATCTGTGGGTGAAATCTCATGAAACATGTCAAGTTACCGTGGATACTCAAGAACGGTACAGTATTTTCTATGAAGATCTTTTCGGTAAGTCACTTTTGGGTTTAGAAGCGAAACTACAAACGTGGTAAATATCATTATCATCATGAAATGGAAAATCATGCCAGATCACGGAAGTTTGGTCATGGAACCTCAAAGAATGTAACATGGCGCAATCGATACCTGCACGGAAACACTGTAGACAACAAAATTTGCAATTGATCGAAGATAATTCTCATCAAGAACGATATGTATATGAATAAAAGCCGGTACGATAGAATATACACATAACAGATATGCATGCAGGTACACATCATCTGCAAAGTGAGTTGAACAGTGCCTTTCGCTCCGCGAAAACCGCGAGATACTAGACTTTCAGAGTCTTGTTATGGTGAACTTTAGCTGGCGGTTCGTGTAATCATCGAGTGAAGAAGAAGAAGAAGAAGAAGAAGAAGAAGAAGAAGAAGAAAAAGGTGGACGCGAAGAGGAAGAAACATCGATGCATGTATAGACGTGTATGTAAGAAAAAAGGGGCGAGCTTGAAGAGGAGAAAGCTCACAGAGATTTTCGTAAGACTGCATATATGAGGCGCGATATGTAGGCACGATGGGGAGTCAGATATACCTATAGAATATCGGAGGCTGTATACATATAAGTATATATACAGTGTATAGGTTACGGGAGCGTGAGACTTGCTGCGGAGAGGCCGAGAGGTCAGCGGATCACCCGGAACTCTCCTCCGCCTGCTCCGAGCCGCGGAGTCGACGGGCGGAGGAGATACCTTCGTATTCCACCCGCTCTACCTGCAACTACAGTCCCCCTTTCACCCCCTACCTCACCGCCCTCACCGCCTCCTCCTTACGAGAGGAATTTTCGATATCACTTTACTCTCATCGCTCCGTAGCATCGATTATAGGTATATCCTTTGTCCCGCGCGGCTCTCGATCCATGCGTCTACCGCGCTGTCACGCGGTTGCGGAAAAACTACCGAGTATTATCAACGTTACTCTGAAACCCTCGGCTCTGGGATTACTGGCTACCGTTTACTAGGGTGGTCCTCGTGATCCTGAACATATCTTTCCCGAAATAATTCAATGGGTGGTCCTTGTTTCGGGGTCGGTCAAATTTTCATTGGGACACCCCCGCAGATTTGTTCCAAATCATTAAAGAAAAAAAAAAAAAAAATCTGTGTATAGTTTTAAGCCTCTACGTCAACTGGAACACGTGTCTCTAAGCTAAGAAAGCTTCAATCTTAAAACACATCTAGTTTTTATTACCAGCTATTTCATTTTGTATGAGTTTGGTATAGATGGTTAAAATTTAAACTTTCTTAGCTCAGAGGCACGTGTTCCAGTTGACGTAGAGGCTTAAAACTGTACCCAGATTTTTTTTTTTATGATTTGGAACAAATCTGGAGGATGTCTCCATGGAATTTTTTCCGACCATCAATTAATAACCACCCTAGGGTCACCCTATCTAACTACACATCCTCGTTACAGGATTTTTTTTTTTTTGTCAGTAACGAATAGTAACAATTAAAGCCTAAATGTCTGATGCACATCCGATGAAGCATAGACTACAAAGTTCCGTATAAGGTACATCATCAGGGTAGCTACTGACTTTTGGAATCAATTATAGTGATACTAAAACCTTTTTATTCTTGAGCTCTGGAGTTACCGCGAGTTTTATTTACTAGGATGGCCATTGACCCTTTGAGTTATAGTGGTAAATATTCGTACCGCCTATTTTATATCTATTTTGTGTATATTTAAAGAACTTTTCTATATACTTCTTTGAGATTTTTTGCTATTTGTGATAGTATATTAATAGGTAGTCAATACTCGAGAATCAATATTGCGATATAATGTAAATTGTGGTTGTTAGAAGCAAATTGATTGAAAAAAAATCGTGAAAATTCAAACGATAATTCATTTCTGAGAAGGTTGCTCCACTAGACGTATACATATTTTATATAAATTATAAGTTTTTAGGGTAGCTGATTACAAATGTAAAGTCGAAATTGATAAATCAGTATGGCGAATCCAATAAGCGACCCCGAAAACGCCTATACAGTTTTTTGACCGTATTGGATCGAATTTGAAATTTTCGTCTACCATATTAGCTCCACCATCTTGAATTTTTGTAATCTTATTACAGATTCGTAATCAGCGACCCCAAAAACCACAGACTACTATCTACTAATATTATTATAAAATTTGACTCATTGTCAGTACAATAATGTGTGACTAAAAGGGTTAACGCCTTAATGCCTAATGCCGATCCAATGGATCATAGACTAGAAATTTTCCAAGGCATATCGACAAGGTACTACTTTTTGAGTCAATGATACCTCAAAAGAAGACTGGTATCTGTCCGAGCGGTGTATTTTATCGATATTTATGACTAAACAATAAGCTTGATTTACATGAGTCTATGCAATGGTTTTGAAAGGGATTCTTAAATGGATGGCGATAGAATAATGTGGATAGAGTGCGCACTCACCTCGTTGAAAGTAGTTTGCCTTGCGTAGAAAAACGCAAACGAGCGCCATGAGCTGTAGCTGTGACAATCGCTGCCGCGTGGAAGCCGGTAGCGGCAAGAGATCACGTAGGTTTGCTATTTCGGCATTTATCAAATCTCGACGCAGCTTGCTCGCACCTTTCGTTGATTTGCTCGCGTCTATCCTTGTATTAGGACATGCAAGGTACCCCATCACGTCAATTTCAACCCCGATCCCCGTTTCTCAATCACAGTTGTCGCTAACCTAATTTACGTCCAGCTACAACCCCAGGATCAATTCGTGAATGTATGTGTTCCTCGTTTCCCTCCTGTTCGCGGATTGTAATTTATTCTCCGCGAAATTTTGTGCCCGAATATCCGACGACAAGTGCATAAATATCTTTTTAGCGCTCTAACCTCAAAATCGCGACTTCGTTGTGATTTCTTGGCTCTCGTGATAAAAAATACGGATCGAAACTCGCATGGATAAGGTTTTTTGAAAAGCCTCAGCCATACTCGTTACGACATGTACTATTTTGTAACGTGAGCATGTTTTACGCGTTTATTCGTACATGTTTTCCGTACACAAAGTACCCGTTTCTATGACGGTCGAGTAAGTCTGCGAATGCGCATGCGCAGAGTACAAAAAAGACCACTTTTAAGTTCTAGGAGTTGAATATGGTCTTTTCTGTATCACGCGCATGCGTCGTCGTGAACAAATCTGACATTACGCAACCCTAACCTCAATTTCGTGCTTCGTGAAAAAATGCGTAACACACTCTTGTTATACAAAGAATCGTGTGCAACAAAGAGACAACGGTCTTTCTGCCTCGCGTATATTTGTCTTCGGCTTACCTACAACTCATATTGCAAACTTACGATCGGCCCCAAAAGACCGTGTTTGCCTCCTTGTTACATAATATACTATTCACTCTATACTCAATATTCAGTTTTCTATCGCGAGCGGTATAGGGTACCATATATACAACCGTCTACACCCGGAAGGGTGACATATTTGCTATTCCACGGTAGATAGGGCATCTCTTTTGCTGTGCGCGGTACGTTCGCCTTTCGTTCGTGATTCTCAGAAGACTGAGAGAAATCGCGTCCGACGGACGAATAATCCCCTGTTGTATTTCTTCACCGGACGCAGGTTCTATCTATGCACATTGTACCAAGGCTCGAAAGTTCCGAGTTTAACCTACACGTACGGAATCTTTCGGGTAAAACCTTCGCTTTGGTTCGTTATCCTACAACCATCTACTGTATATTTATCTAGCAGTCCACTATCTATACCCCTGTAACCTATGCGTATCTATAACGCATGGTGTACCACATGTTGTGCACAGATATTGCTTGTAAATTGTATTTACGATCAAACCCTCATTTTTACACTCAAATCGTTGGGTTTTGTGGTAATTTTCTAAAGTCTTCCTGAACAAGAGGCAAACAAATAAAATGAGTTTCAGGGTAGTTGAAAAATAGCTGTTAAAACATTGTAATCTCAAATGCCTGAAAAATCAATACATTTGAAATCATTATTAAATATCTCCTTGCTACATAGTCTGTTTTTCCGTTGAATTCCACGCAACCACGCATTCTTATTTAACACGGAAAAGTTTTTCCTCGCTTTGATGTTATAGCTATTCCTATTTTTATTTGCATTCTTTTCTTATTCTCGAACGCGCATTACTGATTACCAAGTGCATCCTGCAATGGTCGAGGCTAAACGTGGTACCGTCGATGATAAGGAAAGGTCGAAATCGCCGCAACGATAGTCCGCCGACCGTTAAATTTGAACATAAAATACTTCGAACGTTTCTTCTGGCCTTGTTACTTGGAAAACTTGTATTTTGCGTTGTACTATGTTCGTGCACAGGGATAAAACATTGGACAATAAATTTTGTTGGCTCTGCCTTTAGCTTTGTTTCATACTCGTAATCAATGTGCAGATACAGACTGCATCCGACGGCCGAGTTGCTACAGTCACTAGATGCAAAAGCAGTAACGAATCACGAAGCGCAAAAGGATTTCTGATCTTATCATGCGTAAAAACAATCTTAACTCTTTCCTTTTCTTCCTACAGTATTATTAAGTGTTGTTATTTCGTTATTCCTTACTTTAGTTTGGTAATCAAATTTCAGAACAACGCAAAACATACAAGATCGTGGTTCTTTCGTCACTTGGGTTGTGACGTTATTATACCTAGCTTGTTGGCATTCAAAATGGTTCCCTGATAACTTTGGATTCACATCTCGATAAACATATACATTCACCTGCAGAATTCCACGAGCCAGCTAAATTCATCGACTCATAATTTATGCTCGTAGAATGCCACTTTGTATTACAGGAAAAATCGTCATCAATTGATGATTATTATAGAAGGGTCTTTTGGCTCTACTTCATGCTATTCAAAAATGCTAACTTGATACATATATCTCTCGATTTGACGGTGGAAAAGCGTTGTCAGATGTAATTTGCATAAAGTATGGTTGAAAAAGGTGGTTTTCAAAATACTAAGAGATGCGGGCTTGTTTAGTTAAAGTCAGATTCAACACAAACGAAAGAAAATACAAGAAGGAAAAAATTACTCAACGATTAATTTTTCCAACATCGAATGAATATACAGAAAAGATGATTCATTGATAATCCAGATATGAAAAATCCATATTCGCTGCAGATACAGTTATAACGGAATTTCCCAAGTGTATCGGCACCTGCTTTTATCCTTTTATTTAGTTTGTCTTCCTGCACGGAGAGAAGAAAAAGAGCAAATTTTACTCAAAACTGCAGGAAAGGACAGGGACATTAGGATTTTTGGTAAAAAAAAATACCCATGTCAACTATATTTTTTACTATAAATGCAGCAGATTTTATTCTGCACAGAGTGGTTTTCACTGATTCTACATTAGATTCTGCATTTCACGAAATACTATATTTTACCAAAAAACCTGCACAGCTTCTGGAGTTTTGAGTAAAGTCTGCTCGTTTATTCTCTCCGTGTGGCAGAACGTACCCCCTTAATTTTCTCTGATTCCCTCCAGACATTCATCTCCCGCCCTTTTCCAGTAAGCGCGGGTAATTTTGGTGAGACGGTATAAGATCACCGTGCAATTGTAATACCTATCTATACCTACAGCAGCAGCATATCTGCAAAGCACAGGGAGGCCGGGCAGGTCGCTGCAACGCTGCAGCGGCACCGCAAAGTGACGTAACCGTAGACAATTACTTTCTGGAAAGATCCTGAAGCCCGGAGGTTACCGGTATTCCGTATTTCATTTCCTCGTGTACACAACAAATAAATGTAAAAAGATTTATAAACGCGGATCTTAGCGACATCTCAGTTCTTTGTCCTCCAGGGCGGAAACCCACCGCTTCAAGCGGAGAAAACGCGGCGACGACGAAGAAGAAGAAGAGAACCAGGAGGAAGAGGAAGACGCCCGGTAAACACAACAGTCTCATCCAATGTAAATATAATAAATAACACCTTCCTTCATGGGTCGTTTCAACTGTAGCTAACTCAAAAGTTCTGGTACTTCTGGTTTTTTTATGCAAAAGTGTTCCCTGAGGTTTAAATATTAAGAAATTATTTATTTTATTTTTTTTAACGTCAGATAAATAGCTGTTCTAATCTGAGAGCGAAATGTTGAAAATTAAACGGTCTTTTCAAGAAAATTCTTTTCCCGACGGAGAGAAGAATCGCTTCTAATAACAGGGCGTTTTTTTTTTAACAATTTTCGACTCATCGACGACACACTTCTGATGTTTTTCACTGCCCTGGTTTAATTCTTCATCCAGACTTATTTAACTCTCCGTCGGGAAAAGAATTTTCTTCAAGGGACCAAATTTAATTTCCAAAATTTGGCGCGGAAATTAAAATAATCGAATAAAGCTCGTTAACCGATTGAAAAAAAAAATCTCTCAATGTCTGGACCTTACGGAACGGTTTTTCAGAAAAAAAAAAAAACCCCAGAAGCGACAGAACTTTCGCGTTAAAACGCACCCGTGCCTTGCACATCTACGTATGTATATAATCATTGACCACTCTTCGATAAGTCCTGGGGTGTGCTGAGCCACGTTCCGGGGATCGGAGGAGAAACGATCCGCGGTCTTTGCACTTACCGATTAAACATATTTCGATCTAGCGCGCGTTTTATGCACACCGCGTCGCGATGCCGAGGACGGGTGGGCGCCGTTCCTGCAATCTTACTATACCACCAAGAGAGCTGGGCGACGATGCGTGCTAGCTATAATCGACTGCGGTGCATCCGGCTTTTCGTATCGCTATAATAATGTATTTAAACACCAACTGTAATCTCAACATCCGGGTCATAATGTGAGTGGCGGCACTTCGGCGGCGCGCACGACGGGCCCACCACGTTGAACACGTGGATACTGCCGGTGGCAGCGGTTGCTGGATACTCGTGTGCCCGTCTTTCCTTTGCCACCTCCACCTCCACCACCACCGCCGACGCCGCCGTCCAACACCACCCACTACGCGGCACGACCCGGAACCCCGATCCCCGATCCCCCGATCATCCACGTCTCTTCTTATAGGTACTCTGCAGGCTCCTCGACGACTCGCGGCTCTGCCTGCCTGCCTGCCTTGCCATGTCTTTGTAATCCACGTTGCACGGTGTCTTGCCTTTCGATCCTGCGCTCCTGCGGGGTTTGGTGTAATCTAAATATCGGTACATTCGGCCTTACCTCAACTCTGATACTTATACGTTAGGGTGGTTCATTTTTATACTTTTTATGATGCCGCTAGAAAAATTTTTAACAAGTACTGAAAAAGAAAACATTTTAGTAAAATCGGGAGCAGACACGATGGAAAAAAAATAAACTAGTATTATTATAGCACAGTGCCAATTTCATTCGTTATACGAGTACACTGCAAAGCAAAATATGGTGTGCAGGACTTCTACATAGACTATATAATTTCGTGGCGATTCGTCACTATCTGATATTATGGATCTAACGGCATCTGATGTTCACTTTACTAATTGAGCATAAAAAAATTTTACACAGTGATGCCAACCGTTCATTTTTGCCAATTTTAACACCACCATTTTAACAGTGTATAAGGGTCATCCTTTAAATGATCGCAGATAGACAGACAGAGAGAGAAAACAAACAAGGAGTTTAGCGTCATACCAACCGCTGCAAATCTCACCTCAACCCAAATCAAAATGGCCGACACATCTATGTAGAGTTTACGTTTTACAATCAATTTTACAGGATAAAAGGTACTCACAAGTTTAGAAACAACTGTTGATCTCCAATTACATGAGATTTTAAGTTATGCTTCCCTTATAGTTTACATGCAGATAATGTGGTTTACAGCTAATGTATGTACATACATTACTCATCATTAAGCGCTCTTCATTCGCAAGAGAACGATAAGACGACTATCATAACGTGATATGCCAATGCAACTGAAACTGAAAATAATTTTAACTGCAGTTGAATTTTAGAGTCAAATATAATAAGTACATACCTATGTACATACATCACTACATTGTGTAATTGGCCTGGAGGAATAAATTTAAAGTGGTTGAAATTGCGTTTAACACACGTGTCATCGTCGGGCACGGTTAAAATCGATTTCGGTGTTTTCACATTACGTACAACTGATCTTCTTATTACGATGCAAAAACTTTCAATATCGGCGGAACATTAGCAAGAGGTCAATTCTGACCGTGCGTGAAATCGACGACACGTGTTTTGCATACTTGCGTTATATACAACATACAACCCTAACCTTAAACGAGAAAAACACAAAGATTGAGGAGGAATCGTTTACACGACAAAAAAAAATTCAACCGATCGTCATTTTATATGAACGGATGTGTATTCTGTGCATGTATTCGTCACACACGAGCAAGGACCGGACATAACTTTATTACCCTTCCACGGACGCTGATATGTATACATATACACGTAATGTATAAAGATAGGTATATCGACAACGATATAAACGAGACAGCACTACGAATCGGCCCGTTGTCAAGACGACGAAGAATCAGCTCCTGCAGGTACCGCAGGTCGATTCAATTCTTCCTGGTGTTCGCCCTCCGCGTTTTCCGCCTCCTTGCGTTCTCCTATGACTTGGACTACCTTCTCCTGGTCCCGATCCCGGTCCCGATCCAAGTCATCAGACGGAGACGTAGACGCCGTAACTGTCCCCGTTCCTTGCAGCACCTTGCGCTGAAAGTGCTGCGCAGACTGGACCCTGGAGTCCAATATCTGAAAAGAAACAGCGGCACTCAGCGTTGCTGCATTATATCTACTTACACGACCCAATCGCTCCGCCCGTCTCTGAGGAACATGGCGGCCAGACTGCGAGATTTTAATCAGAAGCTTCGAGACGGGAGGCGATCATACACGCCTCGACTTGGTGTAATGTTGTAACTGGATATAATATACCTCTAAGGCGTTAAACTTCGAAAATGCTTATTACAATTTCGCGACCGCATCGCCGAGGTGATCTCCGCGTGATCGTTGCATGCTGCACGTGTACGGATCATTCACGGGTCACCGAGGCGTGCAATGCGGTAGCGTGAAATTCCACACCTTTCGACGCCTTTCCTCGGCCTCGGCCTGCCGGCGTTCCAGGGCTCCGAGGGTCAGCTTCGGACGGTGGAGCTGCTGCTCTTCCTCGAGGCGTCGCAGCCGCACCGGCGGATGCCGGCGTATTATACTGCCCTCTTTTGACCCTTCTGTATCCCGGATCGGCACTACGAAACTCAGGGGCGAATCTTTCGTCGCCCCCCCTATGACCGCATTCGCTGCATTTGCCCCTGCCGTCGCTACTTCGTCGCCGACGAAGGAGCCGCCGATCTCGCCTCCTGCACCCGGGTCGCCGCTACTGTTTGGTACCACGCGGCGACTGAACCCGCAGCCCATCGCTGGAACAAGGTTTTAATAGCCGTACTAGAAGATTGCGGGTTCATTCGGTCGGTTCGAAAGGAAAATTCTTTGTCAAGCGGAATTCGTTAAAATTTATAAAACTCGGATATCGGCTTGATATCATTAAGAGAATGTTTCAGTCAGGCCTTACCGACTGAGTAACATGTCGCTTCTTTCGACTATTATCTGTTTGATATCACGCGGCGACTGAACCCGCAGCCCGTCGCTGGAACCAGGTTTTTTAATCGCTGTACTCAAGGATTGCGGGTTGATTCAGTCGGTTTCATAGAAAAATTCTTTGTCAAACGAATTTCCTAAAATTTATGAAACTCTGATGTCAGCTTAATCTCATTAAGAGGATTTTTTAGTCTGGCCTTACCGACTGAGTAAAATGTCACCTCTTTCAATTGTCAGGTATCGCGGCCTACGCAGCACTGACGCGAAAATGCCGGAGTTAGTGCAATTCTACTATGAATTCTACATGCATGCAATGACGAATAGAAATGGCCAAAAAAAGGTTAACTTTTACGCAATAACGATGCCGGTCACTTGACCCCGTGCTCAACGCACCTTCAAACTAACCGGCGAGATTTTTTTCTGAGATCTTGGCATCATTTTCAGCAAAGCTGTGAAATATCCTTAAGTGAAAATCGACCGCTTAAATACGGAGATTTCCAGGTTTTCCATGCGACACGATTGCAATTATTTATCATAGATCGTTTGATGGTATAATAGCTCTGTAGAATCGAACAAATCAGAATAAATAATTATCGTACCTAGAACCTCGCGACAATTACTTATTACAAAGCAAAGTTGTGGACATTCAGGTATCGTCCAGTAACTTTCGAGTGCTCCCAGACTCTGAAAAACTGATAGAGGACGAGCTTTCATATATTATCGAATAATCATAATCTCAGCGAACTTCCGAACATACTTATGATTATCGTGATTTTAAATATATAGCGCAGTTATATGGCAATATGCATACGCCATAAATGTATACACAATAGTTACGAGGAGTTTGCGTTTATAGGAGGGTATACGCACGTAAGGGTCTGCCCTCGTTTCGATCGATTATTTCTCACCGAGAAACACGCGAGGGTCAGTTTTCAGAAGGCAAAAGGTATGCAACGAATCAATCCAAAGTAAAAATGACGGTGCGCTTGATCAAGAGAAACACACGCCATCGCACGAAGTTGGAAGCAAGCATTCTTAGAAACCTGACTCGTTGGCTAATTTTTACACATCGCATCTCTCGGACACTCAAGTGCTCGTGCAGTTGATGTTTTGCAAATCTGTACATTCTGGAACTTGCTAGTTCTCAAAACCAAATCCAAGATTAAAAGTCGTTGAACAAACTTAGCAGGTCTTCGTCAATAACGTCAGACAAATTACAGACCATGGTAATGGTAATATACCGTATGTATAATGTGACTTTCGAAGTATCATAAATGTTCTTAGCCCTCTGGATGAATATGTGTCATAAGTTGAAATTAAAGTAGGAAAACATGTCAGGATCAACAAACTTACCCTTACTAATTAGTTCATGGCTGCAATTGTCTTTACTATGTACAATCGATTGATCACTAATCAGGCCGTAGGTATGTATAGAAAATAATCTGACAATCAGCTATGAATAAAACCGACGTCTATAGCCTGCCCATTGGGGAGTGAATATAATTTTTATTTAAAATATTGAAATTCTCGAATATATAGTTTATCATTGCTAGTTTGATTGTTGAAATATATATCGTGGTTACAAAAGTTACCAAAACTTAGTCCCACATTTTTTATCAGCAGCTTTTCGTTTACCCTCAAACTCTCTGTGGATTGAACCTCAATCCGATTTGTACAAAAGAACGTTCCAATCTTTTATTCGAGATCACATCAAAATCACAAAGCAATTTACTTAGGTGTTTGAATTCGAGGTGCAATATCATTATACTAAACAGCTATTTGTACTTAATCAGAATTTAAAAAGTCTAACCGCTAAAAACCTAATATTATTGTTCCTTGAATTATCAAAAATACAACTCACCCGTACACCGCGAGGCACCACTCAGAAAACCGTTTGAAAGTTGACCGTGGATACTGCAGGGTAGCAAACTGGCAAATATCCGCTCTGGGAACCCCCGGGAACATTTACTCAAGGGGTGGGGATTGAGGTTGACGCGCGCGCAGAAATTAACGGCAAAGATATATATAAACAAAAATTACATGACGGACGTCTAATCACGGTATGTGATCATTCAGGACAAATATTGTACATTGGTAATAGTTTAATTATCTTATATTCTTGTCAACTAGTGAAATCAAGCTCGTACCCAACCGAAATTCGTACTAAGTTCGGAGTCTATAAATTATAACGATACATAGTTTTCTGTAAAAACTAGGCATTTTGCAACTATCTAGAATCGTCTGATATTCAATAAATCGTAACACTAATATTTTGCAAACTCAACTCCTTCCAAATTATTCTCTAGTTGCAAAATAATGATGTTTGTTGCGATTATCCGTTGGTCTAACGTTACGTATTAACTTCAATCTTATGAATTTGTGCATCTTTTCGCAGGACCAGCGTCACTGTACACACAGGCATCCAATCTGCAACATTAAGTTTACATCGGAATGCTCTCAGCGAAACATAATTATTCACATATGCAAGCCAATTTTTTGGTTCACACAATTGCAGTGAATGATCGTTACTAATATCCCAGGTATTTGCTCAGATTATTTTTTTCCTCCAGTTCGATTTAAGATTGAAAAATTTAAAAACAGACAATATACTATTATATTGACCGTCCGAGTTTCCAACCCTTAATGTGTGTGTGTGTGTGTGTGTATTTGTTTTCAACTCTTTTTCACCCTTCCCATCACACCGCGTTCCCAAGTTTTACGTACGTATTTATCACTCTTTGTGTCTTGTCGTGCTTGTTTCAGCGAGTGCTCGAAGCTTCGCTGTATATCCAGCCACGTGTACGCATACGTATACAGAAAACCACGATGAGTAGGTCTTTTTTCCAATCAGTTCTCACCTGCTGCTAGAGCTTCTACCTCGTGGGCGGCAACGTTTATTGACCATCCAACCCTTGCCTCGCCTCCGTTCGTCGGCCTGTAAGCGTCGCGTGTCTAGAGTCTCGATTTTATGGTATATATATATATGTTACTTTATTTCCTGAGTGTATACGTGTAATTGTCACGTCCGTGCTCATAGATACCTTTATAGTACAATGCGTTAATAATAACCTTGTAATAACTTTGGTTAGGAAAATCTTTCGCTCGATGCAATTGTCGACTGTACCCAGTATCTGAACATTCACTTATCTTTTTTTTTTCACAACATTAATTAAACTTTTCTATACGTTGCGTCATCTCCGTTTCCTTATTTTCATATATAGGTATATAGTTTATAATGTACGTGCATTGTATTTCACGCATAAACAACATTTACACGTGTCAGCAAGATGTTCTCATAATTTAATAATTGATTTCAGCAAATTAGGTTATATAAATGTGTATATAGCCACCGCTTCTTCTGTTCGCGGAATTATAGCAATGGCTTTTGCGAATATTTTTTTTTTTTTTCTTTTCCTCTTATTCATTTTTCACTCCTCTCCATTGTTTTCCTGTCAGTTATGTACCTATATGTATATATTATTATTATTATTATTATTATACGACACATAAAAGGATACAACAATGACATAACGATAACGCGGTGAAACTACTCCAGTTTCATGTACCGCGATGTATATGGTGTTATAGATACAGGAACACATACACAATAGTACATTATACTGAGGTATTTGAAAAGTTTCCTCGAATTAACCAGGGTCTTTGAACTGTCGCGTCGTCCCGACTTTCGATCTTTGGCTCCGCACGGTTATAGCATCTAGTCGCGTTGTTCAAATTTTCCATTGCCGTTGGATGACTTGTCATTACTTTGCGAGAACCATTATTACCCTATCGATCGGTGATGACAATAATAATAGCTGTATTTATAAGAGTATAGGTATGTATAAAGTATGCATGAAATAAAGATAAATATTACCTAACAATAGCAGTGAGATTAGTAACAATAATAATAACAACACCACGACGACAGCAACAACAACAACTCGTTGCCATGGAAAACCCGCATGCGACGATCACGTGTATTGCAGGCACCTTTGCGTTCGAAAATATACAAGTATAATACTTAGACACGTAATCGAGGCGTGTGTGCACCGTTTATCAATTTTAATACTGTGTTCGGTTTATGAGATTCTATACGTAGATTGTGCTCACATACCTATGCATACTTACAGTTATCCTTCTCACGGAAAATCTGCATATTAAATAAGCAGATGCAAATAAGCGAAGACAGAAGTGAGTAAGCCGAGGGAATCTAAGTGCCCGATTTTTCCGTTTGAAATGATCGAAGTTCATGCGGCGACAAAGTCTACACCACATATTGAGTAAAGAATTCAAATGCTGCTGAAAATTGAGGCAGAACTTATATGATTCTATGAGCATTTTCGACAGAGATTATAGCTTGATGGATATAGCGAAGGTAATAAGTTTCAAACTGCGAAGTGAGTTGGAATTTAGCTGTAAGAAGGTACAGGAGAACCACTCCGTAACCTAGTTGAGAAAGAATTCAGGATCCGAATCCATTCGTTTATTGGGGGTTCGGCCAGATAATGGAATAAGAATAGATCAAGAGAAGTATGGATACTGCCGATGTATGGATCGCAATAATTCTTTGACGGTGAAATTATTAAGCAAAGTGCATTATTTTCCGATTGGCACCAGGACCCTGATTCTGAGTTATTTTTCACTCGTGAAAGCGGCGATAAGTCTCATCTAGACCAATCAGAAGGTAGTTGAAACGGAAAATCTTTTTTTCACAAGTGAAAAATAAGTCAGAATCAGGCCCCAGGGGCCAAGATCTTGGGATTGACGTTGCAGTACGAAACGTTCGCATTTGAATTTCAAATGAATCAATCGATACCTCGCAGCGGATGGTCGACGCAAGGAATTCCCCTATCGTCCGATGAATCGAACTATCTAACCCGTCGCAGCTGCAGACAAAATGGCTGCCCTCTGAGGAATTTCAGTAACGAGGAACCAATTAAGCTGCGTGTTGTATTTTCGTTGCTGATTCTTGTTAACGTGTAAAGTTTTGCCGTTAAAAATGCCAAAGAAATCCAGCAAAGCTCAGTGGAACGGAAGAGATCCCGCTGCGCAAAACGTGCAGGGTAAACACTACTTCGGTAAGTGGAAATGAGAGTTGTCAAAGCTAACAAATCCCTTCGATTCAGTAACAAACGATGCAGCTGCTCAACGACGCAATATTGTGTTTGCACTTTACACCATCGTCGCCTGACCTGCCGGCGTTCCAGGGCTCCGAGGGTCAGCTTCGGACGGTGGAGCTGCTGCTCTTCCTCGAGGCGTCGCAGCCGCACCGGCGGATGCCGGCGTATTATACTGCCCTCTTTTGACCCTTCTGTATCCCGGATCGGCACTACGAAACTCAGGGGCGAATCTTTCGTCGCCCCCCCTATGACCGCATTCGCTGCATTTGCCCCTGCCGTCGCTACTTCGTCGCCGACGAAGGAGCCGCCGATCTCGCCTCCTGCACCCGGGTCGCCGCTACTGTTTGGTACCACGCGGCGACTGAACCCGCAGCCCATCGCTGGAACAAGGTTTTAATAGCCGTACTAGAAGATTGCGGGTTCATTCGGTCGGTTCGAAAGGAAAATTCTTTGTCAAGCGGAATTCGTTAAAATTTATAAAACTCGGATATCGGCTTGATATCATTAAGAGAATGTTTCAGTCAGGCCTTACCGACTGAGTAACATGTCGCTTCTTTCGACTATTATCTGTTTGATATCACGCGGCGACTGAACCCGCAGCCCGTCGCTGGAACCAGGTTTTTTAATCGCTGTACTCAAGGATTGCGGGTTGATTCAGTCGGTTTCATAGAAAAATTCTTTGTCAAACGAATTTCCTAAAATTTATGAAACTCTGATGTCAGCTTAATCTCATTAAGAGGATTTTTTAGTCTGGCCTTACCGACTGAGTAAAATGTCACCTCTTTCAATTGTCAGGTATCGCGGCCTACGCAGCACTGACGCGAAAATGCCGGAGTTAGTGCAATTCTACTATGAATTCTACATGCATGCAATGACGAATAGAAATGGCCAAAAAAAGGTTAACTTTTACGCAATAACGATGCCGGTCACTTGACCCCGTGCTCAACGCACCTTCAAACTAACCGGCGAGATTTTTTTCTGAGATCTTGGCATCATTTTCAGCAAAGCTGTGAAATATCCTTAAGTGAAAATCGACCGCTTAAATACGGAGATTTCCAGGTTTTCCATGCGACACGATTGCAATTATTTATCATAGATCGTTTGATGGTATAATAGCTCTGTAGAATCGAACAAATCAGAATAAATAATTATCGTACCTAGAACCTCGCGACAATTACTTATTACAAAGCAAAGTTGTGGACATTCAGGTATCGTCCAGTAACTTTCGAGTGCTCCCAGACTCTGAAAAACTGATAGAGGACGAGCTTTCATATATTATCGAATAATCATAATCTCAGCGAACTTCCGAACATACTTATGATTATCGTGATTTTAAATATATAGCGCAGTTATATGGCAATATGCATACGCCATAAATGTATACACAATAGTTACGAGGAGTTTGCGTTTATAGGAGGGTATACGCACGTAAGGGTCTGCCCTCGTTTCGATCGATTATTTCTCACCGAGAAACACGCGAGGGTCAGTTTTCAGAAGGCAAAAGGTATGCAACGAATCAATCCAAAGTAAAAATGACGGTGCGCTTGATCAAGAGAAACACACGCCATCGCACGAAGTTGGAAGCAAGCATTCTTAGAAACCTGACTCGTTGGCTAATTTTTACACATCGCATCTCTCGGACACTCAAGTGCTCGTGCAGTTGATGTTTTGCAAATCTGTACATTCTGGAACTTGCTAGTTCTCAAAACCAAATCCAAGATTAAAAGTCGTTGAACAAACTTAGCAGGTCTTCGTCAATAACGTCAGACAAATTACAGACCATGGTAATGGTAATATACCGTATGTATAATGTGACTTTCGAAGTATCATAAATGTTCTTAGCCCTCTGGATGAATATGTGTCATAAGTTGAAATTAAAGTAGGAAAACATGTCAGGATCAACAAACTTACCCTTACTAATTAGTTCATGGCTGCAATTGTCTTTACTATGTACAATCGATTGATCACTAATCAGGCCGTAGGTATGTATAGAAAATAATCTGACAATCAGCTATGAATAAAACCGACGTCTATAGCCTGCCCATTGGGGAGTGAATATAATTTTTATTTAAAATATTGAAATTCTCGAATATATAGTTTATCATTGCTAGTTTGATTGTTGAAATATATATCGTGGTTACAAAAGTTACCAAAACTTAGTCCCACATTTTTTATCAGCAGCTTTTCGTTTACCCTCAAACTCTCTGTGGATTGAACCTCAATCCGATTTGTACAAAAGAACGTTCCAATCTTTTATTCGAGATCACATCAAAATCACAAAGCAATTTACTTAGGTGTTTGAATTCGAGGTGCAATATCATTATACTAAACAGCTATTTGTACTTAATCAGAATTTAAAAAGTCTAACCGCTAAAAACCTAATATTATTGTTCCTTGAATTATCAAAAATACAACTCACCCGTACACCGCGAGGCACCACTCAGAAAACCGTTTGAAAGTTGACCGTGGATACTGCAGGGTAGCAAACTGGCAAATATCCGCTCTGGGAACCCCCGGGAACATTTACTCAAGGGGTGGGGATTGAGGTTGACGCGCGCGCAGAAATTAACGGCAAAGATATATATAAACAAAAATTACATGACGGACGTCTAATCACGGTATGTGATCATTCAGGACAAATATTGTACATTGGTAATAGTTTAATTATCTTATATTCTTGTCAACTAGTGAAATCAAGCTCGTACCCAACCGAAATTCGTACTAAGTTCGGAGTCTATAAATTATAACGATACATAGTTTTCTGTAAAAACTAGGCATTTTGCAACTATCTAGAATCGTCTGATATTCAATAAATCGTAACACTAATATTTTGCAAACTCAACTCCTTCCAAATTATTCTCTAGTTGCAAAATAATGATGTTTGTTGCGATTATCCGTTGGTCTAACGTTACGTATTAACTTCAATCTTATGAATTTGTGCATCTTTTCGCAGGACCAGCGTCACTGTACACACAGGCATCCAATCTGCAACATTAAGTTTACATCGGAATGCTCTCAGCGAAACATAATTATTCACATATGCAAGCCAATTTTTTGGTTCACACAATTGCAGTGAATGATCGTTACTAATATCCCAGGTATTTGCTCAGATTATTTTTTTCCTCCAGTTCGATTTAAGATTGAAAAATTTAAAAACAGACAATATACTATTATATTGACCGTCCGAGTTTCCAACCCTTAATGTGTGTGTGTGTGTGTGTGTATTTGTTTTCAACTCTTTTTCACCCTTCCCATCACACCGCGTTCCCAAGTTTTACGTACGTATTTATCACTCTTTGTGTCTTGTCGTGCTTGTTTCAGCGAGTGCTCGAAGCTTCGCTGTATATCCAGCCACGTGTACGCATACGTATACAGAAAACCACGATGAGTAGGTCTTTTTTCCAATCAGTTCTCACCTGCTGCTAGAGCTTCTACCTCGTGGGCGGCAACGTTTATTGACCATCCAACCCTTGCCTCGCCTCCGTTCGTCGGCCTGTAAGCGTCGCGTGTCTAGAGTCTCGATTTTATGGTATATATATATATGTTACTTTATTTCCTGAGTGTATACGTGTAATTGTCACGTCCGTGCTCATAGATACCTTTATAGTACAATGCGTTAATAATAACCTTGTAATAACTTTGGTTAGGAAAATCTTTCGCTCGATGCAATTGTCGACTGTACCCAGTATCTGAACATTCACTTATCTTTTTTTTTTCACAACATTAATTAAACTTTTCTATACGTTGCGTCATCTCCGTTTCCTTATTTTCATATATAGGTATATAGTTTATAATGTACGTGCATTGTATTTCACGCATAAACAACATTTACACGTGTCAGCAAGATGTTCTCATAATTTAATAATTGATTTCAGCAAATTAGGTTATATAAATGTGTATATAGCCACCGCTTCTTCTGTTCGCGGAATTATAGCAATGGCTTTTGCGAATATTTTTTTTTTTTTTCTTTTCCTCTTATTCATTTTTCACTCCTCTCCATTGTTTTCCTGTCAGTTATGTACCTATATGTATATATTATTATTATTATTATTATTATACGACACATAAAAGGATACAACAATGACATAACGATAACGCGGTGAAACTACTCCAGTTTCATGTACCGCGATGTATATGGTGTTATAGATACAGGAACACATACACAATAGTACATTATACTGAGGTATTTGAAAAGTTTCCTCGAATTAACCAGGGTCTTTGAACTGTCGCGTCGTCCCGACTTTCGATCTTTGGCTCCGCACGGTTATAGCATCTAGTCGCGTTGTTCAAATTTTCCATTGCCGTTGGATGACTTGTCATTACTTTGCGAGAACCATTATTACCCTATCGATCGGTGATGACAATAATAATAGCTGTATTTATAAGAGTATAGGTATGTATAAAGTATGCATGAAATAAAGATAAATATTACCTAACAATAGCAGTGAGATTAGTAACAATAATAATAACAACACCACGACGACAGCAACAACAACAACTCGTTGCCATGGAAAACCCGCATGCGACGATCACGTGTATTGCAGGCACCTTTGCGTTCGAAAATATACAAGTATAATACTTAGACACGTAATCGAGGCGTGTGTGCACCGTTTATCAATTTTAATACTGTGTTCGGTTTATGAGATTCTATACGTAGATTGTGCTCACATACCTATGCATACTTACAGTTATCCTTCTCACGGAAAATCTGCATATTAAATAAGCAGATGCAAATAAGCGAAGACAGAAGTGAGTAAGCCGAGGGAATCTAAGTGCCCGATTTTTCCGTTTGAAATGATCGAAGTTCATGCGGCGACAAAGTCTACACCACATATTGAGTAAAGAATTCAAATGCTGCTGAAAATTGAGGCAGAACTTATATGATTCTATGAGCATTTTCGACAGAGATTATAGCTTGATGGATATAGCGAAGGTAATAAGTTTCAAACTGCGAAGTGAGTTGGAATTTAGCTGTAAGAAGGTACAGGAGAACCACTCCGTAACCTAGTTGAGAAAGAATTCAGGATCCGAATCCATTCGTTTATTGGGGGTTCGGCCAGATAATGGAATAAGAATAGATCAAGAGAAGTATGGATACTGCCGATGTATGGATCGCAATAATTCTTTGACGGTGAAATTATTAAGCAAAGTGCATTATTTTCCGATTGGCACCAGGACCCTGATTCTGAGTTATTTTTCACTCGTGAAAGCGGCGATAAGTCTCATCTAGACCAATCAGAAGGTAGTTGAAACGGAAAATCTTTTTTTCACAAGTGAAAAATAAGTCAGAATCAGGCCCCAGGGGCCAAGATCTTGGGATTGACGTTGCAGTACGAAACGTTCGCATTTGAATTTCAAATGAATCAATCGATACCTCGCAGCGGATGGTCGACGCAAGGAATTCCCCTATCGTCCGATGAATCGAACTATCTAACCCGTCGCAGCTGCAGACAAAATGGCTGCCCTCTGAGGAATTTCAGTAACGAGGAACCAATTAAGCTGCGTGTTGTATTTTCGTTGCTGATTCTTGTTAACGTGTAAAGTTTTGCCGTTAAAAATGCCAAAGAAATCCAGCAAAGCTCAGTGGAACGGAAGAGATCCCGCTGCGCAAAACGTGCAGGGTAAACACTACTTCGGTAAGTGGAAATGAGAGTTGTCAAAGCTAACAAATCCCTTCGATTCAGTAACAAACGATGCAGCTGCTCAACGACGCAATATTGTGTTTGCACTTTACACCATCGTCGCCTGACCTGCCGCTTAACTATGCGATAGAATAACGCAAACTCTCCGTATTTTGCTCGCCTTCGTTCGCCAAAATCTGAATGACGAACAAAGATAAAAGACGCCAACGCATACAACCACGGTTTGACTGCACGCTACTTATGCCCAAATTGGCGTCTGTGAATAACGCGATTTTTGCCGAACGAATCAAGCGAGGATTCAATTTTCAACTTTCACGAGCGTATTCTTCAAGTTCGAGTATCTGAGAGCCAATTATTAGTTGACTCGAATTTTAAAAATCACGAATGTAATGATTTCATGCCAAACAAAACGACTGTCACGCTTGTCAACAAATGTGAATTGTGCATTCAACTCCAACAGAATGCCCCTAATGTTTTTTTGATACAGGAAACAAATATTAGAATGAAAACTTTCCATTGTTTTTCTATTTTTAATAAAAGCGGAGTCTAAGAACGCAAAACTGCCTCATTATACAAGTTTCTGGAAAATAAAAAACCATAGCGGTAAACATTACAAGATACATTTTGCAATTGGATTTATACTCGTTATAAAACCAATCTTCCTTTCCTCAATTTTAATTCAAGATTTTCCGAACCGTAATATCACTGGAAATTTCTTTTACCAAATAAATTTATATTTCGTACCACATCCATATCAAAAACTTATTTTAAGCAATCTGCCACATTTATGTTGTAGAATCCACAAACAATTATGGTATTAATACGAAATTGGAAGTAAATTCGCATATTTTGAATATTTCAGTCTTGTCTTATCACCACTGATCATTTGCAATTCACTATAGATCACGACAATCGCACAATCCACCCGAACTCCGGGAGACCTCGAGTGTCATTCAAATCACAAGGAAGACACGGACCGGATCGAGGAAGAAACCTCAAAACTGGGTTAACAAATTACCTGGGCGAAGACATCTCAATGACCGTAGGAGCGAGCAATGGACCTAGGCAAGTCTTGGTCAGGGGCAAAATCGGTAGGCGGGCGTCTTGGGGTAGATTGATTCCGTTTCCGCAGCATGGCCGGAGAGAGGGAAGGCAGGGGTCTCAACACCGCCCTCCAATGTTCGCAGACTCCAACTGGTT
This sequence comes from Neodiprion pinetum, assembly GCF_021155775.2. Classification (NCBI taxonomy): domain Eukaryota; kingdom Metazoa; phylum Arthropoda; class Insecta; order Hymenoptera; family Diprionidae; genus Neodiprion; species Neodiprion pinetum. Next base: position 31,320,822 of record NC_060236.1, on the reverse strand, counting down.
CAAAGTTACGGTGAGAACTTTAGTATGTGTGAAATGATTGAAACAGCTTGCAGATCTGAAAATAGAGTGAAATATGATTGTAAAATTTTTTTTTAGATACCATATGGACACAAGTACCAGAAAGACTTTGTAGTGAAGAGCCTGAACAGTTACATATCACCCGATATGTTCGTACCAATAATGGTAAGTTTTGTTTTTGAATATCGAATTTGAGCCAACTTCCATATTTCGTATTCGCATAATTCCCTTTATCCATAGTACAAAGTCTTACCAAATGAAGCCGTGTTCTATGTCGATGACCCGAACACCGCCGACAAATTGTACAACTGCGATCGTAAAATAACTACCAATGATGGATTCAAGATACAAGTAAGGGTAAAGCCTGGTTTTCCCCAAGTTGAAATCGATCAGACGCTTAGAGAAAGGATGAAACTTGCCATGGTAAAGAGATACGTGCAGGAAACTAATGCACTAGATCTTTCCAAATTTCATCAAGATCCTGGTGAGTTCTATCAGTTCAACGAATTTCGCTAGTTTCATACTAATTGGTATCATTTGAAATCAGCATCTGTTTTCAATGTTTTTCCAATTTTAGACCTTGTAACAGACTACTTTTGCGCCTTATTCAGGCCACTGATGTTGGCCGCAGTTATAGACATCGTCGCCGAGCACATACCCAACTTAGAAGCATTAAATTTAGATGGTAACAAACTGGCAGTTATCGAGCGACTCAATATTTTAACCAAAAAGTTACCAAAACTCAAAGTTTTATACATCGGTGAGAATCGGGTGAGTTAGCATCAAATTACCCGAATCAAAGGCACTTGTAGAAAACTATCAGATTTTGACGGCCGTATTTTAGATACAGGAAGTCAGTCATCTGGATGTGATAAAGGACCTAAAACTAGAAGAACTGAGGCTCGCTGGTAATCCCGTTTGCGCAAAGTACAAAGATCGTCAAACTGCATATTTCAGGTAAACTGATTCAATTTGCTTTGTCTTGTCCTAATCAAGTCTACAATGTCGTTCTCTCTTGTCAGAGAAGCATTGAAAATGATTATCAGAAGTGCAGCAACGTGTTGTAAAGCAGAAACACAGGTACACCTATTTCTTTTGAGCTCATCAATTTTCCACCGACATTTAGACACAATTGTATACTGCGTAACCTGAAAACAATGTTGGAAAATTGTTGGGATTTTGAATAGATTTGAAAGTTAAAGTGAGTCCAAGAATAGCGTCAAACGTCTTATGTTTGATGAAACATAACGTAAATACCTACATAGTACCCAATTTCTGTTGCCTTCTTGATTTCCTGTACAATCCAATTTTAATAACTGTAAACGTCTCTCTGTCTCTGATTATGACTAACTCCGAGCTTCCGGGCTTCTGGCTTTTCTTTCTTGGCGATAGTGACGTACGAAAGAGGTTTCCAAGACTTCTGAAACTGGTAAGTGTTATCGCTGCGATTCTACTTTCCACTGAAACTTCGTCAGTTAAGGTTTTCACCGTACTTTTTTGTTCAAAAAGGACGGAATTATACTCCCACCGCCTATTCGATTTGACGTCGCCGACGAGACAGCCAGTTTACCGCCTACTCAAAGAATGTACGTCGTTAACACAGATGCGCAAGCAATTGCTGGCCAATTTCTGCAGCAGTATTTCATGATATTCGACAGTGATAATCGTCAGCCATTGCTAGATGCATATCATGAACAAGCCTCATTTAGTATGACTGTTTCTTATGGAAGTAACGGCAATAAGTAAGTAAAACTGTGCTATAATTCTTATTTTATTGATTTTTTCCCATGGTCTCAAAGAATGAGAATTCATTCATTGTTATATCCGTTCCTAGATTGGATAGTTACCTACGTGAGAATAGAAATCTGTTCCGCCTTAACGACATCGAGAGAAAACGGAAGCTACTAAAGCAAGGCAGACTTCCTGTAGTTTCCTTTATATCAGAAATGCCCAAGACTAAACATGACCTGGACGGCTTTACTATGGATCTATGCTTAGCCACGGTAAGTTAAACCTCAAAAAAAAAAATTAATTTATTTTGTAGAATTTTACCAAAGTTTTGTGCATCTCGCATGTATTCTACTGAAATGCTGTGAAAACGCTTGAAACTTGTTTATCTAATTATGTTAAATTTACAGGAAACCATGATGATGATAATCGTTACCGGATTATTCAAGGAGCTGGATGGTAAGAAAAATCCTATCCGCTACTTCAATCGAACTTTTCTCATAGTCCCCGAGGGTGGAGGGTACTGCATTTGCAATGAGCAATTGCATATTAGCCATCCAACCGACGAGCAGGAGAAGAAAGCATTCACTGTGCGACAGAGTCAGCCATCTAGTTCCTCAACACCGGCATCAACATCATCAGGTACATCAGTTGTAACTGGAATTAGTGACGAAGCGAAACAACACATGACGATAGCGCTAAGTGAAAAGACAAAGATGAACTTGGAGTGGAGTTTCAAATGCTTGGCGGAGGTTCAATGGGACTTTAATAACGCTTTGGCAGCGTTTCAGGAATTTTACACACTTGGTCAAATACCGCCGGAAGCTTTTTTACCGAACAAAACGTGAAACTTTGCATTTCTCCCTAGTGCATTTCACCTTACCATTGTTATCAAATTTTCCTCGCTTTTGTCAACGACTCCAGCAGCATTTGACCAGGTAAACATCCGCTGCTACTCCAAGAGCCTTCAACCGAGATCTTACTCTTAGTTGTTTATTCATTTCGTAAAAATGTGCAGTAGCACGTATGTTTTCAAAACTTGTGAGTTTGAAATAGGTCGAACTTTGTTTTGTGAGGCGTTGCGCAACGTATAAATGTGACGGGGAAAATATTTATTTGCAATGCTTGCTCAAAAGTTGAAAGTTAAAGTTATTATTGAATCTAGTTGGTTTCCAAATAGATATTTCTTATTCAAATTCTCGTTAATTTTGCTCGGTTTGTTCACCTTAAGACACGATTATACGTTACGCCGAATTCTTCAAATATTTGTAATAAAACTAACTATATTTTGAAACAAAAAAAAAGAAAACTAAAAAGACAAAGTAAAAAAACTGGAACAAATGAGAATTTCAGTTTTACGCGAAATAGCTATTGGTAGCTACATTGTAAATATCACGCTTTATAGGAGAAATGTGTGTGTATGTATATACATATATATAAGCGAAGAAGTAAAAGAGAAAAAAAATTCTGTTCAGCTTACCATCATCTCGAAAAAATCAGATTATCTGTCTAACATGTAGAAATTTACCACAATACTACGTAAATTTTGTTAGCCACACGTGTCTTTTCTCTCAAAAATATTTACACCTGAAAAATACCGAAGCCTTTTTTCTCCAAGTCATCTGATGGTCAAGGAATGAACGAAAAGCATAAATAAATAGACTTATACTTGCAAATCTGTCGTTTCACTTGGTATACGTTATGAATCTGATCAACAATTTCGTCAAAATTGAGACTACATTAAAAAAAATTTTACGGTAAATATGTATAGTTTCTAATTTGGTTAAAAGACCTTGAAGAACTATGGGTTTCTATGGAATACGAACCAAAAACACAATGGAGTGAGACAGAAACTACAATTTTTCTGGTGTTGGTGGTTCGTTCTCTATTATATCCTACTAAGGTTTTTAACCAGTGTGACTATAGTTTTTCTGCTGTCCTGGAGAAATAATGGCAAAGTATCAGCACACGTCAGTAGCAACAAATTTGGTAACTCATTGAGAACGTATAAATAGATTTCACACTAATTCTGTTCAATTATAAGTATCTGCTTTCACGGATACATATTATTCGTAAAATATGAAAGTATTCACTTATAATACATGGGAAACTCAGTGATACCTTATATCCGGAAAAAAGGGATGCCAGGAATGTATAAATATATGAAAAAGAATTATGGAAATCCGTAGATTAAATCATGGAATTAGATTAATGCGATAATTCGTGTACAGTTGGATTATGATGCATGATAAGCATGAAATAGCTTTCCATTTCTTTGTACAAAAACAAAAATTTGACAATGGTTTGGAAGAAAACAAGAATTCATGACAATAGTCAAGCATAGCGAATAATTAAGATGATTTATTTTCTCTATAACTTCCCGATGATAAAAAACACCGCATGACAATAATGAAAATTCATCGAGAAAGAAAATCACTTTATCATTTCTTTTTTTTACTTTATTTTCTTTTTCTAAAACAATTTACTTTGGATTAAAGAAAATGAAGAGACGATGTCATACGAAACTAATAAAAATCAGTGGCAGTAAAAATTACATTGGATGAAGTTAAAAGTCAACTCAAAGATAAAGATTGCAAATATATATCTCTCTCTCCCTCTCTCTCTCTCTCTCTGGAGATTGGAAACTACCAGGATATGCTTGACACATCTTCGTTTGACTGACTGAAGCTACGACTTAACGGCAGTCAGGCAATTCATCGATAATGTGCGGAGATGCACGTTTCAGCGTTTCGAAATTTCAGTTCCAAACTCCCAAGGACTTGAAAAACGTATGAACGTTATGTCTGAATCATCTCGTACTTCAAGACAGTAACACTACCGAGGAAGAGGGAAGCATTTGCCCAATTTAACGATACCGAGGCCTCAAAATCTCCAATGACAGGCGAAGATAAACTCTAATTAGAAAAATGAATAAATAAAAAATTTACTAAAAGAACCAGAAGAAGAAAACAACACTTGTGTTTAAATGCTTAAATTTTAAAAGAAAGTTGCTAAAAACAAAAAAAAAACAATACTACAAGAGTAGTGCTTATCTACTGAGTTCTGCATCGCCTGCCCTGATAATTAAAAGAAGGAACAAATTCTATGGCAGAGTTTTTTTTTTTTTTTATTATTGTTTCGTATGATTTATTGTTTGTAATCGATGAGAATATCAATAACGCCAAACCCATATCAACCTTGAAGTACAAAGTTGTTGAAATTTTGAATAAAATCAGATATTTCATGCTTATTATGTACACCATGTATTCCGCTTATGAAACAAAAGTAATAAATGTACATTTCTTCAAATTTATAGTAATATCATCAAGTCATCAATGCCTTCTATTCGTAACCTTTTATTCTTTGGCAAGGTGTGGAAAACATTGACCCAAATTTTTTTCAATTTTTCATAAGTCTGCAATAATACGTAAAATACTAATAAGAAAATTAAAACGTCATTATTGTTATTAACGACAAAAAGAAAATAATGATTTTTCTTTATCACTTGTATGTAATCATAGTTATTCTTAAGTCATTATTCATTAAATTATCATTTGCAATGATTATATTATTGACGTATCACCGGATGCATAATGACTACTCGTCATACGCCCAATTATTCACCATATCTCGTGTATTGAAAAAAATGAATATAATTTCAATGAGATATATGTTTAATTTTTCTGCGTACTTTGAACGCACACTGTTTTATGTATTTAGTGTTTATCTGATGATGTGTATACAAATATTATTGTCCATATGTGCAAAGATGGGTCTTCGATATCCTGTACATGTGACGTTACGTAATACTGTTGTATGTTAAGTAAAAAATTCACAAAAAATGGTAATATGCACATGTACAAGCGGGTTATTTAATTGCAATGTTTTCATTAAACTTCTTTCGTTTAGTTTTTCGACTGTCACAATGAACTTCTCTAAATTCAGAAGAAACGATGTACGGGAAGGTTCGGTATTATTTTTTTTTTTTCTATTTTTTTGTTATGCCATTTTGATCCATAAGTTTTACGGACACAATATTTATTAGTTGGAAAATTTTTACGCCCACTTTAATCGCGTAACATATGTTTTCACGAATCTCTTACCTACTTATCTGTAAGTAAGCAAAACAGTAACATGTAAAGAATATTAGCAGGTATACGAAAATATTGTTTTTTCTGTAATATATTTATTATTTCATTAAGACATAAGGGAAAAAAATAAATAAAAATATTCAAAACGATGATAGTCAGACATTTTATTATTATTCTTCTACATAGTTTCTCTAGAACTCCGTATTTATATCGAATATGTATAATGTAAAAACTGATGAAGTCTCAATTTAGAGATGTAGTAGGCGTTTGTGATCAGCCAGTGGAAAACTGCGCGAGACACATACATACGAACTTCGTTATGACAATTATAGGTAATGTCTTTACGTGAAGATCTCGACATATTTTATTCGATTACTCGTGGAGATTAAGTTCTTCGTAGCCGTCGTCCTCCTTCAACTTCAACGTCTATAATTTCAATCAAATGCGTGATGAAGAATGCGTAATTAATGACGATTAAATATTTGAAATATTCAGATCAAATACATCGCCGCGGTAGAAATCGATGCACAGAGTATTTGAGAGAAATAAAATGTTGACGAAGATGAGAAAAATCGAAGAAAGTGGTCTTAAGAAAAACTATAATCACTTACCATTTTTTGTACCGAAGCGATCATGGCCTTCTTTGGTCTGTTGAAGAAACCAACCTGAAATATTTTCGATTGCAATTGAAATTATTCAATGAATGTATCATCGTGCAATGAATTAATTATTCATCTTAAGTATCTGGCCGTGCGTGATGATGAAAGTTTTTCGCGCATGACTACAAACGGCCACGGTATGCTCTGAACCACTTACTTTCAACATAACGATGAGCAGAATTAAGGACGACTGATAGAAGGCCAACGCATAACGAAACTGGTAAGACCAAACCCGCCAATGTCTGAGTCTCCGGCGAATTGTCGATTAGGTACCGTGGACCCTTTAGCCTCTACGAAGCTGTTGTGTTGTAATAACAATGGGAAATTTAAAGTTAAAATAATGAACAAGACATTGTACAATAGATGAACACAAAAGATGGCCAACTCACCGCGAACCATTCATCGTGTTCAATAATATCGGTTCAAGGATTAGTGCTCGCGCGTCGGTGCTGAAGCTGATGAAAGAATATCCGTTGGCTGAAAAATGTTGAAGTCTAAAAATAGCACTGATATAAAAGATAAATTCAGTCGCGAAAAAACTGATATCTTTCAATACTCTATACCAATATCTTACATGTAAGTAACGGCTGTAGGTCAAATATCATATCTAGAATTGAAATTTCTACTTCTCCAGATGTTTTTGACATGTTAAGATCACACATTACTGTGCGGCACGTTATGCCCGCTGTTGAACAATTGACATAAATCGTTCGATGGGTGCCTTGACCGTCAATGCTAGTCTTTCCCTCCAGAAGCGTTCCATTTTTTCTCTCTCCATGGTGTATTTCTTCTTCATCTTTTGCATCGACTTCTGGCTGTTCCACTTTTTCCTCCACGTTCAGCTCAAGAGCTCCGCGAGTCTTCGTCAGCCGCAGAGAATGTAATAGTATAATAGTATAATAGTATAGTATAATAAAAAAATGCGCGATTACAGCGCTTTCAATACGATTAGGAGACGTTTTAAGACAAAAGGATGGGAGCTCCCAGACCTGTGTAGAAGACCGTGTGCATGGTGAAAACCGCCAAGACCGAGATCAGAATACACCTTAGCCTCCGTTTTATTTTCGTAATAAATTTTCACCTCGTTCTATGTAGGTGTTTCGATAATTGGCTCAACCGTGTTCGGGTCCCGTAATCAGGGTGATCGCGTTACATATCTCGGTCCCTACGAACCAATTTAAAAATTCGAGGGACGTATACCAATCTAGAGTATAAATACGCGTATAACATAGCATGAACAATTTTTACTGTATAGTTGGCGGAGAATCCATGCAGAGCATTGAAGCCTCGTAACAAGTATCCTGAAAATTTGTCACGATATAACTGTGTAAAACCCATTCCAGCGATGATGACTTATATGTCAACTTCCGTGGGTGTCCGATAATGCGGTAGTCTAACCGTAACCGAGGAAAAGTCATAAACGTAACAACAACAAGAATGTGTGGGGAAACATTGCAGCTGTTATTTCCTTTACATGGCTAATCACCACACTCTTATGACTAACGGCGGGGCAACAGCACGAAGTTGTTACGGTACAGGATTTGACCGAAGGCTTCAACCGGCGTCTAGAAAATTCCACGTATATAATCCGCCAACCCCTCAATGATCCTTAGAAATTGGCATTTAACATGTAAATGGCATTTTTCATTCAACATTTTATTACGTTTTGATTTCAAGCAATTTTCAAAGCGACTGCTTTCCAAAGTGGTTTGCGATTTCAACAAGTGAATACTTCCTTGGTTCTGCCAGTTAGGTAAGAGAAGATAAAATTCAGGACCTCGTGCGAAAATCCAAAAATCCGAAGCTTGACGAGTAATCGATGGTACGCGACGGTATCAAACGCCTTACTAATATCGAATAACACCAGTTTATCAAAATGACGCTAATTAATTTCACAATTGAGATCATCACATACACGAAGCAAGGCCGTTGCGTGCTAAAGAAAGAGAGAGAGGGTAGAGTGCATCAACTAATTTTCTGTTACATATGTTATGCTCCAGATATACGACATCGATTTACACCGCAACCGATGTCATTGGTTCCACAACTCTTGAAATTTGATATTTTTCAAAGATACCTACATTTGCGTGACTGTGGAAATACGTAGCTTATGTTCGGACGCAACCACACAAAAATGGAATCAAAAAATGAAGTGTAATGACTGACGAAGATAATGCCTCTCTTCTACCCTCTTTCCTCCTCGTAATTTGGAAACGATCCCTAGGCGGGATGCGATGCAATACAGTGCATAAAACAATTGTAAATGCAGAGAAGTATTCTTTTTCTGTAAAACATAAGTTACTATTTAATCAAGGCATAAGATACAAAAACAACGAAAGTAACAGCGATGATAATAAAATACAAATTTTAAATCGGATTCTTCATCACTATACTAGGTACTAAGAAATTTCTGTAAATCTGTCATATTATGTCCACTGTATATGTATATATATATACACACATGTGATACTTAACAAAACCTCAGTTTAAGGATGTAAACGCGTGAGTGATGAACTGGTGAAAAAATATCAGAGATACGTGAGAACTTAATTATTTAAATCACAATAGTAGCGAATTTTAATCTACAGTGTGAAATGGCAAGTAGCCCTGTACCTTTGTAACCCACAACCGTCCTGCAGTATACGGTTCTTCGTTTTACCTGAGAATCTCCGTACATTGTATATTCGCTCATTCCGGAAGATCAAGATCGCTGTAGCTGTCGTCCGCCTTCAACCTCAATGTCTATAATTTTAGCAACATATACGTCATGAAGATACATAATTAATAACGATCAAGCTCGTGCAAATTTAAATACAACACGTCGCCGAAGAAAATGCAAGTCACTTACCATACCATTTGCCTTCCCGATTCGTGTCTTCTTTGGTCTAGTGAAGAACCCAACCTGAAATATTTTTGATTTCACTTGAATTTTATTGATTATTCCTACTGAAGCCGAGTGTAAAGCACACATGATTCGATTTCAATTAAACGCTGAACACAAGCGAAGTAACGTTTTCAGACACGAAATTTGAAGGAAAGAAAAATCTAATCTGGACAGAGTACGAAATTTCGAGATTCAGGTATGCGATTTACACCTAAATATTGTTTGGGAACTTGACGGCTCTGATGGAAGAAATTCGAATTTCTTTGACATTTCAAATATCTGATCGCGAGTGTTAACGATAAATTTCGGCACGTGACTACGACTGGCCACACCATATTCTGAACGACTTACTTTCGACAAAATGATGATCAGAAGTACCAGTATCAAAAGACCAAGGCATAACGAAACTGGTAAAACCCAACCCGCCAATTTCTGAGTCTTCGGCAACTGGTAGAGTATCGTAGACGCTTTAGCTTCCACAAAGCTGTTGGGTTGTAAGTAAAAACAACGGGCAATTTAAAGTTGGACTGGTGAACGAGACATTGTACAATAGATGAACATAAAATATGGTCAACTCACCGCGAACCATTCATCGTGACTAGTGATGTCGGTTTAAGGATTAGTGCTCGCGCGTCGGTGCTGAAGTTTACAAGGAAGAAACTCTCGTCCGCTGAAAAACGTGAAATCTAAGAGTAGTACTAACAGAGAATGCCATTTCCGTCGCAGAAAAACTAATATCTATCAATATTCATTGACAATGGCTTACATGTGAATAATGGTTGTACGTCAAACATCATATCCAGGATCGAATTTTCTGCGTCTCCAGACGTTTTTGATATGTTGAAATCACACATTACTGTGTGGCACGTTATGCCCGCTGTTGAACAATTGACATAAATCGTTCGATCGGTGCCTTGACCGTCAACGCTCGTCTTTCCCTCCACAAGCGTTCCATTTTTTCTCTCTCCATGGTGTATTTCTTCTTCATCTTTTGCATCGACTTCTGGCTCTTCCACCTTTTCCTCCACGCTCAGCTCAGGAGCTCCGCGAGTCTTCGTCAGCCGCAGAGAATGTAATAGGTTTGGCAGAATGGTTTTCTTATATGTTACAGTGTCGACGATCAAGCATTCGTGCATGTTTCCAGAACTATCCAGCTGTTTGAACAACACGGGATATATTCAAAACTGGACATCCGTTACTATTTACGGTCTACGCTCCGTTTCTCAGAAACCGTGATTAATCGTTCGTTATTTTAATACGCAGTTCAGCTGATTTCTGTATTATATTGATAAAATATTTCCGTGACAAGACGTATCTTATAACTACGAAATTTACCTCTGGAAGGTGAATGTCAACAATGGAAACGTTTTTCTCTGTAATGGCGACGGGTACGTCGACCGCAAAGTGTACTTTCGGTAGTGACGATGGTCCTATTTTTATAAGTTGGTAGGTGTGCCGAATAGAAAGCTTCGAATTATTCCCTTTCTTTTCATATTTGTGGTTTTGTTCGTTTGCCACCCTGCAATAAATGTGCAAACGAATTAATCGATCAACGACTCACGTGGGCCATTTTTTCAAAATAGTCTCAGAACTCGAATGCCGATGCAAAATTCATCATAAATATCTATAATTAATGTCGCATAGTAACACGCGCCAAGGTACGCAGTGTTCTCTTACCCCATCAGCGTTATGTGAGCTCTGTTTTCGAGTCGCAAATAGAAAACACTTTCCTTTTCACCGTGATTAACGCTCAATGTTTTCGTAGTAACGGTAAAAGGCAAAATCGTCCCTCCAGCCGAGCTTGCGATTCCCTCCATATCGAGATCGACGGCCAATGATTTCTGCAACATTTCAAGTCAATTTATAGACACGCGAGTGTCGAATAACACTTCATTAACGGCTTAGAGGTCCTCAAGATCACGCGATATAACACGATTGCGAGTGTATTCGTACTGTTGATTGGCAATGAAAATTATCACGAGTTATGTCTAACATGCATGCTTCATAAACTCGACTCACCGGATCCCCTTTGGAAAGAGGGTTGCCGACGTCACATTCCAGAATTACGCAATTTCTCTCTTTAGTCTCCAAGCAAGATGGTATACCTTTCCGAAGACCAACTCCCGGTGGCATTTTGATCGTGATATTCGTTCGAAACGCTGGCTCTCCGTTGTTCGTTACTAGGATATCAATACTTACGTCTCCCGATCCCACAGCCCATTGATCATTGTTGCTGCAATTATGTGTAATTCCATTCGTTATTCCCGGTCCGAAGCATTCTTACAATTTTATTATCACGTAAGATATTTGTAGAACAAGACAATGGGAAGGCCATTCAAGAATACAAACATTTAAGACGTAATCATTTACCCAACACCTGTAGCATTCCAGCTGATTGATAGATTAGAGTTACACACTTTGCCATCTTTACATCCAGTATTGAAAGGTATTAACAATACCGCTTCTTCCAGCAAATGCCCCTTGTTCGGAACAGGACAACGTGAGCAGAATTTATCTCCCTGTTTACCTGAAGTTGGACCCACAATTCGTAATAATGAATGCATACGAATAAGAATAAATTTGAATCGTCTGAGGCGATAAATACATGAAGATATTACTTTTTTTGCTGATGCTGAACCTTCCGCAAATGACGATTGGTTCGACAAAATTTTTGGAGCTCCTCTGAAAAAAGGTCATTTTTTAAACAGATGAAAATATTTCGCACAAATCGGCAACGCTATACTAGACATTTTTTTCAATTATTTGTTCACATGCGCATGGATATGGGGCTGTCCACCTCAATACCACACACCTCTGGACGTCACCGTTTCCGATTCGATCAATTTTTTTATTTATTGGTGTTCTAGTTCTAAAATATTTTTCTGAATATTTTCCGATTTTTCGGACACACTGTTTCTGAGTAATAAACATTTTTAGACTGAAAATTTAAACCATTTTGTAACTTTTGAAATTCGGTCAATCACTTATGCGCCTTTAGATTTACAAGACGTTAACCAAACAAAATTCAAAATAACAGCACGTATTGTAAGAGTTTTTAATTTCTTTACATTCGTTCTCAATCACATCTTTGCCCACAACACAATTTATCCTTTAGATTGACAGTACGATGAAAGTTGTTGAAGTTTTTTTTTAAAGAAAGTTGTTGAGGAATTGGGAAAAAATATAAGAAAAATTCTGTACACGATTTTGGAAGTGGGAGGTCTCCATCATCGAAAGAAATTTGTAAATTTTTTTAGAATTTACGAAATGGTGCAAATTTTCAGCCTAAAATATAGTATTACGCTGAAAGGGTTGGTTCAAAAATTTTGAAAAAACTCAGAAAAATGTTTTAAAGCTAGAACGACGACACATGAAAAAATGTATCGAATCAGAAACGGTGAGGTCCGGGAGGGGTATCGTATTGAGGTGGACAGTCCCATATAACATCAGCGTATTTTCTACACCGTACCCTGAGATGAAGCGTTTTGTTGACGCAGGATATCTCATCACGCGTGAACGGGGCTGTAAAAAACTTCACGGATTCATCGTTTTCAATACGCATGTATTCTTCATCCGCTGCGATCTCGACCCTGAACTCTGGACAAACGTATAATAACACATCATGTAAACATCAAAGGGCGAATCAATGCCATCGATTACCTTGAAATTCCGGTGCCTTCTTTCCCTGATACTCGGCACAGATACCGATGACAAAACTGCGAGCGGATCTCTCTAATATAGGTGGATAGGAGACAAGTCGAGGTGCCACCTTTACGACAGGTTTACCCCGCAATACAACAGCGTGGCCAGATTTGTACGCACCAACTGCCAAATCGGGATATCTGGTGGCCAATTCGATTTACGTTGTGTCAGAGAAAGGCGAATATATGACAGTATAATCCACGACTTATTGTTAGTTGTACAAGTCCATACGAGGCGAGGAAGTTAACAACTTTACCCATTCTTATCGACGTCGACAGGAATCGCAAGCGAGAATCCGAAACCCTGGATGAGAGAAAAGCCTTTGAAGTCCGAAGATGCGATTCGTTGGGTTATCGGAGTAAATGCTCCTTTAGTCCCGAACTCGCGCTGACCGTAAAAGACGTAAACGGCACCGGACGCCTCCCACGGAGCGCCAACCACCAAATCTACGGGAGATGGTGAATTTAATTGTATTTTCGGAATAGTTCAGCAGTCCTTGTTTCGAAAAAAAAAATGTCCATTCGCAGAATATTTACCTGCGTGACCGTCATTGTCCAGGTCACCGGCGGCCAAGGTGTAACCGAACTGTCCGTATTCTGCTGTACCCTGGAGCATCAGACCTTCCCTAAAGACGCCCTGCGATGCACGTAAGAAGATATGAAGTTTGAAAAACCATTCGATTAACGATACGAAGATATCAGGGAGAAAAGCACAAGTGTTGAAGGATTATAGCGGATATCTGGAAAGAACTGCGTAGGACACTATTGCGTAAGGTCGATGATACGGAGAGACACGTGTTTACACAAAATGGAGCCGAAGACGAAGAAGATATCGACGATGCCGAAGGTGAGATCGAAAGTCGGTCAATCGTATACCTTATTGTTGCCGTAATATGTGTAGACCCGACCGTAGTCGACCTCGCCCCAATGAGGCGCACCTACGGCAATGTCATCCAAACCGTCGTTGTCAAAATCCCCGGTGGTCAAACTCGCGCCAAAGTACTCGCCCAGTACGGAACCGTCGATTTTTGTTTCCCACGCAGTACCCGGCAAGTAAACCACGACCTTTGAGTGAAGAAACGGATATGATTAAAATTGCATGATGTTAAATTACATTTATTTCATAAACTCTCCGTGTACTAAAATGGTACAATTTTATTTCATTAAAACTCACCTGGCCCGTTTTTTTCAATGCCGGCGTTCCAGCGGCAAATACCAGCTCTTTGGGACGGAAAATGTATCCCGAGGTGACCGAGTAGCCTGGAAATATCACGTCGACAATGCTCGATTTAATTTCATCCGAATAACAAATGATGACAAGTTTACATGATAGCCCGCGGCTATAATTACCAAGATTGGCACCTATTGCGGCATTCGCTAATGCCTTGTCAATATCGCCAGCACCGAGACCGGGATATACTCTGGTCTCCGTTTTATTTTCGTGATGAATATCGACCTTGTTCAATCTAGGTCTCCCAATAATTAGCTCGACGGTGTTCAGTTCCTGCAATCAGAAGGATCCACATTACAAATCTGGTTCCCTATGTGCACACGGGGGCAGCGGTTCTGAGGCGGTTAATCTTTCGACCAAGTCAGTTACGTTGGCACTACCGATTCAGCCTGCAGTGCTACTGTCGGCTGGCCGGTACTATTAGCCGACGGTAAATTAGCCGTCTCAGAAACTCTGCCTCCGTGTGTACCAATTTAAAAACTGGAGAGACGTACACCTCTCAAGAGTATAAATGTGCGTATAATATAACACGAACCTTTTTCGCAGCATAGTTGATGGAGAATCCATACAGAGCATTGATATTGGTGCTTTGTGACAAGTATTCTGAAAATTAATCACAACCGTATGTGTATCAACCGTGGAAAAGTTAGACCAGCGATATCTTATTGAAAATTTTCATGTGGTAAATCGTAAAATGTTTTGTAAGAATTCAGCATGTTGTTTATTACGTGAAAATTTTCAGTAGGATAATCACTATTATGTATAGATATGTGGACGTCCGAATTTGTCCGATGTTAACATGTTATGACCGCATTTAACGAAAGAAACTAAAACACAATAACAACAAAAATAAGCAAGTCAATAATTGCATCTGTTATTTTTTGTTTATCACTGATCACTGCACTCATATCACTCACCGCCAGGTAATAACACGGAGTTATCGCGGTAAAGGGTGTCGCCGATGGCATCAGGCAGGTTGTAGCAAATTCCACGCATATCGTCCAGGAACTCCGCAGTGCGGCTTTCCAAGACGCTGTCATTCGCAGTATATTTGAATGACGTGCGTGGAGCGCAGACCTAAGAATCACAACGACTATAATGGATTTGGTTGAATCACCACTTCATACGATCGGCGAGTATACTACATACACACAAATAGAATGTTGCCAAAGAAAGTGAATTCTATCCGGTGAAACTCAAAATATCGACCAGTAACCACAATTAGTTATCGTAGGTCGCATCGACACTGTATTTAATTACCGTAAGATCAGAGTTCTCTCGAGTCGCGAGACTTGCTCCAAGCCACCCGACGGTCCCAAATCGTGTGATTTTCAGATATTCAGAACCCTGTACTCTAATATCTTTTGAAATGGAGGCCTGGTCGAGCTCCAGTCTTCGGCAGGAGTTGCTAGATGTTTCGTTCACATTTACGGAGCACCGGTACAAGGCACCCTCACCTTTATTGTATTTCGGAGCACCAATGAAGATGCTGCGGTTGAAAGAGGAAACAGTAACTCAAACGTTCACAAAGCGCAAAGGGATTTATTCATCGATCCCATCTGGCACATTGATAGTGTTTGCATGTACAGTGACGTCGTGTTTTTACCTGGCCGAGGCAGTAGGATGTTGGTACGATCGGAGTGCGACGGTGTATCCGAAATATCCATTTCCTCCAGGGTCCTGATCTTCGTAGACGATGGGGCGACTCGTGTCCACGTTGTAGGAGGAAGCAGGAAACGGCGTCAGGGTGAAGAAGAGGATCAGAAATGCGAACATTTTACACCAGGGAAAATAGAAAGTCTGGAATGCAGTTGATAGGGAACAAAGTGTGTCGAAAGACTGAGAAACAAGAATCCGCAACTCTTCAGAAACTGTCATGACAATGAGATTACGTTTTGTCGAATGACATGTCGAGGAAGAGACAGTTTACGAAGGGGAAGCGGGACGGATGATAACCATACATCATGGTCGGTACGCAGTTCGTTTGGACAGCGGCGATGATTTGATTAGATTGAAAAAATGTTGGTGACGGGAGCCGCAGAGAAAGAGAGAGAGCGACAGAGATAGAGAGAGAGAGAATAGAATATCCGTCAGCCGATTTCCTGTTTCGTATGTCGCGCTTCAGAAATATACCAAGAATTGAAACCGCAATGCATTTATCTCTTTGTTTCCTAGGCCAATCTTTCTTCGTACTCTATTCGGAGATAGATTATACTTCGAAAAGATGCTCGTAACCGTAACGTTGAGGGTATTTCTAAAATTTGATAACTTTTAAAGTTACTAAAGCAGGCATGTTTGAATGCGCTACACGAAACGCCGGAAGGCTCGTTCCGATCATGTAAAATTCAATGCATAGCGCGCGGTGAATAACGCATTTATATCAATACATGACACGTAATGACTAACGAGGATCATGCTCCTCTTTACCCCTCTTAGAACGTGTTTACGTAATTTGGAAACGATCCCTAGGCAGGAAAAGAAGCAATATACATGTATAAAATGATTTCAGTTGGAGAGAATTATGGTTTTTTCTATAGAACATATGTAAGTAATTATTTAATCGAGACGTGAAACTCAGAAGGAATGAAAATAACTGTAATGATAATACACGAATATGACATCAGATTATTTTTTACTATATTACCACACGAAATTGCGAAGTTTCTCTTGAACTATTATATTATGTCCAATACATGTGAAACGTAACGAAGCCTCTGTTTAGGAATGTAGACGCGTGCTTTATGAACTGGTGAAAAACTGTTAGAGACACGTCTGAACCTAATTATTTGAATTACAAGTGGTGAATCAACGCGAGAGAGAATTTCTGTGAAATCTCAATTTATATATTGCAAATTGAACTTGAATTAGAACTTTGGATGTATTGAGACTAAGTTGGAGACCATTGTGGTGAGTATATTGCCCAATGACCGAGACATCATGAGTGATAGAGCCATCATGAAGCTTATTGTTCGAGGGTGGACTACTCGAACAAATTTCGGTGTCGGCAGGAAAAATCGTGTGTCGAGAATACATCAAACTAGCACCAATATCATCAATGGACAAAGAGAACAAGAGTGGACCTGTTACGGAGCCTTGAGACTACCCGAGGCGATATTCACTCATAGATCGGGGGACGAGCGATTACAATGATTGTAAGTGATTTCAAGAAATTTCAAGAGATTTCAAAGTGACTGCTATATAAAGTGGTTTGCGATCTCAACAAATGAATACATATGCGATTTCACGCGATTACAGCGCTTTCAATACGATTAGGACTCGTTTTAAGACAAAGGGATGGGAGCTCCAAGACCTGTGTAGAAGACCGTGTGCATGGTGAAAACCGCCAAGACCGAGATCAGAATACACCTTAGCCTCCGTTTTATTTTCGTAATAAATTTTCACCTCGTTCTATGTAAGTGTTTCGATAATTGGCTCAACCGTGTTCGGGTCCCGTAATCAGGGTGATCGCGTTACATATCTCGGTTCCTACGAACCAATTTAAAAATTCGAGGGACGTATACCAATCTAGAGTATAAATACGCGTATAACATAGCATGAACAATTTTTACTGTATAGTTGGCGGAGAATCCATGCAGAGCATTGAAGCCTCGTAACAAGTATCCTGAAAATTTGTCACGATATAACTGTGTAAAACCCATTCCAGCGATGATGACTTATATGTCAACTTCCGTGGGTGTCCGATAATGCGGTAGTCTAACCGTAACCGAGGAAAAGTCATAAACGTAACAACAACAAGAATGTGTGGGGAAACATTGCAGCTGTTATTTCCTTTACATGACTAATCACCACACTCTTATGACTAACGGCGGGGCAACAGCACGGAGTTGTTACGGTACAGGATTTGACCGGAGGATTCAACCAGCGTCTAGAAAATTCCACGTATATAATCCGCCAACCCCTCAATGATCCTTAGAAATTGGCATTTAACATGTAAATGGCAATTTTCATTCAACATTTTATTACGTTTTGATTTCAAGCAATTTTCAAAGCGACTGCATTCCAAAGTGGTTTGCGATTTCAACAAGTGAATACTTCCTTGGTTCTGCCAGTTAGGTAAGAGAAGATAAAATTCAGGACCTCGTGCGAAAATCCAAAAATCCGAAGCTTGACGAGTAATCGATGGTACGCGACGGTATCAAACGCCTTACTAATATCGAATAACACCAGTTTATCAAAATGACGCTAATTAATTTCACAATTGAGATCATCACATACACGAAGCAAGGCCGTTGCGTGCTAAAGAAAGAGAGAGAGGGTAGAGTGCATCAACTAATTTTCTGTTACATATGTTATGCTCCAGATATACGACATCGATTTACACCGCAACCGATGTCATTGGTTCCACAACTCTTGAAATTTGATATTTTTCGAAGATACCTACATTTGCGTGACTGTGGAAATACGTAGCTTATGTTCGGACGCAACCACACAAAAATGGAATCAAAAAATGAAGTGTAATGACTGACGAAGATAATGCCTCTCTTCTACCCTCTTTCCTTCTCGTAATTTGGGAACGATCCATAGGCGGGATACGATGCAATACAGTGCATACAACAATTGTAAATGCAGAGAAGTATTCTTTTTCTGTAAAACATAAGTTACTATTTAATCAAGGCATAAGATACAAAAACAACGAAAGTAACAGCGATAATAATAAAATACAAATTTTAAATCGGATTCTTCATCACTATACTAGGTACTAAGAAATTTCTGTAAATCTGTCATATTATGTCCACTGTATATGTATATATATATACACACATGTGATACTTAACAAAACCTCAGTTTAAGGATGTAAACGCGTGAGTGATGAACTGGTGAAAAAATATCAGAGATACGTGAGAACTTAATTATTTAAATCACAATAGTAGCGAATTTTAATCTACAGTGTGAAATGGCAAGTAGCCCTGTACCTTTGTAACCCACAACCGTCCTGCAGTATACGGTTCTTCGTTTTACCTGAGAATCTCCGTACATTGTATATTCGATCATTCCGGAAGATCAAGATCACTGTAGCTGTCGTCCGCCTTCAACCTCAATGTCTATAATTTTAGCAACATATACGTCATGAAGATACATAATTAATAACGATCAAGCTCGTGCAAATTTAAATACAACACGTCGCCGAAGAAAATGCAAGTCACTTACCATACCATTTGCCTTCCCGATTCGTGTCTTCTTTGGTCTAGTGAAGAAACCAACCTGAAACATTTTTGATTTCACTTGAATTTTATTGATTATTCCTACTGAAGCCGAGTGCGAAGCACACATGATTCGATTTCAATTAAACGCTGAACACAAGCGAAGTAACGTTTTCAGACACGAAATTTGAAGAAAAAGAAAATCTAATCTAGACAGAGTACGAAATTTCGAGATTCAGGAATGCAATTTACACCTAAATATTGTTTGGGAACTTGGCGGCTCTGATGGAAGAAATTCGAATTTCTTCGACATCTCAAATATCTGATCGTGAATGATAACGATGAATTTCCGCACGTGACTACGGCTGGCCACACTATATTCTGAACAACTTACTTTCAACAAAACGATGATCAGAAGTACCAGTATCAAAAGACCAAGGCATAACGAAACTGGTAAAACCCAACCCGCCAATTTCTGAGTCTTCGGCAACTGGTAGAGTATCGTAGACGCTTTAGCTTCCACAAAGCTGTTGGGTTGTAAGTAAAAACAACGGGCAATTTAAAGTTGGACTGGTGAACGAGACATTGTACAATAGATGAACATAAAATATGGTCAACTCACCGCGAACTATTCATCGTGACTAATGATGTCGGTTTAAGGATTAGTGCTCGCGCGTCGGTGCTGAAGTTTACAAGAAAGAAACTCTCGTCCGCTGAAAAACGTGAAATCTAAGAGTAGTACTAACAGAGAATGCCATTTCCGTCGCAGAAAAACTAATATCTATCAATATTCATTGACAATGGCTTACATGTGAATAATGGTTGTACGTCAAACATCATATCCAAGATCGAATTTTCTGCGTCTCCAGACGTTTTTGATATGTTGAAATCACACATTACTGTGTGGCACGTTATGCCCGCTGTTGAACAATTGACATAAATCGTTCGATCGGTGCCTTGACCGTCAACGCTCGTCTTTCCCTCCACAAGCGTTCCATTTTTTCTCTCTCCATGGTGTATTTCTTCTTCATCTTTTGCATCGACTTCTGGCTCTTCCACCTTTTCCTCCACGCTCAGCTCAGGAGCTCCGCGAGTCTTCGTCAGCCGCAGAGAATGTAATAGGTTTGGCAGAATGGTTTTCTTATATGTTACAGTGTCGACGATCAAGCATTCGTGCATGTTTCCAGAACTATCCAGCTGTTTGAACAACACGGGATATATTCAAAACTGGACATCCGTTACTATTTACGGTCTACGCTCCGTTTCTCAGAAACCGTGATTAATCGTTCGTTATTTTAATACGCAGTTCAGCTGATTTCTGTATTATATTGATAAAATATTTCAGTGACAAGATGTATCTTATAACTACGAAATTTACCTCTGGAAGGTGAATGTCAACAATGGAAACGTTTTTCTCTGTAATGGCGACGGGTACGTCGACCGCAAAGTGTACTTTCGGTAGTGACGATGGTCCTATTTTTATAAGTTGGTAGGTGTGCCGAATAGAAAGCTTCGAATTATTCCCTTTCTTTTCATATTTGTGGTTTTGTTCGTTTGCCACCCTGCAATAAATGTGCAAACGAATTAATCGATCAACGACTCACGTGGGCCATTTTTTCAAAATAGTCTCAGAACTCGAATGCCGATGCAAAATTCATCATAAATATCTATAATTAATGTCGCATAGTAACACGCGCCAAGGTACGCAGTGTTCTCTTACCCCATCAGCGTTATGTGAGCTCTGTTTTCGAGTCGCAAATAGAAAACACTTTCATTTTGGCCGTGATTGACGCTCAATGTTTTCGGAGTAATGGTAAAAGGCAAAATCGTTCCTCCAGCCGAGCTTGCGATTCCCTCCATATCGAGATCGACGGCCAATGATTTCTGCAACATTTCAAGTCAATTTATAGACACGCGAGTGTCGAATAACACTTCATTAACGGCTTAGAGGTCCTAAGATCACGCGATATAACACGATTGCGAGTGTATTCGTACTGACGATTGGCAAAGACAATTATCACGTGATATGTCTAACATGCATGCTTCATAAACTCGACTCACCGGATCCCCTTTGGAAAGAGGGTTGCCGACGTCACATTCCAGAATTACGCAATTTCTCTCTTTAGTTTCCAAGCAAGATGGTATACCTTTCCGAAGACCAACTCCCGGTGGCATTTTGATCGTGATATTCGTTCGAAACGCTGGCTCTCCGTTGTTCGTTACTAGGATATCAATACTTACGTCTCCCGATCCCACAGCCCATTGATCATTGTTGCTGCAATTATGTGTAATTCCATTTGTTATTCCTGGTTCAAAGAATTCTGACAATTTGGCCCCACGTAAGAAATTCGTAGAACAAGGCAATGGGAAGGGCATTCAAGAATTCAATCATTTGAAACGCAATCATTTACCTAACACCTGTAGCAAACCAGCTGATTGATAAATTTGAGTTGCACACTTTGCCGACTTTACATCCGGTATTGAAAGGTATCAACAATTCCGTTTCCTCCAGAAAATGCCCTTTGTTCGGAACAGGGCAATTTGAGCAGAATTTATCTCCCTGTTTACCTGAAGTTAGACCCACAATTCGTGATATTGAATGCATACAAATAAGAATAAATTTGAATCGTCTGAGGCGATAAATACATAATGAAATTACTTTTCTTGCCGATGCTGAACCTTCCGCGAATGACGATTGGTTCGACAAAATTTTTAAATCCCCCCTGAAAGAAAGATATTTTTCAAACAAATGAAAATATTTTTCAATAATCAGAAAAGCCGGACTATGACATTTTTTTCAGTTATTTGTTTACATGCACTACATTCGTAATATCAGTATATCTTCTGTACCGTACCCTGAGATGAAGCGTTTTGTTGACGCAGGAGATCTCATCACGCGTGAACGGTGCTGTAAACAACTTCGTAGTTTCGTCGTTTTCAATACGCATGTATTCTTCATCCGCTGCGATCTCGACCCTGAACACTGGACAGACGTATAATAACACAAGATGTAAACATCAAAGGGCGAATCATTGCCATCGATTACCTTGAAATTCCGGTGCCTTCTTTCCCTGATACTCGGTACAGATGCCGATGACAAAACTGCGAGCCGATCTCTCCAATATAGGTGTATAGGAGACAAGTTGAGGTGTCACCTTTACAACAGGTTTACCCCGCAATACAACAGCGTGGCCAGATTTGTACGCACCAACTGCCAAATCGGGATATCTGGAGGCCAATTCGATTTACGTTGCGTCAGAGAAAGGCGAATATATAACAGTATAATCCACGACTTATTGTTAGTTGTACAAGTCCATACGAGGCGAGGCAGTTAACAACTTTACCCATTCTTATCGACGTCGACAGGAATCGCAAGCGAGAATCCGAAACCCTGGATGAGAGGAGAGCTTTTAAAGTCCAAAGGTGCGATTCGTTGGGTTATCGGAGTAAATCCTCCTTTAGTCCCGAACTCAGGCTGACCGTAAAAGACGTAAACGGTACCGGACGCCTCCCACGGAGCACCAACCACCAAATCTACGGGAGATGGTGAATTTAATTGAATTTTCGGAATGGTTCAGTAGTCCCTTGTTTCGAAAAAAAAAAAATGTCCATTCGCAGAATATTCACCTGCGTGACCGTCATTGTCCAGATCACCGGCGGCCAGGGTGTAACCGAACTGTCCGTATTCTGCTGTACCCTGGAGCATCAGACCTTCCCTAAAGACGCCCTGCGATGCACGTAAGAAGATATGAAGTTTGAAAAACCATTCAATTAACGATACGAAGATATGAGGGAGAAGAGCACAAGTGTTGAATGATTGTAGCGGATATCTGGAAAGAACTGCGCAGGACACTATTGCGTAAGGTCAATGATACGGAGAGACACGTGTTTACACAAAATGGAGCCGAAGACGAAGAAGATATCGACGATGCCGAAGGTGAGATCGAAAGGCGGTCAATCGTATACCTTATTGTTGCCGTAATATGTGTAGACCCGACCGTAGTCGACCTCGCCCCAATGAGGCGCACCTACGGCAATGTCATCCAAACCGTCGTTGTCAAAATCCCCGGTGGTCAAACTCGCGCCAAAGTACTCGCCCAATACGGAACCGTCGATTTTTGTTTCCCACGCAGTACCCGGCAAGTAAACTACGACCTTTGAGTGACGGACATGGTTCAAATTGTATTGTACTGACAAGAAATTATATTTATTTCACAACTTCTTCGTCCGCTAGAATGATGTAAATTTATAAAATCACAACGCACCTGGCCCTTAAAATTCCACGTTGGCGTTCCAGCAGCAAAGACCAACTCTTGGGAACGGAAAAAATATCCCGAGGTGACAGAGTAGCCTGGAAATATCACGTCGGCAATGCTCGATTTAATTTCATTCGAATAACAAATGATGGCAAGTTTACAAGATAGCCCGCGTCTATAATTACCAAGATTGGCACCTATTGCGGCATTCGATAATGCCTCGTCAAAATCGCCAGCACCGAGACCGGGATATACTCTGGTCTCCGTTTTATTTTCGTGATGAATATCGACCTTGTTCAATCTAGGTCTCCCAATAATTAGCTCGACGGTGTTCAGTTCCTGTAATCAGAAGGATCCACATTACAAATCTGGTTCCCTATGTGCACACCGGGGCAGCGGTTCTGAGGCGGTTAATCTTTCGACCAAGTCAGTTACGTTGGCACTACCGATTCAGCCTGCAGTGCTACTGTCGGCTGGCCGGTACTATTAGCCGACGGTAAATTAGTCGTCTCAAAAACTCTGCCTCCGTGTGTACCAATTTAAAAACTGGAGAGACGTACACCTCTCAAGAGTATAAATGTGCGTATAATATAACACGAACCTTTTTCGCAGCATAGTTGATGGAGAATCCATATAGAGCATTGATATTGGGGTCTTGTGACAAGTATTCTGAAAATTAATCACAACCGTATGTGTATCAACCGTGAAAAAGTTAGACCAGCGATATCTTATTGAAAATTTTCATGTGGTAAATCGTAAAATGTTTTGTAAGAATTCAGCATGTTGTTTATTACGTGAAAATTTTCAGTAGGATAATCACTATTATGTATAGATATGTGGACGTCCAAATTTGTCCGATGTTACGATGTTATGACCGCATTAAACGAAAGAAACTGAAACACAATAACAAAGAAAATAAGCAAGTCAATAATGGCATCTGTTATTTTTTGTTTATCACTGATCACTGCACTCATATCACTCACCGCCAGGTAATAACACGGAGTTATCGCGGTAAAGGGTGTCGCCGATGGCATCAGGCAGGTTGTAGCAAATTCCACGCATATCGTCCAGCAGCCCCGCAGCCATGCTTCGATTGAACCTGTCAATCGCAGTATATTCGAATGACGTGCGTGGAGCGCAGACCTAAGAATCACAACGACTATAATGGATTTGGTTGAATCACCACTTCATACGATCGGCGAGTATACTACATACACACAAATAGAATGTTGCCAAAGAAAGTGAATTCTATCCGGTGAAACTCAAAATATCGACCAGTAACCACAATTAGTTATCGTAGGTCGCATCGACACTGTATTTAATTACCGTAAGATCAGAGTTCTCTCGAGTCGCGAGACTTGCTCCAAGCCACCCGACGGTCCCAAATCGTGTAATTTTCAAATTTTTAAAACCCTGTACTCTAATTTCTTCTGAAATGGAGGCCTGGTCGAGCTCCAGTCTTCGGCAGGAGTTGCTACGTGTTTCGTTCACATTGACGGAGCACCGGTACAAGGCACCCTCACCTTTATTGTATTTCGGAGCACCAATGAAGATGCTGCGGTTGAAAAAGGAATCGGTAATTCAAACGTATACGGATCGCGAATTAGCGTTTTTTCTTGTCTATCCTATCTGGCACACTGATAGTGATAGGACGTACTTACCTGGCCGAGACAGCAGAGTATTGACCAGATCGGAGGGCGACGGTGTATCCGAAATATCCATTTCCTCCAGGTTCCCGATCTTCGTAGATGATAGGGTGACTCGTGTCCACGTTGTAGGAAAAAGCAAGAAGCGGCGATAGGGTGAGGAAGAGTATCAAAGCAACGAACATTGTGCACCAGGGAAAATATCAAGTCTGGAACGCGGTTGATAATGAACAAAAACCGTTGAAGAACTGAAAATGTTCCGCAACTCGCAAGACTCCGCGATGAGAATGAGATTGCGTCTCAGTCAGTCTGATGACGAGATGACAGTCGATAAAAAGTGAAAAGGCCGACTGAACTTGCCTCGTCGTCGAATCGTCATACATCCGGACAGAGGAAACGGATTGATTAGATTAAAATAAAATACTGATAATGGAAGACAAAGCGAAGATGCAACTGCAGAGACAGCGGATGAATATCTGTTAGTTCATTTTCTTCAACCTTTTCATGCATACATTTTTTGCTTACATGCAATTCACTTGAAATATTGCATACATCTGTTTGTGGGGTCGCTGATTATGAATCTGAACTCGAAATTCGATAATTCAAAATGGCGATTTAAATATTGCCAACGTAAATTCAAAGTTATTTTATTTTGATAAAACTTAATTATGTTAGATGGTTTTTGGGGTCACTGATTACAAATGTAAACTCGAAATTCGAAAATTCAAAATGGCAGATCCAATATGATGGATAAATAATATGAAAAAATTTGAAAATATTCTCCAACATTTTTTGATGTGTATTGAGTTTGTGTAAAAATTGGCACTTGGATTTTCACGATTGATCAACAGAAAATGCTTATTTTCGTGGAAAGTACGAATTTCGACCATATGTTTACATGTACTATTTTTGCAATAAATAAACAATTAATATTTTCTTTTTTAAACTTATAAATATTTCGAGGACCACGTGGAACAAAAAAACTTGATAGTTGTTACAAAAAAAGTAGTTCAATAAATGAAAAGCTGCGAAAAAAGTGGGATGCTGAGCGTCGCAGCGTGAATTAAACAGTTAAAGGTAACAAAAATTCGAACCCAGACGCTTATTTTTGCTTTCCAAATCATTCTATCCCGAAACCCTTTTTCGAGGATTTGAAACCAGTTAAAGGAGTAGCTGTAGGAATGATTGTATTCCTGTTACAATCATGTAAGTTTCCATAAAAATATCGACTAATCCAGTTTTAAATTCTCTACCATTTTACAGATCTACGACAAATTGAAAGACAATCTCAGTTCCCATGAAGTTCTCAGTTCTCTGGGATCTGTGAAATGGTTTTTTTTCCAAGAATTACTTATTCGACCGGGCAATTTATTCTGATAATAGCGCACTGGAAGAAGTTGATCGGATAGGTAATTTTCGGCAAATGAAATTTCAATTTACCTGCCACAGAAATGCAGTCACTAAGGTTCATGCCTCACGGCAGCTGTGCATAAGCTTGGTGAAAAACAATATGAGAATTTACCACAAAGCTTTTTTTAACTATGAGACAGAAGTGGGCAACTCCTGGCGTTCCCAGTGCGATCCCATTTTTTAGTGTAGTTCGCGATTTCGGCGATTCTAAAATTGTTTTTGTTGGGATCGAACCGATCACGCAGGTGATTCTCGTCATTCGGCTGTTCCCCCGTAATAGAGTAGTTGACAGGATAAAGTGCGCCAATTGCCCACTCCTGCTATAGGGGAAATTTACGATAGATCAACACTAAATGTAATTCTGAATTCATGCCAATGATGTATTTTCAAAAAATACTTACTTGTACGGCAGTTCAAGATCTTGAGTAAGGATGGTGAAATACTAGATCTCATGAATTTTAATGGAAAAATCTTGCAATGTAGTCATGTTTTAACGGCAAACTTGTTGTTTTCAGAAAAATAGACTAAATCTTAATCTAAACAGAATGCACCTGATAGCATGACAATCATTTTACTATTCGTGACATTATACAAACGTATTAAACAGTAAATAAGTAAAGTACCGATGACGAGTCCAAATTGGTATTTATTGAGTCAACGGTATACAAGGTGTCATTTTAGGCGATGCTGCTGGCATTGGAGGCGATTCTTGGCCACAAATCGGCGCACTCTTTAGCTACTGGGCCAGTGATGGCTGAGCCTTTCATTTCACCTTTATTATTCACAATAACACCTGCGTTGTCTTCGAAGTATATGAATACCCCATCCTTCCTCCGGAAAGGCTTACGCTGGCGGATCACCACGGCAAGCATAACTGCAATAAAAAAAAATTATTTTTTACTCCATCATAAAGTCAAATTTTCACGCAAATCTTTCAAGCCAATAGTATCCATGTATACAAAGACACAGCACGACTAAACGTAAATGAAAAGTATTCACCTAACCTAAAACAGACACTTGTAGAACTTAGAACATGCGTTGAATTGGGCAACAGCATGGCTTTGCAGTCGACTTTCATGATAACGAAAACAACTGAACATTGTCAGACGAATATATTAAGCCAGTATCGAGTTAAACGAACCTTTCTTTCTGAGTTCGGGCTTTCCCTTCTTAACAGTGGCAACAATCATGTCACCGGACCCTGCAGCAGGCAGTCTGTTGAGACGTCCCTTCACTCCTTGTACTGCGATTACATACAAATTCTTGGCCCCTTAAAAAGATATATCGATTAGATTAAACAAGAGACACAACAGATAGTGGCACGAGCGCAGCAAATCTTAATATGTGCATCTCATTGTGTACGCGCAGAGATCAATGTCAGTGGTGAACCACGAACAGGATGAAATGCGTATAATTTCATCAAGTACGAACATATCGGAAAAAGAAGAATGTGAAGAATGAAGAATGATGATATGGACGAATGGTTGGAATAAGGACGTGGACACGCATAGTATTGACTTACGATTTGGACTAACTCACCCGTGTTGTCAGCACAATTGATAACTGCGCCAACAGGTAGACCCAGAGATATCCTGAATTTAGCTCCGGCGGAACCACCACGTCCTTAAACAGAAATATTAAAGTTGATAAACATCCATGAGGATCGCGTGGTCTCCGTTTGTTAGGTTATTCCCGTGTTCCCGAGCAAGACGTACGTCGCGTCGTATCGTGTTGTCGACAGGCGGCAAGTATTTATCACGCATCTTATTTCATCGTAAGGCACAAATAACGTTAAATATACGTTTCGCATGACGCACACGTATCTTCCACGTTCGCTAAACACTCAAACGCGGTACGTCTCGCTCGGAAACGGCCGATTATTACGGATTTATTTCGGCCCAAACTCGGGCTCACCTCGTTTCGACATCTTGCTTCGTTTGAAAGAGGAAGTCTGGGGCGCTCGATCTGTACTGCAGACCCCAGATCCAACTTTTGACGCGCATCATTTACACGCAGCTGAATACCAGCTGGTCAAAATTCGTACAAACGCGATGTCCCCAACACTCGTGGATCAGAAGATTGTGGATACATAAGGGGATGAAAAATCATTGAGGTTTATTCTATCACCTTTACTTGATAATTAGAGGACTGGGTTAAGCTTATTGAAAATTTTCATGGCATGATTCTCGAGTACTTAATTTGATCCGTCAGCGGCCGTTCTGACATATCTAATTTTTGAAATAGCGCTGTGATCGATTAGTGTGCGGTGTGCGTATATAAATTTTCTCTAAATCGACTGTTTTCAGAATAAATCCTCAATTCGCAACAATTCATAAAGATGTTTTCAAAAGTTTACGAAACACTGGTTAGGAAAACAAAGGACCCTCTGCTCGGGGAGCATGTTATACAGACATTTGTCTCCGCCGTGGATTGCGAAGAGGTTATCGAACGTCAGCTTGGTCCTATCCCGACTTTTCGATTACAGAACATATTTTTCATTATAGCAGGATGACTCTCTAGCATCGACGCAGGGGTGCATAGCTATCTGCGGTGAAAAATATCTGGATATTCACGGTAATTTTAGTGAACAAACTGCATTATCACCTTCCGGTAGAATTTCAAAAATGCCCACATCTAACGAATACTTCGACTGCTCGATTCAGTAACTCGATAGCTCGACCTGCCGCAGACTCACGTTTCTTCTGCAGTTTGAAGCCCGCTTTTACTTAGTTGACTAAATTAATAAACGGAGTAAGTTCATCGCCGTCAAAATAATTGTCATAATGCCAGACGTTCTACTCTCAGATACGATAGCGATGGAGTTAGGAGGTAATTTTCAGACACTAATCGTAACCTCTTGAGATCTTACGCGTGCTTCGACTCTACCCTAACCTAACCTAACTTGACTCAGGTTATCTTTCAGAACAACGTTGCAACTTTATCGTGGCAGAATCTGTATTTAACACGACGAACCTTAACTCTTGTAAAATATGACGTATATGTAATCAAACCTAGTCAAACTTTACTCAAATCCAGTATATCAATTCCCCGTTGCAACCTAACCTAGCCTTGGTAACAGAAACTGACCTAACCGTAACCTAACACAACCTTATGTAATCCTGTTTGAACCCCTCAGAAATTATCTATGAATTTTGCTCTCCGACTATTTACTCTTAGCTCAAGAGCCTTGGCCGCAGCCGATAAAATTGTATCAGCCATATGAGGTCGAGCAAATCCTGCTCCCTGACAATGCAAACTGCCTGGCGGTCCAAGCGTACTTAAAAATGTGCGGTCTGGAGTTCCAAATTGAACCGAGAAGCAATGCGGAGTACATGTCTCCCTCAGGAAGAGTCCCTTTTATTCAATGTGGGGCTTTCCTTGTATCGGAGTTCGACCCGATCGTGTCTTTCATCAGCAGCAAGGGTTCTAGTCTTTCTGGAGAGCTTGGGGCAACTGATAAGGCTGACATGCGAGCCTACATATCGCTTGTTAATAATGTGCTAGTTAATGCTGAACAGTATGTTTGCTGGGTAGATCAGGCCACCTTGATTTCAGTCACCAAGCCCAGGCACGGCAGTGTCTATCCTTGGCCTCTCAATCATCTTCTTAACTGGCAAAAGCAAAATCAGATTACAAAGAAACTGAATGTCTTGGGCTGGTACAATAAAAGTCTTGACGAGGTATTCGGTGAGGTCAAAAACTGCTGCACAGCACTTGCCGAAAGGCTTGAAGGAAAAACTTACTTCTTTGGTGATGAGTGAGTATCTGACTTATATTTTTTACATTCAGCTGATACGGAATATAAATACTTCGTGGCAATCATAAAAATGATTGGAAGTACAAAAAAGATGCGAGATAATTGATATTTAAGACCAACCCTAAATTACAATTCTTTTTCCCCCAAGGCCAACTGAATTGGATGCTTTAGTGTATGGCCACATTCATGCCCTAACCACCACACCCTTCCTTCCCTCTGTCTGCGGAATGTCTGCAACAATAGGCAGATTCCAGCAGCTCATTGAACACTGTCGATTGGTGAACACTCTTTATTTCAAAAAGGAATCAGATATTTCTGTAGGCCAAGTGTATCTGCATGATACCATGTCCCAAGATTCATTTTGTAACTCTACCGGATCCCTTGAATCCCTTTTCCCTCTCACAGAAGATTCATTCGCCATGTTGAAAGCGAATGAAAAGAATGATTCCTTGGAAGAAACCTGCCATCTAGATTTAAAAGAATTTGTAATTGGTTAAAATCTTGGTAGTTTGATAGTCAATTTTTATTCTCACCAATTGTCAAATGTACCGATATTGTTTAAGACATGTGGTAGACCTTTAGAGCTTTATTATAAACTACTATCTACAAGTACGTGCAATAAAGTTCCATGCACTTTCAGGTCCTTCAAATTTCTTTCATATTTTAACTTACAACAACGTTTAAGATAAGATCTCGAAATTATAGCAGTCCAAATGAACTGGATGCTCTGGCCTTTGGACACATCTTCACCATCCTTACGACACCACTGCCTAACAATTCATTGGCTAACATCGTCAAGAGCTATCCGACCTTGGTCAACTTGTGTAAGCGAATCGAGGCCAGGTACTTCCAACGCACAGAGGACGACTAAATTCAGTCGATCAAGCCTCATGAGATCGGTGGCCTGTTGTAATCCTCAAGACTAAAATCTCCCCTACTCTTGAAAATTGAGAGATGGAAGATAAGTTGAATGAAAATGAAACAAAAAGTCAGGATTTCTCTGCTGAAACAGAACAAAAATCAATCCCTGGTTGTGAGAAATCCGTTTTACCGGTTTTCATTCGCATTTCAGAAGTAATTTTTTCAAAATTAATAAAGTTGCAGTTAGATTAAAACGGGCCACACTGTAAATTAGTGAATTTGGTTATAGTTGGTTATATATAACCACACTGCCAAACGCTGCGAAGAAATATTGTTCAAATATAGTGGAAAGATTCGTGAAAATGTCTGAGAAGCAATTTAACACAAAGTTAATCCTCTCTGCATTTATGCAATTCAAGGTACATTTTACCGATCGAAATTTGTTCATTTTACACGATTGGTTAAATTTCGCATTTTCTCCGACCATAGAATGAACGTTGATCGGTCAAATGCACCCTGAATTGCATAAATGCAGGCGGATTCATCCTGGGTTAAATTTCCCATGAAACATTTTTATGAATTCTCCCAGTATGATAGATTTGTATATAGTAGGTACAATAGTACAGGGCTACTCCAAGACTATTTTCTTTCTAGTTGGGATAACCTTGAAATAAGTAATCGACGCTGTGCATTTGTAATTATTGATTAGTCATCATCCTGATATAAGTAGTGCTGTTTTATTATTATAATTACCATATAGTTTGTACAAATCGTTATTACGAGACTACGTCTGTTACCTTTATTTATTTTTTTAGAGTGAGAATCTTTTTTTTAATTATTTTCCGTTTTGCTTATCGATTTGTTTGTCAACTGTTACTGTTTCCTGACATCTTGAATGGAAACCCGCCGTACGATATAAATGAATTATATATAATTAAAAAAAAAATGGGTGCCTGAGATTGCAGAAATGGTATCAACGTCAACTTGATAATAATGTATAGATATGCCAATAAACAGCCAAATATCAAACGAACCTATCAAAAACTGACGTTTCTCTTCCAGCCTTTAACCATTGTTGTGAACAAAGCAAAGCGTTCCTTTGTTTCATCCAACGCCCGTGGGATTTGCAAAATAATTTTTCGATATTTGAGAAAAATCGTACGATATCTATTGTGATCAGAATTCTTCACATCTCACGTTTGTCTTTGGAACATTAGTAAATACATCGATACAATCAAAACCTTTCGTTGCTATGAACATTACAGCATAAATATGAGTAGCAAAAATCGTATCAAGAAAATTCGACTGTATTAAATCTGTACAAAAGAGTTCCGAGCAGTGATGTCAGAGCTAGCGTGTAAATGATCTTAACGAGCTTACGATTCTGTTCCTGTTGATTCATCGCAGAAAAAGGATAAAACGGTTTATTGTTGCTACGCACGCAACAGAATAACGGCGATAGACTGAATCATCGCAAATTTAAAGGCGAAGTGCAGACTGTAAATTTAAACACAATAGCCATAAGTGTCTTACTATGGGCTACCTTGGTTTTAGCCGTTGTTTGCATTAAAAACAAAAACTCAACGAAAATCTCGCTCCATCGAATCTTCCCGAAGGAATATCTTCACCCCTCAAATCATAGTATACCATTATATTTTCATGTACACACAAACGAATGGTAAATCCGCCTGGGTATAGGCAATTAGCATTACTTTTTTACAACGAACACTTGCATGTTCAGAAACAAATTTACCCGTGTTGTGCAGACAGAAAAACAGCCAGTTAATGTGTGTCGAGATTGAAGCCTGCACCAGCCGCTCAACCATTGGAAGAGAAAAAGTATAGAGTTAATAGCCGCGATTATAAACGGAAACTTTATACAATTGATAATTAGCCAAGTACTACGCATGTATGTATTATGTACAAGAAATTAAGTTCGGATGATTGCGGCTCGGTTTTCAACATCGGGGTTCGTGATTTCCGGAGTCGGTCACTCGGTCACTCGGTGAGGCGCCTACTACCACCGTAATCTCCAGGGGGAAGTAGGTCGTTCCCATGGCAACACGGGGTGCATCGGCACCACGACCCCTCAGCTTCGCTCCTGCAATCCCGAAAAGGAGTCGCAGAAGGACGAAAAAGTGACTGTTAGAGGTGGGAACGGGGAGAATGCGTCCTCTTTCTCTTTGTACACGGCGCATGCTGCGTCAAATATCAATTACGCTCCTGTTCCTGTGCATACAAAATGGCGGACGCGGTGTTCTGTATCACGAGAATGCGATTGTTTAGCATTGCCATTACTAACGCTGCTGTCGTTATTACCGAATATGCAGGCACGCATTTCGGTGATTTAGCGTAATAGCGCATGTGTATCCAGGCTACCGCTGCAGCAGTAGCAGCGGCACCTCGTCGTCGCCGCGTTTTTCGCTCAAGGGACCTTGCGGGTAGGGGTGAAATGAAAATTGCGGAGGACGCGCAGGCGCAAATAACTCGGTGCGACTCGTCTTCGGTCCTCGCGCAGTATCACGAAGACACGGGCACGAGGAGGACGTCGCGTTTGCCCCCGCGTGCAGTAACGTCCGACTCCTCTGAGATCCTCCGATAGCGGTACAGCACGCCTCCTTCATCCGTCGTAATAACGCTTTGCGCACAGACCACACGTACTTTGAGCCGAAGCCTCTTCAGGTTCCCTTCCCTCCTTTTCATCGTTGAAAAGACTGCAACCTGCGATGCGACGAAAAACTGCGAAGGCGACGTAGATCTCAGCCGATCATGAGGCCCAAGTAAGCAATCCGCGGGAGACGGGACTTCTGCGTCTCATAAAAACAACCCCCCGTCGAGTCTCGGACTATCGATATATGCGAGCTTGAAGCATCGAAACGCGGGTGTGCAAAATAACGCGGTGTATTTGCAATAAACTAGGACAAAGTTTATGCCCGCGGATCGAAAGGACGGATTGAAACTCATGCCAACGAGTTCTTCGGTCAGTGGAGACGCGCCTGCGCGACCCTGACCTGCGCTTTTCTGTCTTATACTTCCGGTTCCTTTTCATCTTCACCATTAAGAGACCACGAATCACCCTAGCCAAATTTAGTGTCTAGTACCCTCATTCCTCCTTTTCCTTGCGGTCTTCACTGCATCATCTTAACGCGGGCTCTTTAACTCCGCTGTGCATACAAAAAAAAAACAGATATTTCGATTCCTTTGTGTAGCTCAATTTCTGAAGGTTTGATGCAATAACACTTCAGGATATCGGGATACCTTACTGCAAATTCATAAGTGATCTTCTCCGAATTTCATCTGGAGGAACATATAGATATAAAAATTTTGTTGCTAAAATATGCATACGTATGTATCCTTGTTTAAGAAATTGAGACAGAATCCCATGTAAATTTGCAGTAAGGTATGAAGCTTGGTACGGGAACGTAAATCAAACATTACGATAATTATGAGAAAAAATTAACTGATTGCATGTCACGGGGCACGGTTTTTATGAGTTCGAAATATCAATGTGTGTATATGCACGTACGTTTAATAGAAACGTCAGAACAGTTGTTAAGATAATTTTGACACTAATTTGCACAATTAATTTCCACTCGTATCATACTAGTTAAACGGTATAATATTCTTTTCAATAGATTTATAACTAGCCTAATAATTACGTATAAGCAGATGCTGTACAGGTTTCGTAATAATCGACACTTTGCATGATCGTTGGTAAATTATATTTTGTATGCTTTATTCTTTGAGCAGTTATTGTTATTCAATTTTTTTTTCACTTCAAAAGTGTTTATTAATTTTCTAAACAGCCTTGATTTTACCTCCCTCTGTTGGTTTTCTCTCTCGATATTCCAACAGATCGAACGTAGATTTTGTTAAAATTCAAGTAGTGTAGAATTTTTTTTAAATTGTAAGAACAGTGCGCAATATTGTTTCTGTTTTGGAATACATTGCTGCAGCACGAAAATTTTTGTAACTATATTAGAACACAAGTCAAAACGTGTACGTGCGTTATTGAATTTTCCATTGTCCTCGGGGTTGCCAAGGGGAAATTGACAAAAGTTACGATCAAAGTTTCATATTACCTAAAACGATTTCAAGGATAGAATTTATAGTTATTATGGAGAAACAAGTACATTTTCGTTTCTGAATCAATGAATCATCACTCATGTATATTTCTCCTTTGGGTGCGTGTATCCACAGCGTGAACTTGGGACTTGGGTAATAGTCTTTCGAATGAGATACGAATTAACATACACTAATCACTTCTCATTTTTTCCGGAAACTCACGGTCACGCTCTTTCTACCAGCTGCGCGCGTCGCTTGCTTTATTTCAAGTCGGATGGCGATTGGCTAACTTAAATTTGCTGACATTTAAATTTGAAGATAACAGCCTCCAACATTCCATCGCCGGTTCTCATAAAGTGTATGCACAGTCATGTTCATCAAAGCATTGGGCTTCTGGCTAACATATTTTCGATCCGAAATAAAATGCGTATTCGATTCTGTACGAATTCTGTGACTATGTCCGGCGATGCGGCCGACGTGAGATTGGGAGTTATTGTCACATAAGTTGTATGGAATCGAACTCGCGTTTTGTTTCGAACTGAAAACAAGTTATCCGTAAGCCCAAGGCATTAATAAACATTACTGTACATACATACATCCATCAGATAAATTCCGCAACACTCTGTATCACGTCTGTTCACCCAGCCATGGATAGATTACGTATACAAAATAACCTTTAATGACACCATGATATAGGGTGTTTGATCATGGGGTCACATGACCGATTCAAGAGTTTTTACGAGAATTCATCTAATTCTTTCGTATAATCATGAACCGATTTGTAATTTCTCGTGAAATGTTGGTGCTAACGTCGGTAAGTGCGCTGTGGTTAGCTCGGACTGTACAAATGTCGCATACATTTTTCATCTATTTATTTCGCCGCGAGACGGGCTTTGAGGTTATATTCTGCCGATTATTCGATTACTAATTAATATGATGAAATATCGGTTTTAGCTCGGCCATATCACTAAACATTTCTAATCAAATCGATAGTTCCCGAATAAATAAGATGAATTCCTTTAAAAAAACTCTTAAATCGCTCACGTGACATCACGCTCCAAACGCCTTGAGCCATGCCCGCGTTTTGGACAGCGAACATCGGCGCCGAGGAGGCGAGAACGGTTCAATCAATTCCTTCTTAGACATCGGGTCAATCTCCGCGGAATGACGAGGACAACGGCGGCACAGAGCCGCAGGTGGAACTCGAGGTGATGCCGAGGCTGAAATTAGCCGTGGCTGACGTCGCGAAACACCGGACGTCGCGCGAATGGTGAAAGAGAGAGAGAGAGAAAGAATTCACTCGGTTTTAAACCGGCACTGTTGTGTACAAAGTTTGGCATTCACGATGATTGACGACATCGAACGTTAATTAGGCAAATCAATGAATTCTACTTAGAGAAGTATTTCGACCGATATAAATCTCAGAATCGGTGGAACGTATGAAAATATTTGAAAATTCGCTCATACTATTACATTGCTACGTTGAAAAAGTATTCCTCAGAGAAATAGCTCATAGCTAATGAGAATAGTACTATAGTTCGTTGTATAAGGGATCTATAATTAATGCACTAGCTGCGCAAATTTGTCATATTTGTCGGTAACACGATAATCGCCTCTCAGGATGAAATATATTTCACTGACGAACGTTATTATCGTTCATATCTACCGAATACTGGTTGATAAATTGTATGCTCAAATTTCGTTTTACGATTTAGCGTCAAATATTGCACCAGCAAATAGATGCCACCTCGTGTCATTTCTCGCCAACATTACATTGAATATGTGCGTTTATCCCTAATATTACACCAATATAACTAGCCGTATGAGTTTGAACGGCACAAGTCAAACCATCGGAATTAAGTACGGATAGACTGTTCTGTGTCTTCTACAAAACAAACTTTGCACTCAAAATGGAATCGGCTTTGAATTACTTGTTCGAAAATGCTTAACCCTATTGCGTATGGTAATTAAAATGGCTGTCATGATTCGATACCTGTTCAGACCAATACAACGATAGGTGCATTTTATCCCCAGTTGTCAAAAAAAGTGCAGAAAGCATCGTCTGTAACTGTTATTGCATTCTGCTGCAAACAGTTGGATATCGAAAATTAATAAGTCAACTGCATCCCTTGTACCAGTAACAAGTCACTCAAATACGATATCGAAAGTACATACATATATGCTTGATATTACAGGCACTTCAGCGTTTACGTACTTCAAATTCTATCTGAAGTCCTCGACGAGCTAATTTGTTTCTCGCGAAACAACAACAGAGCCTCGTTTTGGAAACGTGAATAATCACAAGCTTCGCTAATATTGTATAACATCAATAATCCCGGCTGCGGGTATGACCAACACAATCGTTCCACGAACAACGATTAGTATATATATATATATATACTCTACATAATAGGGGGTGGTAGTGAATCACGCGACATTGATGAAAAACGGTGGAAAATAGTTGTCGCCTGGTTGCGGTGGTGGGATTTTCGTCGAACGGCGTCGTCGTGACCTTGGGCCATTGATATACGCTGTTATACTCAGCCCTTGGATCCGTGGCAACTAGCCGGTCTCATACATGCAGGTGTATAACACCCGTGTGCCCGGTATCAGTGATGGTTTGGTGTCCGTCGTCGACGCCGTCGTCAACGACGAAATAATCCGCTACACATCGGCTCCCGCGGTTACGTATATAATACCTTGCATACGCCTAACGCGTTCACAATTTAGATACACGTACGATTGGATGCGTCGTCCCGTCGCGTCGTACCGCGTCATTCGTGCATATGTAATTCAGCTATTAAGCGATTTTTACGGTGTATTATTAGAGGAGAAACGCGAACTCGTACGTAGAGTGCCTTGTATAAATACCCAGGGGATCTCGAGAAGCTGTAGCGTACCTATCATGTGAATAGTTACGTTTTAGAGCGTACGTATGAAATTGGGAATATAATATTATATCACGTGACAAAAGGAACGGCGCCGCGGCGGGTTGAAATGCGCGGTCTACAAAATAATATAACGGACTAAATTCACCACGGATAAAATGATGTTGTTAAGTTTGTTCGATTAATCGAATAATTGTTTTCATAGCTTATAACGTTCGTTAGCTCGGCGGCATTACGCGCGCGTACCAGGTAGAGGTGAGCTCTGTATATATTTATAGATTTACAAGCGATATCGCGCCGATGGTGAAGATTATTCTTAGAACGTCTTAAAATATATCCCTGCTTTCAAACTTATCGAACGAATCGCCCAAAATATATTACGCCGACGCACAGTCGTCCTACAGGAAGTTATTATTTACGTTGTCAATGCAATTTGCATAACCATATGCCAGTTTTGCATACCCCCTCCTTTACGCAATTAATACATAAAATCTTGGTCACACACTTCACGCTTATTATAGGTAGGTATAATACGGGTGCATTTTACAAAGGCTGCAGTCACGTCTCCGTAGGTGTATCTGTTATGCATACCGTGTAGGACTATATTCAAGTGTAAATAAATGTTGTAATAAATATAAATACAGATTCATTCATGGTAGCGACGTGCCGCTGCCAGGCCGTGGTATTTTGTTTTCGAAGAACGTGAGAAAAACTTCTTCGACGATTGATATTCTATTCGTAGACTGACGTAAGATTATATATCGAGAATTTCTGGTTTTCCCAATCGGCGAGGTTGAAACAGTGGTATGAACGCGTGTAAGTTACCCCCTATCTAGCGGTGATGATACCTGTCATGAAATAAAAAAAACAATCATGAAAGAGAACTACTTATCGGATTTTCAACCCTAATGACTGTTACCGAAACCTATTGTGACGCGATGTTCAGTACGTATTCTGATGAAATTTCGTTGCAAGCGGCTGCTCCATCCAATACACGCGATTCGTGGACGTAAATTGTCGATAAAATCCATGGAAACTATACAAGGAGCACGAACTCAAACGGATGTATTAACAAAACTTGTCACAGTAATTGTTTACATTAGGTTTATTTTTTCTACCACTAGCGTCGCCAGTGTTCCTGTTGAGCCGAAGTGTCATTGGATTCAGGGATGCTCACGATCGACTAGTTGATAATCTTACAATGTGATTCGTAGAAAGCTTTCTTCCTCCACTGTCTTCGGTGCATACGGAACATCAGTGCCATCATATCTCAGGCAGCTATTTGTTTACATGGAGCTCGTGTTCATTGTGTAGTCTCCATGATAAAAACAATCCGCTTGCTACAAGTATAGTCGCAAAACAAGACGAAGCTTGCTATTTCGAAGTGTTAATATGCGGTGGTGTGAGTGAGGACTCTCCGGTGGTCATTTCGATGCGCGGACGTGACAGAAACGATCGAATCATACCGTGTTTTCGATCTTGTAAACTACGTAAGGCTTTTTGTATTTAACTGGAATTCTTAAGACTCAACGTAATTGTCGATGTGTCGAGCATCGATGAAATTCGAATGCCCATCACTTTATAGCATTTGTGTGACATAACCTAAAATTTTCTGCATTGGATCTGTGTCATCGAGTCAAATGTGAACACAATATACGCTGACAGGATCGAGGTTTCAGACTAGTTATCGACTCAATTTTCGTCTGCATGATGCATTGTTTTACCGGTTTCACTAGCAAATAATTAGCATCGAAGATCGCCTTCGATTTTCAATTTTTCTCCCCCCTCCCTTCTTCACCGCCGCCCGAATTCTGATTCACAACTAATATATATTTCAATACAAATTCATTCTGCAATTTGCAATTTCCCATATCATTGAGTTATGCATGCTATTCAATTGTACATGTGCAGAACATAAATAACGCTGATCTGATGTTTAGATCTTAAAGCGCGAGACTGTGTTGGAATGCGCTAATTCACTACAATAAATAACTTTCGACATTGAGCAAAAGTTCTATTTGTTCTAACCATCATTTCTTTTCCTCTTTACCAACAACTATAATTACTATGATGCACATTGAGCCAAAGTTCTATATGTTCCAAGCATAATTTTTTTTTCTCTTTACCAACAATTATAATTACTACTGTTACACACAACATGTTGTGATGATTTATGGTAATTCGAAGAAAAAAGATGTCAAATATTTCAAAAATAAATTTCTTTCAGAGCGTTTTAAAAAATGCTGAATAGTGCTAACGAGGAAGATTGGCCAGAGGTCTTGCAGTACCCATGCCCGCCAGCCATACGACCATAGCGGGCATCTGCCTCTGTGAATTCTGTACTTACCATTCTGCGAAATCCCATCTTTTAAATAAATGACATAGAAAATAAATGAGCAGAGAATGAAGAGTGAGTTGAACTGTTTTGTTTATAAACTATCCGTACTCTCACAAACATTATAACACGTTGTGAAACAATAGGTAAAATAATTATTCATTGTCAATCCGAATATCTAAAAATTGATCTCATCTTCTCAATAAGAAAACGTCTCCTCTTAGTTACTTCAAACTGATTTAGTAACCTTTTATTGTGTTTCTTTTCCTGCAGGTGAACTTGTGCAACGGTGGAGATATTTATTAGCAGCTTATGCGGGATTAGCGGCTTTGGCCTTCGACTATCTCGATTACCAAAGCTGCTGACGTTTTTCCACAACTTTAAGTAAGCAAATCTCCTTATCACCGTTTTTCTGCAGTGAAAAATCTAGCATCCACAATCTTTACTCTAATCGAGATCTGGGATTTTCATTTTCTGTTTACAAAGTCTCTGCATTAACAATCTCTTTCATCTAAATTTTTGAATCCATGATATTTTACAGATTTAGATGTCCTGGGATTATGCCCTCTCTTCCATACTCAAGGCACGAACCCCTCGTTAGTGCAAAGTTGAGTAAATCAGTCCCAAATATGATAGGCGGGACGACAAATATTGCCAACGAATCCTGCCCCACATCCACGTCTTCGTCCTTGCTGTCAGTCTCCATTTCTAGTTTAACTCCAATCTCTACCCCCGCAGTTTCCACCGTTGCCTCCGATAAATTGGAACATCTGCATAAGACTCAGCGAAACAGGGTAAATAATTCTTCAGGCTTATCGTTTCGAACTTTTCACCTGTGTCTAATTAAAATAACAACTGTAATAATAATTAATCCCCACAGTCTCACGCCAAAATAAAGCTTCTAGTCAGAAGTCACGCGATGAGAGAGTCGACTTCACCCCCTAGAGAACCTAATGGTCTGCAGCCTGCGCAGGACGCAGAGAAGATCACAGCCAGGAACTCATCGACAAGTCCTGGCAGGCCGAAACCACTTAATAACAACAACGA
Source organism: Neodiprion pinetum (assembly GCF_021155775.2). Taxonomy (NCBI): domain Eukaryota; kingdom Metazoa; phylum Arthropoda; class Insecta; order Hymenoptera; family Diprionidae; genus Neodiprion; species Neodiprion pinetum. Next base: position 31,279,083 of record NC_060236.1, on the reverse strand, counting down.
ACCAATTCTCGACGGCAATATACCAAGGTTGACAAGCGATGTTGAAACAAAAATTAAGGATTGCCACCCTGTCTCTCAGACCTGCCCAAACTCTATACGAAATGGTACCGATCATTTATTTTCTTTACCAATATTCATGAAACATGAAGTTTATGCTTTACGTAATGGAAAAAGGATCAGAATCTGTTCTCTAATCGCACGTTTATGTACAGGGCAACTTGGCTCCCCAGAAGCACTTCCGCCAAAGAACACCACGCCTGTTGTCGACGCGATTAAAACAGGCGCCAAAAGTCCGACCGAAGTTGGGAACTACAGTAGCTGTGGGTCGAACACTTCTCCTGGTCTTCTACAGACTTCGTCATTTTCCAATTCACAGCAGACCTCAAAGTCGAACCATGGACTGCAACACTCGCCCAGGAGCACAAATCTGGCTCAGCAAATGCACAGCAATGAGAGGAACAGGGGGGACCAAACAAAGTCCAACTCTACCTCATCATTGTCATTCACCTGCAATGTTCCCTGTTCTAATCAGTGTGGAAACAGCAGCAACAACAACAACAACAATAACAACAACACCAACAACAACAATACCCTCTCTGTTAGCAGACCGGGGTCTAGGCACAAAATGCGACATCGCAATGCTTCACAAGGCAGCTTCGAAGCTACTTCACCCAGTATTTCACGAGGTTTGTTGTGTTTTCGTGTCCACCAAATTCCTTGATTGGTATGCCTCGATACCTTCGGCGTTTCCTTTGCCGCAAAAAATGATCAAATCCCTTACCGTTTTACAGACAGCAGCACAGAGCTATACACCGATAGCACGGGCATAGACTTGGAGCAGTTCATAGGCGATACGTTAAATCGGAATCAAAAGGACCGCACAGTTCTGCTCCGGATCGAACGTGAGCTTGTCGATTTTGCTCGAGACAGACAGAGAGTGTGTCATAAATTCCCCAACATGTCATCGTACAACCGGATGCTTGTACATCGCGTTGCCGCGTACTTTGGCATGGAGCACAATGTCGACCAAACTGGCCTCTGCGTCGTTGTTACGAGGACGAAGAATACCAGGATCCCGGACACGAGGTTCAAGGAGAGCATTAGGGACGATATCGTCCTCAACGAGGAACCGAAACGCAGCATATTGAAGAGAGACTCGAACTCCTTTGAGGAGAGTTTCAACTTCAAGTCACCGGATCGTTTCATAGCAGACTATTGCAGGCGCAGTAAAAGTTTCGAGGAACGAGAGGAAGAGTACGAAAGAGCAAGACGCAGGATATTCAAAGACAGCAGTGTCGAAAGCACTGAGGCAGCATCCTGGCCATGGTCGTCTGCTGAGAGTTCGGACGCACTCCCCAAACCCAGGATGTCTCACACTTTGATCTCTGATCACCGCAATAGGTAAAAACATTTTACAACTGTGTCATACAGGTATCTAAAGTTGCGTGAGGATTTATCGGAACTTCATTGAAATTCGTTAAGATTGATAGGGATTTTATTTCGGTCTTCCAGACAACCAATGCTCCTAAAGGTGGAGTCCTTTCACGAAAATGGATCCCAGCGCCGACCCTCGGTCCCAAAGTCTTATAGCTTTGGCGGATATGCTGCAGGAGGCATGCTCTCGAGAGATAACAGCATCACTTCCACACGAAGCGCCGGTGCCCGACTTACTAAACAAGGTTGATGCACCATGTTATTCATCTCTTTTAAAAATGTCACCTTCGGAGAACATTCATTCGCAAATATCAGTATCTAAATAATTTGGTGAATAAACGAGTAATCGGGTATTTCGGGACATTTCAGATTCAGGAACGAGTACCTGCTCGCGTTTGAGTCCGTCCAGTAGTGGTTACAAATCCCAGAGTCAGCGAAGCGATGCGACAATATCCCCCTCGCCATCGCCTTCACCAGTGATGCCTGCAGGACAGAGCCATTCCCAAATTTCAGGTCAAGAGCCGGTGCCCTCGAGTCCTAACGGAAACGGGCAGCAGACCGTCATCTGGGCAGTTACCGACATAGCGAGTGTTCCGGTGGGCAGCGTGATAATAGATCCGCAAACCAACCTGACGTATAAGAACTCAGACGGCTCTGTGTATCGTTTCGATCCTGAAAATCCGCCGCAAATATTCCCGGATCGTGATCGAAGGGAGAAAAGAGTATCTGGAGAAACTGAAGAGGAGGAGCAGGAGGAGGAGGAGGAAGAGGAACGGCCGGTAATCGAAAAAAATTGTTTCCCTCCTCAAAAAATTACGGAGCAACACAAAAGGCGTGCGAGACATGAAAAGAATAGCAGTCAGGCAGCTGCGATGTTCACCAATTCTGCAACCTCACCGAATCCCCCATTTGATACAACGACCACTCAGGTATCTCAACAACTTCCTGTCCCACGAGCGCAGCAACAACAGCAAAGAAACGGGGGACAACATACTCTAGTCAAAAATTATGCCCCACACGTTTACACTCATGGGCCACAAATCCACCCTCAAACTCCCTATGCGAGCTACGTGTCTCCCAGCTCACAGGCGAACAATCAGAGCGTTTATCTGATGCATGCTAGACCCTCATCAGCTATAACGATATCCCCTTACCAACCATCCACCCAAATTCGCGTCGAGGGAAGCCCGCAGGTAACCGAACGCGGAGATATGATATGCTGCAATCAAAATCCCATGATCGCGAGTTACCAGATTCCAGGAATGCAGCCTGGGATTCCTCCACAACCTTACGAGGTGAGAAAAGCCAGGAATTTCAAAGTGAATCTTTGACACCGTCGAACCTCGAATAAAAAAGTTTGATGGAAAAGAATCATCTGCTTTTCATACGTGTGTAAAGTAGAGTTTAAAAATATTGAGACCATATTTTTTCATTACCTTTAAAAATGATAATCACGAAAGTTATATGGAATTGAATTTAGCTGTTTTTGATACGGATAAATATATTTTAGCATGGGTGACATGATACCTTTTTTCAACCTGTTGTCTCTGCTTCAATTTTGTTTCAAATTAAAGAAAAATTGTATCCGAATCACTTTTCGCTGAACTATGGCAATATGATATGAAATGAAGAAAAATTCCATGAAACTTTCCCTTTTCAAATCATCATAATTCAGTCTTCAATAAAATATGCTTGTTTAACTGTTTCAGGAGGTTGCTGAACTCTCTGGTTCATTTATTGGCATGAATTTATATGACCAGAGGGGAGCCGGCGACGGCCAGTCTGTTGCTGTGACTTCACAACCTTACCAGCATTCACCACAAACTCAAAATCCTGTGCATCGCACGCAGCCTGGCTCCCCTGCCTGCTGGCAATCGCATACTAGTCAAATTCCAGTGAGTATGAGTCTTTGGCAATTACGAAAAAACAGAAACTACTCGGCCTTGGAAAATGTTTCAGAAAAATTTTCAGGTATCGAAGTAAATAATCATATCGACAACTTGATTTGCTCTTATTATGTAAATCATCTTTTTCTTCTATTTTCCGATTATAGTTACGTGGTAATAACTTGATACAGGTACAACCAGCGATGTATTTTGTACCTCCGTCACCAGCGGGTATCTCAAATGGTCCAACTCCTGTCGACGCAAGGCAACACCTCCAGAGATTCGCAGCTGCTTATTCCTACAATCACCCTAGTGGTGTGCCTACGCCGACAAATCAGGCTGCTTGTGAGTAATGATTAAAATTTCGTTAACTTTTCTATCGTATAATTAATGGAATCTATTTTTGCAGCTAGTTACGTCGGTGGGTATCCAACACCGACGATACCGGCCATGCCTGTAATTCCTGGTATGCAGTCACCTCAGACAGAGTTTTCTTATCAACCTACGACGCATGTAATACCAACCTATTATAACACCGGACAAGCCAGCATGCAACCCACCCCTATGATATACGGGGTCCCAACGCCACCGAACACGCCTTCGAACAGTCAGGTATTTTCATAACATCAAATTGCTCGAGTGGAATTACTTGAAAAGTTTTGGTAGCACAGAATGAGTTATACCCTCGATTTCTTGCTACTTTAAATTCGTAATTACAGATGTCCAGTGTAGCCCCTCTGATGTTCGTCAACTCGAACGGCTATCCACCCTCAGCTTTGATAGCGGGTAGTACATTTGGGCATCAAGTTGGAGGGGGCGGTGGACAGTCGGCATCTTCCTACATGGGTGCATCCCTCGTTCCAAATGTCATGTTGCGGCAGACAATTCCTGCGGTGGGTTCAGAAAAAAGAGAAAACGCATGAATATACACTAAACCGGTTACTGTAAAGTTTTATTTCTATCGAAGGGGCGGTAGGGTGATATAGGACATTGCACGATGTTCACAGGTTAGCGGAATAAGAGCCTCCACGCAGTCTAGTCTTCAAAGAACAAGCAGATCACCCGATGCTGGACAGGAAATATTTGGGGTTGGTGGAAGGGACAGGAATCCACAACCCCAATATCAAATGCCGTTATGCCAAGGCGTTCACATCGTTCAAGGTAAGTAACGCAAATTACCTTGAAGTCTGCTCTGCACTTTTACATATGAAAAATATAAATTTGTACGCTACATTCGGATTTACATACGTTTATCGTCTTTGTGCCTTCTTTTTCCACACTCTTTGAACAATCCGCTTTGCCTCGGTGCAATTCTCAGGTGTCCCTGGTAATCCCAGGCTCCAATATGCACCTGCACCATCTCCGCTTTCTTCACAAGGATGCCCCCGACCTTATCGACCGCCGTCCTACACCGCAAGCACCTCGAACGAAGGAGCAAGAAATCCAGTTGACAATAGAAGCCAAAAACCGCGAAAGCACAGGTAGTAAAGCTCTGTAATGTGACGTGTAAATATAGGTAAGCTTATCAACGGCGTATCATAAGAATTTGGTTTCATTCAAGTTTTTTTTCTCTAATTTTATGTTCTTTCCATTTTTAAGAAAATTTTCTGGTACATGTAGACTCGATAGAACAAAACTCGATCTAAAACGACGATAATTGATGATTATAAACTATGTACAATTTTATCTCCGCAACGTTTTCAGACCACGTACGACATGATTCTGTTAAATGAACTTGACTGCATTTTCATTAATCATTCATCAACGAAAATAAGTAAAAGTGAATAGCAGGCATCCCTATAATGCTGGATTTGATCACAGCCTGAAAATTCAATTATACGTCGTACGAAATAACGAGAATCTACCTGATAAACAGGACGCAGATGAAAAAACAGCAAAATAGTACGAACAAAGAAAGAAAGGAAGTGAGGAAACCGTTCGAGGATATGGCGTTATTTTACAAAATAAAGAATTACATATACATACATATAGAAAGCAAGGTAAACACAAAACTTGCGGCACAACTAACGAAAACCTACCTTAAAATATATTCTAGATTGAAAAAAAAAACACGTATGAAAAAAATTCCTATGATATCCGCATTATTATTATTACTGTTAATATTATATTTTTTATTGTATGTGTCTGTATGTATAAACAAATGCATAAAATTATTTAATTCTCATTCAAGTTTACACAATGTATATAGATATACATATATTATATTTACATGAATGCATACATATGCATATTATTATTATTATTATTGCCGTTGTCATTTGTGGCGTGAAAGGATGGTTACATATATATAACGAAATTCGAACAATTCACGGAAAAAATATGAAATACGCGCTAATGGATCTAAGATTTTTATTAAAAAATTTCATAGTTCAGATTATATACATATACACATACATGTATAGTATACTTACCATGCATATTTCCCTAATACGTAATAAAATAAATCATTTGTCAAATGTCCACAAATGCAAATTCCAAAAAAAAAAAAAATTGCCAATATCATTCGGAAATATTATTTCACAAGCAGGTAAAAACCTGCGCCTCCAGGCACATCCCACTATTTGGACAATTTCTTTGGAACAAGATAAATCCAGCGATTATCATTCAAGTAGCACGGATTTACCATACCTTTACGTCGTGTCTCGTTGTCAGTGTATATTTAGATTTAAAAAAAAAAATTTGCTGGTTGCACGTTTCACACGCTGGCTTCGTATCATTTTCAAATTTTGCTATTGTACTTTGAAGAACAAAGAAAAGTAGTTAAAGAAACGCGGGCGTTCGCTAAGAATATTTGAAATTTTTTTATATAGGTAGATATACGGATCAATATATGTTTTTAAATTATTGTTATTCAGTTTTTTTTTTTTTTTAATGCATGTCCCTCTATTCGAAGATTTTTAATCAGGTGAAATTACTTTTCATGTACAGCAGTATTCTATATTATGTTAAAATAACTTTAGACTTTTTTGTTCTTCCATTTATTGAGTAATTTCTTGAATTTCATGACTTGTTCGATTCTTTTGATGAGTATTTACTGATACTTTCTCGATTGAAAACCGTCTACTGGGTCGAACAAAAATATTCAGTAACATCTATATTAGTTTCAGAGTATGGTGAAGACAATGTGTGATGTGTGCAATGTTAATTTTGAATAATCCAAAGTGTGAATTTAGGCTTAGCGATAAAAAGCAAAACTGTGTTAGATAGAATAATCGACAACTAATGTAACGCAAAAGAAAAATTAAAAAAAAAAAATAAAAACTCTGAAAAAAATAACGGCTATTGTAGCAATAGAAATAATTACTCAGTCCAACTATCTACAATTACGATTTTCTATACCTATATGTATGTATGTTTAGAAATGCGATAGAGAACGTCTATGTATGTATATAGCTAAATATAAATTGAGACAATTTAGACTTTGTAATATATTGGTAAAATTAAATTCATTTTTTTCTCAGATTCTATTATAAGTCGTTTATTGATATTCAAATGGCAAGCAGTTTGTAAGGAATTTTAAATCTCTCAGTGATTATTCTTATTAATTTCACATCAGTATTCAAATCGTCATCTATTATACAAATCATTTACAAATATAGTACTCAATTATCATATGAGCTTATCACTATGATGACATGTAAAAATCAAATTAAAAAAAAAAAAGTTGAAAAAAAAACAGAATTAGATGCAGACGACTTAATACCGTCTTGTTTTATTGCTGGCATCGATGTCGATTAAAAGTCGTTCGTTCAATTTGCATGAATTTATTATATTAAAACAGCCTATCGGAGAATCAACACACAGGTTCCGTATACCGGTTCCATCTTGGCTGTATCTCATTCGCATTTTCGTATACCTATCCCTTGTAAGCATCATTGTTTCTATGTAGACTGTATCTTCGCTCTGTGAAAAACCGATTAAATACGGCCCATTGGTAACCACATTGCTAAACGCTGATGCACAATCCGAAAACCAAGTAGCAGGGTAATTTGAAAGATCTCCTTGAATCCAAACTTGGGCATACTTTGGATTGTTGCAATCTGTAATAAAATACGTTGATCGAAATAGCGGTAAGCAACTCAAATGATTGGATTTATAGGAAACTTGAATGATGAAATAAACTGGTCAGGCAAAGTAAAATACCCAGGTTTCGTTTTTTCATTTTTTTCACAATTAGACATTTGAATTAACTCTATAACTACTGTAGACAGTGCTATGATAAAAGACTTATTCTCATCATATAAAACGATTATAATTCTCCAACCTCTAAGTACCAGAGAAATGCTGCATATAGTGCTCTTGATACTGGCATGTTAGAACCATATCATGTCCCATTTGTTGTTGCCACTACAGGTTGCCATTAGCCTTCGGCCTCCTCCCTAATAGTAAGTAGTACCTAATTAATGGCTTTAAAACTGCTACTCACCAATGATGTAAGTTGAGTCGTTCCACCACGCAATGTACTGAATAGAAATCGGTTTGGTTGCAAGCGACGATGCGTTACGAAAACCCCGAAAGTCACAACAGATTGTTTGCCAATTATTTTTTCTTGGGTCGTACGTGTAAAGTGCCGACTTGTAGATCATCAGTTTTTCATTATATTCGACCGTCATAGGTACACTGGTGAATTCCTCAGGAACATCCGCCGCCTTGCTCCATCTATCTATTGAGCAAATTAAGCGGTGAAATTTTGTCAAAGAATCTTTAAATTGGCAATAAACGTATTTTCAGTTCTTTCTGAATTTCTTTTCATCTAACATTCTCACCTTGATGAACGTTGTACACATCCACAGTTGAGAGTTTAAGACGGCGACGTCCTACACCGCCCATCACATAGAGTCTGTTGTTCAAAAATGCTACTGCCATGTGTCGGCGTGGTTCCCGCAAACTTGAAACAACACAGAACACTCACTTACAATGCTTTTCTCATGATTATGAATATGGTTTAGAACTATCGAGGAGACATAAGCACCTGGTGACGTAGTACCAGGACTTTGTAATCGTAGAGTAGCGCCATATTTCCTTTTCAAATAATCCTGTACCGATCCCATACTCTCCACCAATAATGTAGATGTCATATCCTACAATTTTAACAATAAATCAATGTGAAGTCACGGTTTTCACCCAAGACCAATTCTTAGAGCTGGATCTCTTTGAAATTCACTCTCTGTTGAGACCTGAGGCTTACCTCGCCCTACAGCCTGCCTGCCTTCGATATTCTTGGTAGAAACGTTGGAAAACTTAGGTATTTCAGCAACTTCAAAGAATTTACTTCCATCCCAACAATAAATACAAACTTGCTGCTGGTTTTCACCAATCACTTTGTATCCCACAACACATTGTGCATTGCTCTTCAACCGTTGCTCATTGATTTTTTTCTGTAAGACATGAAAAATATTAATAATAAAAGTAAACGACAGGAAAAAATTTAATGTTATATAGTCAATCATCTAATAACCCGCGTGCAGCTTGCAACCGGGAATAAAATTATTCCGTACCGTGCGATCATTGTCCAAAGCATCTTTCTCCAACAACATAAATGGAAAATGTAATTTGAATCTGTCGATTTCGCCGGATGGAACATTGCGCTCCAGCCACTGTTTAGTTATTTCGAGAAGAAAGTCGAGAGACGATTGGTTGCAGGCGCTTCCTACCAGATCTAAAAACTCTTCTTCGGGAAGTTCAAGATAGGTGGAACAATGCAGACCCTCAGAGAGGTGTTCCAGGCATGAAGCTTTGGCGAGATCTCTGAGAACCAAGAGATTCAACTCTTTAGCCAATCGCCAGAACTGGATGGATTTTTCGGGATCGAGACGACGGCAGGCAATTATGTTCGTCAAATCTTTGGTGAGTTCCTCGGCGGCGAACAAAACGCCCAATTCGAGCAACTCGGGAACGTCGTCTAAGCTGGAATACTGCGAGGCGTACCTTGAAAGACTGCGTTTGACGCGGCGAATATCGGCGAAGGTGGAATTAGCGCTCTCAGAAGTCCAGCTGACAAATGTCTGCACAAGAGAAACCATACGATAAGATGAGGTTACACAGACAACGGTTAATTTATTGATTCAACTTACCCGCAATGTTTTTGCATCGATTTCATAATTGATACGGTGCTCGGTGCTTAGAGTGTCGCAAAAATTTGGCGAGAAGAGAGACGCGAAGTAATCGCTCTTCGACGATAAATCATCACGGTACGCTTCTATTCGCTCTTCCCCGAGAATCAAGGTTACCCGCTCCTTCGTCGTTTCCATATTCAGGGATTTCAGGAACGTCACAGTTACCGGTACATGTGATTGAACTTTGTTTCCACGGAACACTGATATTCAAGACACTAACCGTCATTAGTCCTCTAGCATCGAACACCACTTGTTTGAATCAACGGTTTCAACCGTTTCAACCCATCAGCCGTTATTCTATGTGTATGCGAATCAAGTTCAGTTGCCCCCCTCCGCGCCGCTGGCTGATGACACTTCTGCTTGTTTATAATCATGCTTTTGCTTGATATGATACGGCAAATGCAACCGCAAAAATATGCGCAAAAACCTGATTTGCATACATTTCTTTAAGTAACTAGCAGATGATTATCAAAACCGGTTTTCTTCGTGCAGCTTCTGCGAATTTTCAGGAACTTCTAGCTGCTAGACTAATCTCGAAACCATTGAAAAATCTATTTGTTTACATCATGGTTTACATACATTGACCAACCTCACAATGCGGCACCTCCGACGAACATTCGTCTGTGATATTACTTTGATTGATCAAGAGCAATTACTCTTTAAAGTAATGATCAGTGGCTAATCTAATGCTGACATTCGTTCACGCTCAATTACACTTGTTGGGTAGTTATTTTGGATAATCGAGATCCTGCCGGCTGCGTCATGTAATATTCATTTATTTTACTTGGTTTGAATTTTTACTGGTGAGAGTTGGTAAAACTGCTGCGCCATACCTGCGCGGAGTTTTGGTGGTTTCAATTTCTCGGTGTGCAACTCGTCAATGGAATTATTCTTTGAATATTTCTTCACTAAGTGAAAAGCAGCAGTGTTCATATGTAATTATAAATTTATAACTTAATAATGGGTGTGTCGATGCCAATATATACCTAATTATCTATCAACCCCCAATGCAATAGTTTGATAAATAAGTGACTGTCGCGATTCTATCGCGTTGCAATTGCCTGTTCTGATATGAGTAATGTGTATTTATATGGTTCTTATTGTGATTGAAAAAAAAATTTCAACAACGGCGCGATCATATCGTTTGACTCTGAATTAGTGCTTGTGCCAATACACTACGTCTAATATGAAACATAGCATTGAATTTATAACGTTTTTCGTGTTATTTGATGCCTTATGTTGCCCACAAGGTGATTAAAAATTAATTAAATTTCGCCAATGGGAATGCGTAGTACGCTAGATAAGCTCTACAACTTACGGTTTTTGTTTTGTTCAATTTCGTTCGATATTCGTTTCGATTATTGCCGATTATTGTCGGCTTGTTACATTTTTTTAAATCTAAATCATTCGCGTGTTATGCGTGTGCATTAATTAAACTCTTTAGAACAATTGAATCATTGACGAAAAATCAATTTATCTGGCCAAAGTTTCGAAATGTGTCGATCTTTATTAAACGATCGCACTAGCATTTACGTCTCGATTTGAAATATAATTTTTTATTGTTTGATATGCAATTTTTCAAATGACGATTGTGTGGACCTAATAACCCGTGATCTTGGTAAAAAAATTTTAAAACGTAATAATAATTACAATAAAACTAGCTTTCCGAGGTTTGAAAAAAAAAAAGAAATCGGAAATTCTATACAACCTTGTTTTCAGAATGATCATTTGAAAAGTATAAGGCTCGTTAAAAGTTCAGTTTTGCAAATGCAAAAACGTTAACATTCCTACTTGGATGTGCATTACAAATACAAGTACGAGTAAAACGTACATGTTAACAATAGATGTGAAATATCGGCGAATGGTATGCTGATAATAGTAAAGAACAATAATTAATGGTAAATAATAGTATAATTAGAAGCATAGCAGTGACAATATTGAAATTTCACGAAATGTATTGTAACACTATCGAAATCTCACTGAATTCACCAATTTTTGGCAAATCCATCAAACTTGACTGCTAGATGAACAAACCTGATCAGACATGGTCTGGGATCGCGGTAGTTTTATTGTTTTAAATATTTGTTCAAATATTCTTGCGTCCATTGAACGACAGTGTATGCAAAAAGGACAACAATGAAAGAAGAGTGATGAGAATTTGGACAAGGAATCCCCTTAAACTTTGCCTGCGAATAGAATCGTCTTTTCCTTTTGGTCTTTGGTTTACATTTTAGAAAGGCATGTGCGGGCGACAGTTTAGCTATTCGAACGTTTTTCTTCCCCCAAAATATCTAAATAACCATTTTCGTAATCTGAATCTTAAAGTTATATACTACATTCTTAAATCCGACCGTGTTCCTTATCCTACATCCTATCCTAGACATTAGAGATTGATACATCTATCTTATCCATATCCGATTCGGTACTTATCAACATCATTTGGACGAATAATTGATTAAAATCACGAGGGTGCGCAATAATTTGTACAATTACTTTATTGATAGCCTAACGGATGACATTATTTCAATAGCAAAGAAAAATGATGGTGCTATTTTTAAATTCATGTTTTCCTAGCTCCTCCAAAACTCCACGTAGATGTATTCCCGTAATCCTGAAAACGAGCATAAATTTGATATCACCGTGTTCAGGGTCAAGTTTTATTCTTTCGAATTGCAATTCTCACCTTTATTTGAACTCCGTGAAGGGATAGATTTTTCCTTGCTGCATCGCATGCTTCTAACAATCTTTTATCCTTTAGCTTGACTTCAAGCGCAAAATTTCTAACATCTCTTCTCAAGTTTACAAGATCATCTATAACGTCCGCCGTTTGTATACTACTCTTCTGCGTATTCTTCGTGTTTGTTTCCAACCCGAAAGACTTCAATGTTGATGTTATATAATTCGCGAGAGCTGCGATAACAGCAGGACTTCGCACTGTTCCTTCTTCCTGAAATCATGTACGCACAATGTTATTTATTGATTTAATTAATTAAAAATCGCAAACTAAGTACAACGATGGCATAACCAGACTTCACTCACCTCAGGCGAATGTAACATCTTATTTCCAAGAGTAACCAAACTTGTAATTTCGCGTATCGCCTTTGGGGTATCGAAGTCACCTGCTAAGGCTGATTGAATTACCGATTTCGTTTTTGCCAAGCTCTAAAGTCATAAGAAATATTTTTAAATCATTATTTTATTAAAGCTTTTTAGCCCATTTCATTTTTGAAACAAATAAAAACCCAAGAACTAATCTTACTTGCAATATTACAACTTCGTCTACATTTCCCTCTGGTAAAGTTCCGTTCACGTAGTTATTGCAATCGTCTAAGAAACACTCAACTTTTTTTAATATTGCAACAGATGCCGCCATGAGATCATCCGTGTATTCCACCCCTGGAGAGGACGTCAAGAAATCATTGAGAATAAATTGAGTTTGGTTGATACAAACAATAACATAACTGACAACAAAAAATACCTCTCCTGTAATGCGAGGTCAAGCAAAAGAGCCTGAACTGATCGGCAGTGAATTTATCAAGTAATTCCGCGATGCTGACACTGTTTCCTAAACTTTTGGACATTTTCATACTATTTATATGAAGGTGTCCTGTGTGCAGCCAGTAATTAACCCACTGTGAAACTCCGTGATGTTGACATGATTGAGCTTCTTCATTCTCGTGATGAGGAAATGCCAAGTCGATACCTCCGCTATGAATGTCCACAGACTTTCCAAACTTCTCACTGTAGATTTAGAAGAAGAAAAATTTGAATTTGCCGCTGGAAATGGTAATGAAATATGCATTTTCAATTTTCCTGTAAATATTACCTGGCCATTACACTGCACTCTATATGCCATCCGGGTCTGCCGGGTCCCCAGGAACTTTCCCAGAAAGGTTCGCCAGGCTTGGCAGCCTTCCAAAGAGCAAAATCCTGGCCATTTCGTTTTCCCTGGGTACAAGGTGCGGTTGTTTCCTTAATGCCTAGTTTTCCGTACGCCTGATACTTACTGGTATCGAAATAGACTGAACCTAGTTCAAAATTCAAAACATCTGCATTATACTGGAAGATAATCTCTCAATTTGTGATAACAACCGTTAACGCTTCCTTGCATCATTTACCATATATTACAAAGTGGTAGTTTTTTCATCGGTCGGAATCTCGCACGGGTCGTACCTTCGTCGGTGACGTAGGCCCCGCCATTTTTTAGTATTTGAAATATAAATTGCAATATTTGAGGCATGTGTTCTGACACGCGGCAGCACAGATACGGTTGTTGAACATTCAGCTCTGCCATATCAGAAAAAAATTCTTTCTCATAGAACCTTGTTAATTCTTTCCAGTCCCGCTTACTCTCCCCAGACTTCTTTATTATCTTGTCATCAATATCTGTTATGCCCATCATTGTTATCAAGTTGATGTCAAAATATTCTACCAATATTCGACGGATAATGTCCAATTTGACGTAGGAACTGTAAGAAATTAATGGTATATCATGATTTTAGAATGAAAGAAATTGAAGCCATGTTTATTTCTATATGATGAAGCAACCGCTTTTCAATTTGACAGTTGAAAATTCTGTGTCTCGGAATATTTCACGCTTTACAGATATTCGCAGAAAGTTTCATTAATAACTGGTATCAATAGCAAATAGTCAAGATGAAAACTTCTGTCTTCAATGATTTCTTGAATTCCCATAAGAGTTGACGTAAGTGAGCAAGGCAGAATAATTTGTTTACCAAGCGTGACCTATGTGCGCAGAGTCGTAAACCGTTGGTCCGCACATATACCAACTGGCGTATCCTTCATTTCGTGTAATCAATGGAACTTTAGATTTTACTATAGGATTGTAGACTACTATTCCCGTGTCAAATCCTGTCGGCTGAATCCACGCGACTTCACCCACATTCCTTTTCTTATCTTGATTTTTCCATGCCGACACATGCAGTCGTCTATTTCTACAGAATGTAGAAACCAACAGTGAGCGTAGCAGTTTCATTATGTCAAAATTAAAATACTCATTTGGTTATTCTAGTCTATTTGCGCCTTTATTTCATGTCACGATAATATATTCAAGCAGATTTTTCTGAATAATGTATTTTTATAGGTTGGATTTTAATTTATACGATGGTTGGACGATTGCCGGTATTCCGCAATGCTCGATCAGTACCATATAAATAAAACTTTGACGATGAGGAAAGGATTATGATTTTATTGTGTTGAATACAATTTCCGCAAAAATCTTCAGCGGACACATTCTTTGCATTCCTGTTCACACGTTACAAAATTACAGGTTCGGTTCGTGGTTTGGTTATACTATATTTTTCTTATAGGTTATGTTTTTAGGGACTCTAGTTGTGTTTAATTCATTGTCTATGGTTTAATCTAGGGACCTTGGTTGTGTTTAACAATAGTAGCGCCCCTACCGGTAACAATTGGTTGTGCTTAGATTTTTTTTTTTAAGGTTACATTCCCAAAAATATGTTAATACTGGAACGCTCGCCTAACGTAGCGCTGCCTGAAGTGTCGCCGAGGAAGATAGAAAATTAGGAGAATTCTGTCCTTCTCAGACACTCGTTGCTGATTGGCAAGGAAAGAGATAGAGGTGAGAACACACCTTCTCGCTTTCACTAACGGGAGCATATTTCTGTCTTTGTTCAACCTTTGCGTGAGGATGGACTGGCGAGACGCTTAATACCATATTTTTCATTGGTCATGTTCAACCATGGTAGCGCCTAACGTTGGTAACCACGGTGTTTTGGTAACATACCGTCGTCATAGTGATATTGAAAAGCTGAGAAAATGCCGTTCAAGAAATATCCGTAATTGGTCGGAGAATTCATACTTCGCCTGACGTCGCACATTGTTACGGCAATGCTCTAAACATTTGATCGCGTTATGCGTAGCATACGTGGTGTTTTCACCCAGCCGCTGCGACCATAGAGATAAATAAAACAGAGCGTAAGCAACGGTGTAAGCGTCCCGTGAACGGATTCGAATCGGTTCTCTAAACGAGAGCAGATAATAATTCTAAACAGCTAGGCAGGCGCGTGCAGCTACCCCCACTCCATGTGAAGAGCGACAGAGAGGGCAGCAGGATTATTATCTTCCGTCCTTCACAGAACTTATTTAACTCTCTTCTGAACGCCGTGCGGTATCAGTCGTTTCCGAGAGATTAGAGCAGCATAACGTGTACGCAGTATTATTTCAACATTCAGAGCGCGTTGTTCGATCAGTGTACTTGTACCATACTCATCTGTGAATAATACACGAAGAGCAGCGTGTAGCCTGAAGAGAAACCGACGCCTTTTGCGCGTGGACTTGATACCTTTTAGTTATGAGAGAAAGCGCGTCATTTGATACTCGGCGCTCAACGCGCAGGCACAAAAATCTCGGTAGTGTATAGTGATAGTGGAGAATCTTGGCGTAAGTATTTATGAAATATATCTGAAATGTACAGAAACACTCGTTTAACTGATCGTATTATTTTTTTGTTTCAGGGCCACAAAACCAGTATTTTAACAAATGCACTGAAAACTATAGAATGCTCAGTTGAAAAAGATATTCACTTTAGTAACTCAAAGCAGAGAGAGATGTCGATTCAAAAAATGTAGAATGTTTTTTATTGATCAATACAATCAATAATCGAAGCAACGAATATTAAAGCGAATATCAAGTTGGACTCGACCCATTTTTTGTCAGTGTATGGACTTATGTGATTGTGCTACCCATATCTTCGTGTGTTTCAGCTAATCAAAATTTTTGTCTCTTTCAGCTACTCAAACTTTTTGTCCGTTTCAGCTAATCAAATCTTTTGTCTGTTTCAGCTCATCAAACTTTCTGTCTGTTTCAGTTAATAAAACTTTTACGCCTGTTTCAGTTAATAAAACTTGCTGTCTCTTTCAGCTAAGCAAACTTTTTGTATGTTTCATCTAATCAGACCTCTTTCCTTTTCAGCTAATCAAATCTTCTGTCCGTTGAAACTAATTAATTTGTCTCTTTTTAGTTCATTATATTTTTTACTTATTTAAGCTAAATATATTTTTGTCTATATCGACGTATGTCACTAATTATATTTTCATCTGTTTCAGGTAAATAAGTTTTATTGACTATACGACTGAAAAATTAACGTTTCCATTTTTAGGCTTAGGTCTGATTCAGGTCTGATTTAGTTTTCACCGATACATAGATTTAGCGACGTAGTTCACCGTCATCATGATTACAAAGTGTGGTAAAATTTATTCAGCTGTAGTTTCTTTTAATAGTTTAACAGTCTTTATGATATTCTATATTATATATATCTTTATATATTCGCGATTTTAGATTCGAAAATTAGAATCAAATTAAAATGAAAAAAAAAATCCGGGAAAGTCCTTGCAATGAGCTGATTACCTGCCCGATTTAATTTCGCCTTTAGGAAACCAACCAAATTTCGTTAGTTTTGCCGTATCTATCACCGTTCTCGAGATATTAATTTTATTGCAATCGTTTTAGTGTCAGAGTTTTTTTTCTCAAATCGCTCATAGGTCATGTTCGGTTTGTATTTCACTGTAGAATTATAGAGCTATGTCGTATTTTAGGGGTTGAGCTTATTCTACTCAGATTTAATTCCATTTCTTCGAAGATTTCTGCATCATCTTCCAACAGGTAAATGCCAACATCGTATTTTCGATCTTGGTCTAGTTGATAGTTTTACGTATTTACCAGGTTCTCTATTTTAGTGATTATCTTATACCTCATAAGAAAAAAAAACCGTGCGCGAACATAGCGCGTAAACCGTTTTTTGGCTCGGATAATTTCAGTACTCGCTTCGGGCTCGCTTTCAGCTCATTCTGAAATCTTTATCCTTGCCAAAAAAACAGGCGGTTTACGGACATGCCACATAAATAGCTATTTTACGGTATGGGCATTAAAAAGCAAAACGAAGAGTGAGGTTATGTCGCGATCTGTTCGACGAAGCTACTTTATTCGGCAGTTTGGGATGCGCACTTCGAACTGCGCATCAAAACTGCGAAATAAGGACTTTATTCCGCAACTTTGTTCGCTGCTATATAAAGCGTCACTTTACGAAACGAAAACTGCCACAAAAAGTGGACTTTTCAATGCCCATGCCGTAAAAACCATATTATTTGCGCAGATGACGTTTGCAAGGTTCAATTTGATTCGCAATTTGAATCTTCGGCCCGCGGATACGAGTTGAATCCACTTATTGTTTATATTGAAAAAGTAGTAAAGGCTAAAATAAACCGAGTGACGTAACTACTGGGTAAATTCTTTTTGACCCAACCGTTTTGTCTTTTCTTTGCAACAAAGCATTAGATAATGTTTGCTAGAAAGGATTTCTTTTTGCACTTAATTATTTTCATTTTGCTCATTATAATCTTTCGTTTACATCATCGATCAATTCATTAGATGTGCGAACAATTTGAATTTTTTATATTGAAAAAGTGTGGTAATTTTATCTGAGATGTTTGTATTCTGTGCGAAAAGACTATTTATACTTACCTAAGCGTGGAAGCTATTTAAAGAAAAGAAAAAATAGTATTGTGTCGTCAGTATATTCAGAACGATCGAGTCTCCAAGTTTTCATACTTTATAATAGATATAAGTATACGACGTTTGAAAATAGTTGGTATTATGTAGTTTACATCGTAATTCATATCAATATAGTTTAGAGGTTTAATTTTTATGTAGGCAACAGTTACGTGGTAGCAAAATTCACAGTTATGTAGACATTTCTACGTGCTGCTTATACGTATACGTACATACCTATTGACACAACGATTACCTATTTTTTCCATTCAGAAATAAACTCAATTTTTGTTGTTCCACCAGCCTGCTTGAACAACAATATTAGCCGGCTCAAAGGTCAGAGGTGGTGTCAATTAATTGTTTTCTTATCAGTTACGATTTTACGGATATTTCACTTTCTTGTTACAAAGAGAAAACGATAAGTTATGAAAAGTGGAATGATATTCCATGTTGTTTAATGGGATGGTAAACTTGATTTAAACATATACGTTAGAAATGACGTCGCACGTCAGAGGCAAGAAAATTCCCTCCTGCGCAATTTACGGTCCCACGTTTAAATTTGTAATAAATAACGTTTCCAACTGCAGAGGCAATCTTCCGCTTCAAAAGTCAGAGACACTGTCCCTCTAAAGCCGCATATGTTTAAAGTAGTGTGCGAAAAACTGTGTGCGTTGTTAATTTGAAGCCAACAACAATACGTATGATTATTCATACACTTTATGCCGCTTTACAAACGCGGTAATAAGCATAACATTTGAAAAAATTAATCTAAGAACCGTTTATGATTCTGTTTTCGTAATTATTTCTTCACTTGGTGTATCATTTTTTAATTTTATTTTAATAATTTAAAAGATATTCTTTCTATGACCTTCACGTTAAACTTGCAAATTGGAGGCTAGCGTCATTCACTAATAGTTTAATGCAGTAGGCAAAAGGCAGAGATGTTTTAGGTAAATAGTATACGTGTACGTAAAATTACATTTTTTTTGTCGCTGCTTTCAAGTGATTTTCTTTTCGTTTTTTCCCCCCTTCTAATCAATATTGTAAACACGTGTGTGAAAGCAAACAATCTGAATAAATAACGAATGATTACAATTAATAAAGGAGTAGTTATTAAATAGAGTAACTTCATTGTGGCAAACGTGTTTTGTTGGCAAAAAGAAATTTTCACGCGCGATGATGATAATTTTTATCCAGATTTTATTTTTTTTTTTTCGCTTAATTCCCAGTTCTAGCATTGGTCGCATGGCATCGATCTTAAAACCATTCCATTATCAAATACTGCACAACGTCTCAAACGACCAGCTCATTGTCATATTATTACTTCAACTTAGCAAAACTAGGCATTAAAATATAAGTTTTGATAATAATAACAAGCGTTTAGCCTAATCTTTTCACGATATAAAATCTGATTCAAGTACCTATGTCTATTTATGGAAGATGGAAAAGCAACCTCCCGTCGTGGCGCACAAGAATTTTTTATCTAATTTATTGTTACTCGTTATTAGATCCTGTAAAATTTATGATTCGAGAAGATCATCGGGACAGTGGTATATTGAACCATGATTTATCCTACGAAAATTGAGAAAGTAGACCTTAGTTCATTATTCGGTATCCATTGATAATTAGAGTAAGAAATTTGAGATGCAATTTTCGGAAAGACAAATCTACTCTGTGCGATAACGGAGTAGATACAATTACGATTGTAATTTTAATTTCTCTTTCCGAGCTTGATTTGCGAGTATTCAAATCATGTATGTATTACTGAATTTGATACTGTAATTACTACTGACACGTTAAGACGGTTTAGCACAGTGGTTTTAGTATCTTAAACGCTTTCGTGGTTGGATCTATCGTTTGAACCAAAGGAAATTAACTATTTCCCAAACAAATGCGATGACTGGGAAAAATTCAACAATCGCAGGACATAAATGTAAAGTTACAAGGTAATAGCTGTTAATTTTTGTATTACAGCAATGCATTCGTTGAAAACTAAAAATAAAAATAATTACATAAATGAAACGCAAATAAGGAGTTTATCGAACTGATTTTGTGCTTAAGAAAAATAAACAAAAATGTACCAAAAAATACGTTCACGCATAAAAATAAAAACAAGTATCTTTTCAATTTACGCGAGAAATGCAATACTGTAAGAATTAACACGTAATATTCCACAATGCAAATATGCGAACACGTTAAAACGTAACTTATTCAAATTTGTTTTATTACTCTTTTTTTTTATTATTTTCTTTTTTCATGATTTTCTACAGTGCTTCTACTAAAAATGTCGTTAAGTATCTTTTGTCTTTCAAAAACCTATATCTTCATAGTTATCCTCGAGGAAAAAAAAAATCAATCATTTTCGTAAGTTAACAATTAATTACTCGCGTATCATTCGTTAGTTCTCGAAATAATATGGTGTGATAATAAAAATAATAGTAATAATAATCATAATGACTACACAATATGTAGAATTAAAAAGAATGTAAAGAGAACGTATTTTCGTGTAATGATAATAATGGTAATGATAATAATAATGATAATAATAATATTTAAAATAATAGCGGTAAGATTTATTATTATTATAGTACTAAAGATAATAATAATTATGTATAATAATTAAAAATTCATTTTATGATCGTTTTAATCGCTCGAACGTGAAACACAATTCGTTAACTTTGAAAAATACATTTTGGATAATTGTTATCTCGTGTTTCAACGTGTATTTGTTGTTCTTGTTCTTTGCGTTTTGTTTGTTTTCCTCGCGTTTTTTTTTTTGTTTGTTTTTGTTTTATCCCTAGTTTTTCGATTTTCCCTTGTTCGCGGTCTCTCTCTCTCTCTCTCTCTCTCTGCATTTCTCTCTCTCACTCTCTGTTTTGTCTTCTTTTTCTCCAATCTGACAAAGTAGAATTTGTCACCTCTTTCTCTGTTACTCTCTTTGTTTTTTTCCGGGGATTCTTGTGTCGTACAACGGCAGGTCGCGCGTTAGACGTTGTCCTATTTTTGTTATGTAAAATAATTAATTAAAGGTAAGATATTATTTTATGTTATGGGTTTTTACGGGGGCCAAGAGACCTAAGATGAGCACACGCAATGCTTCCTCCGCAATGCCATACTATCTTTATCATATTTGGCCCAGCCAGGATTACTTCTTAAAGAAGCCTACACCTTCCCTTCTTCTTCTTCTTCACCTATGGCAAAAAAGAACAAAAATTAAAAACGAACGAATAAGCTAAGACCATCGAAAATTGGAATCAGATTTTCTTAAAAGGTCTCCATTTGTTACCTGCAACGCAGCTCTGGTTGCTGTTTCAAAAACTTCCCGCACTCCCTCCTTGCTTTTGGCAGAACACTCTAGGTATGCGAAGGCGTTAATTTTTTCGGCCATTGCACGTCCTTCTTCAGGTTTAACTGGCTCTTGTTTCATCTTTCCAAGTTCTTTAATTGTACCGGGATCATTACGAAGGTCTTTTTTGTTACCGACCAATATTATCGGCACATTGGGACAAAAATGTTTGACCTCTGGTGTCCATTTTTCGGGAATGTTCTCCAAGGAATCGGGACTGTCGATGGAGAAACACATCAGAATAACGTCTGTGTCCGGATAAGACAGTGGACGAAGCCTGTCGTAATCCTCCTGACCAGCCGTGTCCCAAAGGGCTAGTTCGACCTGAAAAAAAAGACAATTTTCAATTCACGTCTGGGGTTAAGAAGACAACGAATGAATCGGCAAATGTTCTGTCAATATTTAATCTCTCAGAAATAATAGAGAATTTACAACTATAGAATTGTTATATACAAAGGTGAAAACAGTATTCGATATCCTTTTAGGTTTAAATCATAGTTACCTGTTTGCTGTCCACTTCGATGTCCGCGACATAATTTTCAAATACGGTAGGTACATAAACCTCGGGGAATTGATCTTTGCTAAAAACGATCAGGAGACAAGTTTTACCACAGGCACCATCACCCACGATCACCAGTTTCTTTCTTATAGCCGCCATGAATCCTGTGAGATAAGAGATACAACGAATTAGGAAAATTATTAAGAAACTTAGAGTCTTTGATTGAGGTAGACAAAAAGCAGTTCTAAGAATTTTTTATCGTACTGTTTTTTGAACCTCTATACTTTAGCACTACATGTAATTATTTAGAGGACGGTGTTACGTGTACTTATATTTTATATACTCGGTGCTAAGTGTGAAATAGATATTTAATTAACTATTTTCTAATCGCAATACTCGTGGGAGATATCTATCTATATGTTTATTTATTATGCTTATGCTTATTACTTTAAAAACAAGCTCCCTTTAAAAGCTTCTATTTATTAAAACCAAGGGGATATTTAAGGATGTGCACTGTGTCATGTTTACTCTCTTTGTACAATTATTCGATATTTGACTAATCAAAGCGTGTCGTAATATGTTATTGACAAACTATTTGCCTTAAAAAATAAAAAATAATACATAACTGTGCTTCCAGATGCAGTTATTTATTTATTTTGGTCAGCTAAAAACGTTTAAATACAGCTAATAATTGCGTTATACATTCATACACATACATACAACACGTGTACACGGCATTATAGAATCGGCTGCATTTGCCTCTGTAACATTCAAAAAGTAGTAGAAATTCGGAAATGGAAAGATAAGGGGAAAAGTAAGCTGTTCAAATAATAATTTAACTTCGCTGACTTTTCTTTCTTCGATTTTAGAAATGTGGAAAAAAGAAAGAACAGATTGACCATCGAGCGATTGTGGTAATATTCAGGGAATATCTTTAATGCCAGACGGGAGAAGGAATTAATTTTTCTACGCAAGAATGATTATGTCATTCACCAAAATAATCAGCGGCCACATATGTTCTTGGAAAGAAAGATAAAGATAATACGTTGAATTTATCTCTAGATAGTTCAGTATCAGGTACGAGTACATGGCTAGTGGACAATAATTTTTCTTTGATACCTTACACCATTATTGACGATTAATCTTTTCCATTTCCCCCTTCTATTTTCTCCTGTCTATACTCTAGTTCTCTGTGATATTGTGTCAGATACTAAAAGTGAGAATGTAATACTCGTTTGAAATTGCGTGTTTATTTATCGAGATGGAAAAAAAAAGACAAAGAAAAGAAAGGAGGGGCGGAAGTTGGCTTCGCATCTTTTGTAAAATGGAAAAATGATGGAAGCGATTGATGGGAAGACTTTTAAATTGCCAAAAGTAATTAAAAAATATTTTCGAAGTATGTAACATATCCTTACCATGGATATTTCTAGTCTGAAACTATACAAAAGTGTTGAAATGTGACGAGCAAAAGGGTGGCGTTGAACGTGATGATAAGAATTTGCTATCAGGTTTGATAACAATATTTACAGAGGAAATAGAGGCCATGATAATTATATTGCAGACTGCCGACATGCTATAGCGGTAAAGAGATTCTTAAATGTAAATTAAGTTCGCTCAGCAACGGATGTTGCCATTTTTCTTAACTGCGGCCTAAGAGAAGAAATTACAATTGATATACGCATTGAGCTGTAATTAATGTTAAGACGCTAAGTGAAGCAATATCAAAAAGAGTCAAGCAAAACACACCAATAATAATACTAATAACAGCAATACAGGATACTCAAAGTCATTTTCATTTTTTTGAAAGGAGATCTACCAACGGTCAGGCGATGGCAAAAAATACGCAATAATAATAAAAGCATTGTCAGTAAATACAGTTGTTTTGCCGGCAAAATCTTCAATCGTAACGAAGAAAATAATTCGAGAAAAAAAAAAAAAATACAAATATAATTTTGAGTTGATAGTTTTTAATCTGATAATCGATGTAATTTGCAACGACAAATCAATAGAACCTGTATAAATAGAACTGAAGTAAGAATATGGAAGATGATTAGAAAAAAAAAAAAAATGTGACTCAAGTTTTATTGTTCCTTTCAACGAATTATCAACAGTGAGTCATTGCTATCTTACGTAAAGGGGACTTCACGTTCCTTAAGAGTGTGAATTTATTTAGTTTTTCCTGATAAAATAAGTAGCAAACGAAGAGATCCTAACATCAAAATTAAACACCTGTGCGCAGAATAATAACGTGCAATAATTATTAT
This sequence comes from Neodiprion pinetum, assembly GCF_021155775.2. Taxonomy (NCBI): domain Eukaryota; kingdom Metazoa; phylum Arthropoda; class Insecta; order Hymenoptera; family Diprionidae; genus Neodiprion; species Neodiprion pinetum. Next base: position 31,254,988 of record NC_060236.1, on the reverse strand, counting down.
GTTTTGCATTGAATTAATGAAGCAAATCACTGTAGTAACATGAAAAGCACAAGACAATGACGCGAAAAAGTAACAAACAAATCAAGGACTATTAGCAAATTTTTGCCTGGGTAGCTAAGTAGCGTTATCTCAAGATAGACTTATTTACAAGGACTTCAGACCACACAAAGCGAACACTCATCAACACTTTCAAAAATCAAAGAGTGATTCAAATCTTTAAGACCGATGTTGTGTATTTCCCCCAGTCTTTGATCAAGAATATTATTTTCAATTCATAATAATTCATGTTTCCTATAAAATTTGCAGTACACATTTTTCTTATTTTCCAAACCCTGTTGCTGCTACGCGTTATTAAAAATCGCCCTAAAATTTTTTTCTTTCATTCATACAAACTTTGCTACGGATTTGAACAGCAAAGAGATAACAACATCACAAACAACTTTTGAACCAATTTTCCGATCATTGTCAAAGTGACGATGACGAGGTCTTTCGTGCTCACAGTTTTAGAAAACTTTGTCGCCTTGTTCGAACTATTGCTTTCGTACAATTGATCTCAAAATAGTTGTTTTATTTATTTACTTAGAAAAGAAAGAAAAGAAAAAAAAAAAAAGAAAAACGAAAGAAAAAAACGCTAATATTTTAAATCTGCTTCTTCTGTTTCGCTTTCATGCTCTCTTTTACTCTCTCAACTTGATAAACAATTTCCATCTACGTATTTACCGGCAATATTTTCATTCCAATCCTACAATACGATAGTAGCAAAGAAAGGTACAAAATGAATAAAAAAATTTAAAAAAAAAAAATGTTTTACAGATATTGAAAATATCTATGTAATATGTATATGTTTTATATACATTATAAATATATATATGTGTGTACATTATTACCGATAGAGCACTATTGTAGTATCGATAAAACTCACTGTCCGACAAAATATGTTCCAACTGTGATTTGTCAACGAAACTGACAATAAATTGTACATATCTAAAGGGTATAGATTTCATTTTGTATGCGATAGTGAGAAATTCGTTCAGAAAATTCATCCGCGGTAAGACGTTTCTGAGAAAATCGCGGATGTATATTTAGAATGTAAGAATTATTTGCCAAATTAGACAAAGTCATCGTTAAATATATCAACTCTGAGAATTGATGTTTCAAGTTTGACCATATTGAAACAACCTCTGATCGTTGAAACTTTGATGCATCAAACAGGAAATTTTGCAAAACAAGGTGTGTAGAGTCAAATCCTGAGAAACTTTGCAGCATAAAACACATCGTTACACATGTTTACAAATTCCTGGTTCAAAAGCGTCAATGCGAAGAGATCAAAGTCGATTTTGACGTATCTATTACGAATTGAAACTACATACCTAACTGCTGCAAATTGCTAATCTGGTGATTTCAAAACCCGATTTTTGCCCGAAAAAAAGTACAACGCAATAAATGAATATTGTTAGTAGAGTTCCGTGAGAATTTTAAAAAATGCGCGAATATCGACTGCTGCTCGGTCTTGTCGTACGTAACAAACGAATTGGAAGATTTTATCGGACGTTGTGACAAGCTGTAAAACGATATACGATAAACGAGGTGAAAATATTTCTTTGGTAAAATCTCTGGACCTACGAGGGCTAAAGCTTTAAAAGAAATATACTGGGCCGTACCTGATCCAGGGTACCCAGTATCGTCAGGGCCGAGTCTCCGACCCACAATGCATCCCATGTTTTAAGTCTTTCTTTCAGCGTCTCTCTGTTTTAAGTGGAGATTTTATATGTTAGAATGGATAGCGAGCTGGGAGACCATCGCAAATAACCACACAATTAGAAAAATTGATCTTTAAACTTCTTCACACTGTTATTTATGGGCACACGTCTCTTTTAGTGTCAAATGTATGAAAAATAAAAACAAAAGTAATTAAAGAGTCGGGATTGCTACTTTCTACAATAAGTAATCACTTTTTCGCACTCTTTTCAAATAAATAATTCAGTAAAATAAACGAACAAATGAAAACACGCTAAGCGTTTGTTTTTTTTATCCAACTAAGAGGACAAAACACCAAACTAACAGCCAACTAAGAGGACGAACGATACGTATGCACAAAAGATATATCACTCATGTACGTATTGGGATAAATCACTGAAGGCTCATTTAATGGAAATGTTTAATTGTATTCGAGTTAATAAGAAGGAAAGAAAAAAGAAAACAAGATGGCATACTACTGAGAGTTCTTTGCAAGACGCGTTGTTTTCTTGTTATTTTCCACCCCATCTTCGTTCATCTTCTCTTTCCGTCAAGCTTAATAATTTATGAATATTATGTGTATTTATATATCTATATACTGAGACGCCGAATAATCTTGCAAAAATTATTAACACATGCGAAGAACATTGGCACATATACTGTACAAGCCGCTGATACTACTGCTGTTCTTTCTCCTCTTTTTCTCATAGCAACAAAAATATCGAATCCTACATATATATTGATATATATACATACATATATATATATATATATATATATATATATAATATATATGTTTTTTTCTTTTTCTCAAATAAAGATATACAACACTTTACAAAGAAATATACTAACACCTTTGCAGCATACGTTTGTGTATGTACAATACAGTAGTATATTAATGATCACGTTGCAACACTACTTCATGACTCATCGATAAATAACAATCACGCTTCTAATCCATGACGGATTCTAGTCTTTTTCACCGATATGAATTTTCGTTTTTCAACTTCGCCACGGCGCTATACGCCGTTGATATCCGGATATTATTTTTACCAAAGCTACGTGTGAACAAGAATCAAAAGGACAAATGTGGGAACGGGGACGGAGCCGAGTTATGCACAGTGTATAAGAATGGAGGAAAAATGGCGATGCAACTGGAATAACCGTTGAAATGAAGAAAAAAATGCGAGTAATCTATGCTAAGGAAATGAAATTTGTCAATTGTTTTGAACTATACAAGGGTGGGGCTGCATCGAGTCGACGAGTCGATAGCAAGTGAAAACGTAATAGTTTCTTTCCGGGAGATGAGAATGATGTTGGCGAAGGTAGACGACGTTTAGAAAAATCAATTTTTACACACGGTACCTGTAGTACAAAAGTGAGTAGATTTGTAGGAAACAAAATTCAGCTGCACATGAGTAACGATGCCTCGGGAAATGAGGAATACTTTCAACGATAACCCAAGTTGCGGTATAGGGCAAAGATAAGAATAATGATGATGATGATTATGATGATGATATTAAGATATTCTATTGTTATAACCGTTTTTCTCTCGTCCTTGATGAATCGATGTATTTTGCACAACACTTTGTACGATGAATATGACGATTATAAGCTACTTGCTAACGACCCCAGTAATACGACGTCTAAAATCGCGTGTAGTTAAAGATTGCTCTGAAACTTTCGCCCCTCCCCCTGCGCCCTAATCTGTGTAAAATAAACGGTTCAAGGCGGCGGCGGCGGCGATGACGACGATGGGTGACGATGATGATCGAATCTTTCTTCGTAACTCGGAAAGTTACTTGCGTACTTACTTATAGATATGATTGGTAACTTGCTTACTTACTGAAAGTTCAATATTACCAGATTCTTGCTTTAACTGAACTTAGACGCACGCACGCACGTACCTACGATGTATGTACATGCAAACACATGCACACGACACGCACACGGGCAGAAACACGCAAGAGACGCACAATATGCGGCATACATATACTCACAATCGGTAGCAGGGCAACGCGTAGAGAGAGAGAGATAGGAAACTACCCTCGGACCGCTTTGCCTCCGACTTCGGCGCACGAAACACAAGAAAAAAACACACGATTTTTAACACCAGATTGTCCCCGCCCGATGATGACCACTGATTATGCGATCTTCTTTTTTTTTCTCTCTGCGATTACGTTCCTTTTTATATCCCTTTCCCTATACCCTTCTTTTTAATCCTCGAAGCCTGCGGATACGCTTCCTTACTCCGTACGTAGAGCTTGTTTTCCACTCTACAGTGCGTGACTATTTCATCTACCACACCTATTCCCGTATTTAACCACCACGTATCGTTCTTACTCTCTCACTCTTTCTTTTTCTTTCTCTCACTCGCTCGATCGCTCTCCCGTTCTCTCTGAGTTTCCTATTTTCCTCACTTCGTGTTTCGTTTCGTTTTATCTTTTTTTTTCTGTTGTAAATATATTCTTGTTCTTTCAGAATGAATAGGTGTTCGTTATGTATACGTGTGTATGTGTGCGTATATGTGTATGTCCGTCGCTCTCTCTCTCTCTCTCCGTGTGTACGTATAGAGTATGTGAGAAAAGAAAAACAAACGCCGTGTTCGCGAGCTGCGAGTTTTTCGTATATCGGAAAAACTGTCGCGAGAACGAAACTTCGATACGAGTAACGTAAATGGGACACGTAACGCGGCACAGTATCGCACAACCCCACGGTAACGGATTATTTTAAAATATAATTGCGTATTTACCTGAAATCGTATGCGACAGATAGTCAAGAAAATGGCTGCCGCCCCCTCGATGACCACACCTCAATAATCTCGCCGCGGTGAGGCACGGGGCGCCCGGGTCACGTTGTGGGGGAGAGACTCGCGGAATCTCGACCAATTGTAACGCGGCAATCGTATGACGTCAGAAGCTTAACCCAATCACAGATCGCGGTGATACCCGGAGGGGGTAGCTGCTTGGTACCAAAAATGCGATGGTGGCGCCATTTTAGCTTACCCCTGCATGGCCGCGCCACCGTCGCGGAAGTGTGAGATATTGCCACGGGAGAGGGATGAACAAACGCGAGGCGCGGCGCGTAAAAAATTGAAATATGAATAATTATAATTGATTCATTATACATTTTATAAGCACGTACATTCATATAAACACATAAATCACTGGCATTGAATCAGTATTAAATTTACCGTATGTCTGTATTTACATATGTACTAGGTAGATGTAACGTATATGTAGTTTCATTTTTTTCTACTAGTTTTTAACTACGTACAATCAATTTACGATCGCGAATTTTTCGTACACGTATATAAATCTAATGCACGCATACGTACATACATGGTATACTAGCGCATGCAACGATGTATGACTGTATATTAGTGGATGACCTCAGCCGGCGCGGGCAATCACGACTGAGTTGTATCGACGTGTGCTGTAAAATCCATGTAAAATCTGTATACCTGTGTACCTAGTTGCTTATTTGTGTTATCGCATGCGTGTATACATATGTAAGGAGTACGAACCACGTCCGTTCAACCGTCCCAGTCACGTAGTAATATACACATATTCGCACAATACTAAATCTGTGTGTGCGTGCACGGTAATCGCATGACGTCACCCTATGACACATACCGGAATCAACGAACTTTGCTTGATTTATGATGATTATTATAAACAGACCGATGAGGCGAATGAAGAATCAGGGTCCAGGGGTAGGTCATGGTGTATGTACTTCGCAAAATTACAGCAAATGGTCATTCGTTTTTTCGTATTCTCGGCGTGGATAAATTTCAAATTTATTCGATACCATGCTGTTTGTCTCACTTCTGTGTTATTCTTTCAAAATCCAACGTAAAGTTTCGTTGTTGACTCTCCTGTACCAGCCACCAGATCACAATAATAAATACGGTATATCTAAATTCAGAGTGCATTGTCAAACGAGAGGGAAAGTTATTCGGAACAAGAATTGTTTGCTATATAGATTAATTGATTTCACAATTTGAATTGTTAATTCATTTATAATCGTCTATACTTTATTTAACACCTTATAAATTAGTATAATATTGTGATTTTTCCCATTTGCTTTTACACTATGCATCTACCTAAGTGTAAGTATATATGTATGCATGTGTACAGATAATTTAAGGGGCGATTTTTTAGCATGATTCTTCCCCTGATTTTTTTCTCAGTTTTTACAGCATTCACTTCATAATTATACTCAACAATTCGTATAATATTGAGGCATATATTACTTAACTTTTGCTAAAGGTTTACAATCGATCGTTGATCAATCCGAAAATGCAGCAAATCATCGTCGTTTATTCGTGTGCTATACTTATACGTATAGTGTTTAAACATGATACGTATTAAAAACGTATATTTTCGTGAAACCATTTTGCAATATATATGTACAAAAATAGAAAACGGAAGCCTAAGCGAAACATCGAATAGAACGAACAGAGGAAAAAAATAGTTACAATGTGGTGCGCTATCGCATAAGTTATTGGAATACCAATGAAATAGCCTTCCTAATCTCTAATATTATACAATGTCCAATACCTCTTTACTCTCTAAAAATTCGCCTAAATTAGGTTGCTTTCGGTTTCCGGAATCGATAAACAGCCCGTTCTACGGAATAACCAGACTTTCTTAGGTCTATGCTGTCTTGTGTAAAATTTAAGATGGCAAAATCGATGAAAAATCCTCTCGTCACCATTTCTATCGTCATATTCTAGCGTATTTGGAAATTGCGTTTGAAAATAAGATCCAACTTTTGCAAAGTTTGAAACGCAGGATGAATTTTTGTTTCAACTCAATCATGATTTCCTTTATAAAATAAAACTGCATTTCAAGATGGCTGCCGAAATTTACGAAATAATAATGTATTTCATTGTGGTACTTTAAAAAGTTGGACCGGAATTGATCAAACACATGTAAATTTTACGGCCTGCATAATAGAGTCTATTTTATTAAAGAAACATGTATACAAGGGACGTCGGTTTTTAAGAATCGCGACCACCTTAATGCTTTTTAAAGAGCATATTTTAGGCTTGTTTTCATTGAATTTTGAAAACAGGTTGTATTCGTTGCTGTAGTTCATGTAATTCTTCAACAAGTCATTTAGAAGGAAAAACGTGTAGATCAGACGTGTGTTTATCAAATCGTTAAAGATTTAGACAATGGTCAGTGACGGTGACGAGATTTCGGGAATTTTATAATTCTAACAATGAGAGGGAAAATTTTAAAGAATACCGAGGTACTCTACATATTTCTGCACAGTTGATAATGAAAATAACGACTCAAAGAATGATTTTTTCTTTAAACGGGGCAGTCTTATTCGGGATTTTCAATTTTCTTGCGGAGGTTCTGGATCGTTCGGATTTCCTCCCATTTGACGTCTCAGAGAATCTATCAGATCAGGATTTGCACTCTGCATTTGCTGTGCCAGCTGTTGACCCCTAGAAAAATACACCAATTTTTGCCATTAGAACATTCCGAGCATAGCATGATTACATGTAAACTCTATGAATATGAGATTACATAAAAAAATAAGATTGTAAATATTTGTTTACAATATGAATTTTTAAATACCCGATGCGTCAAGTTTTCATTTCACATTCGTGATAATAATAGATTGATTTCTTACGCCTCGATCAGAGCTTCCATTCGGCCTCCTTGTTCTACATTTCCGCTCATTAAATCACTCATCATGTTTTGCATTCCAGGGTCAGAGAGCATTAAACGAGCCATATTTCGAAGCGCAGGGTTACTGAGTAAGGAGCTCAAATCCATATTGGGTGCAGCTCCTCCTGCTCCTCCAGCCGAATTATTTCCAAGAACCATGTAGCCTACGCCCTGCTGGGCAAGTTTCTCTTCGGACAATTGTAAGTTCATTTTGTAACTCTCGTTACCCGGTTCCATTTCCAATGCCTTTTGATAACTCTGTTTGGCCTCTTTGTGCTTGTCTAAACTTGAATAAGCTAGCCCTAAACGTCCATAAGCCTTGCTGTAAGAAGGATCTATCGCAAGTGCTGTATGACAGTCCTTTATCGCTTGAGCATGATTTCCTATTTTACTATGCACCGCCGCTCGGTTGCAGTAATACACCGCGTTGCGGCTGTCCAATTGAATGGCTCTGAAACAGTACAGATCAAAGTATTTTATTGCAATATTTTCATCGCAAACAAAATCACTTGTTATTATTATTATTTCTTGACAGCCTCTCGACCTTTCAATGATTCAAGATTTTACAGAAAAATTCTGATCAGTACCAATGACAAGAGCAAGAATCAAGTATTCAGAATCATGTTGGAAATATTCTTCGTTCTCTTAAAATCGGCCTCTTAAATCACAAAACGAATGTAAAGTTTCATCGGCAAGGAATATTGCGAGTCTTTGATACATTTTAAATGATTTCGTTAATGTTTCACCTACTTTGTGTAATTAGCTAAAGCTTCATGGTGTTTCTCAGCTTTCATAAGGTTGTTTCCCTCATTTTTGAGTCTTTCAGCTTCAGCTTTGGCCTCGGGCGTAGCCGGAGGTCCAAAATCAGGTTTGGCATTGTCGACAGCATTTTGGTATAATTCTAACAAATTAATGTTGGGCAAAGCATCGGAAGCTTGAACGTTGTAGGCACTTTCCAAACATTGAATTGCAACCTCCAAGCTCTCCCTTGAATTATCCGACAGATCGCCATCCTCCAATTGCTGCGTTAATAACTGCACAACCGATGCAATTAATCCTTTTACTGCCATCTTGAGTTTGAGTTAATAATTACTGGGAAAGAAACAAAGTCTTTGAGTTATCAAGACCGCCGATTCACATTTTTAACAAGAAAGAAAGATAGAAATAAGGAACAAAAAAAAGAATAGCAGAATTATCTTTAAAGTTATTCAATCGAATATGGATTCATTTCTTTCTTGTGCGTTAGAAATTCGCAGAGAACCATTTTTTGTGGAATGAGGTGGCGAAAAAAAAAATTTGAAATCATTACGGACGGTGATTATTTGCTAATTCATCCTCAGTGGGAAATTAACCGCCAAGTTTTACCCGCTTTTCGCACATCTTACGCGTCCGACTTCACGTCTTACGGAATTATTGTTTTTAAATATCGATGTATGCATCAACTTGTGGTGAGGACTTGCTTTTAGACTTGTTATCCGTATTGCGTCGAGAGTAAATAGGCGCGTTGATAAATACCGACATAATTGATGGTAAAGTGTGATAAACGAACCTGCCTTTAAAGAATTGATAGTGAACGTGTTAAAACGAGTGGTACCAGCGCAAAAGCGGCGACAGCAAACGATTGATTAGGATAAAAATTTCTACGTGTCTACTCGGCTGGTAGGCCGGATCACCTTTTTTATACGTACAACTTATACCTATAACCAAAAAGATTGAACTGCTGCGGCCGGCTAACGCTTTGAGCATAGAGTAAATACGTAAGTGAGACTGCCGATTTCGGGATGTTACTATTCTCCACCGCCAGAGGCGCTATCGTAATTTCCACTCCATTCTCCGGCGCCAAAACCAAAGTGTCATTTGTTAAAACGGCACCAACGACGGCACGACTCACGCAAAAAGTCGGAGCTTCTTAATTCGCTAAAGCAGTTTCATCATTTCACGATCTCCGTGGAAAAAATGGTGGATATTTCTTCAAATAACAAAGTTAAAATGATTTAGAAATTGGATTGAACGCGACATTGAACATTTGTTTTAGGCAACAATGCAGAATTTATATTTCAGTAATAACGATATAATGTATAATAACACTTAACAAGGCATATAACATGGTGTATAATATAATAGTATATACGTATAACAATAGATTAAGTATGATGATCATGTAAGAATAAATTAGTATAAATTAATTTCAACAACGTTATTGGTAAGATTTACAATCTTTTTTTTTTTTGTTTTTCAACATTTTTTTTTCTTTTTTCCTAATTTCAAAAATATTGAAATATTAAACATGCACAAGTGATTGAAGAAAATTCGAAATTTAATTTTATAAATTATTGACTGGCCCTTGTTGCACGATTTTGTAGACCGTGCTATTTGTCGTGGCACCGACAAAAATATATCGACGTTGAGAATAGTTGAACTGTGTCATTGTTTGAACACCGTCGAACCATTGTTGTATGCGCAATTGAAATCCCTGTACATAACAACGCAAAACTCGCAATTGAATAACTGATGTTGTATCTGCAAACTACTAAATTACGAGTATGTATGAAAAAATTTCTCTGATTTATTCTTACCCCGTAGTACATGTATTCGTAGACAAAAAATCGTCCTTCTTCAGTGGTAACGATTACGAAGGCATCACTAGTCCCAGAAGCTAAGGTACGAATAAATGGCAGTGTTTAATAAAGAAATCGAAGGCATGCGTAGAAAGTTTTCAAAAATTTGGCAAAACAAGTATGTGTGATCTGAGAATTTTTTACCTCCAGAATAAAATACTTCGATAGTTTTCACCAGCGATTGATGAAATAGACTTTGATAAAAATAGTAGTTATCAAATATTCTATTGTAATAAAAAATGTGTACAGAATTGGCCAGAGGATCATCGAGTAATACGAAATATTCGTTTTCCAGTATCAAACTCTTAACATTCTGGCTTCCTCCGGTCCGAAAGCTCCTCAACAGTTCAAACTGAAATGAAGTAAACCTCTTCGTCGTATGCGTATAGTTTGATTTTATAAACAGTTAGAAAAAAAGCATTGCTCACCTTAGATTTGCGTATTTTAAAACGATGGATCTGAGATTCGGCTGGGCGTTGTGCACAGGCTATAAGAAGATGTATTCCGTGCCTCTTGGTGGCAAAAATATCCAAAGCGATTGCACCACTCGTTCGAATTTTTTGCACCAAAGTAATTTCACCACTAGACAAGTTTATCTCGTAAACCAATGAATTTACTTCGTGGGATTTGACGAATGCGTCGTAGTAAATGGCAAGGACGACGTAGAATTTTTCTGCGAAATTACAGCAGAATTAAGAACGAATCCGAGAGTTTTCTGTGAAACTTGTTGCTCAACACCAGCATGTAGGCAACTGAAGTTACATTTTCTATCACGTTACGTGTTCGAAGTGTATCAAGGGTTGCCTATTTACTGGCACTGAGTGGTGAGTTTCACAGAAAACTCCCGCTGCAATTCAAACTTACTACAATCAGACGCGAACAGTACATTAAAGAAATTTTACCCCCGATCATAAATGTCTTGGCATCGCTGAGATAACCGCCAATTTCCAAGCGTTCTGCCTCGACGTGTCCCTTGATCTGACCGGTTGGCATCTTCTCGGAAGTCATCCACGAAACCGTAGTGATTTCGGCGGCGTGATTTTCGTGTGTGCAATGGGGACCGCTTGATGTGACGTTGCTGACGATTATCATTCCGAAACGGGACTCTAATTCGTGGAAATTATAGACAGTTCTCGCGCCATCAATCTTCCAAATTTTACACTCGTAATCGAGGAGTTCAGCCACATATTGAGCAGGACACAGACAAGAATCCGGCAAACCGCAGTGCCGGCCTTGTTCGACTCCGTAAAGGTTCAATTTGGTCATCGATTCTACGCTGACGGTTTGAATTTTACGGATGTTTGGGGCCCGGATAACGAGTTCTTGATCCACATCTAAGTAGAAGAAAATATCCGGCATTGATGCGGTAGCGTTTATCGATCTGTCGATTATTTTGTCTATGTATGATTGACCGGTTTCGAGGTTTTTTATCATGGTGTTTACTTCGCTCGTTATTTCCCCTGACAGATCGGTCAATTTGATACCGTTCACTAGATCGGATACGGAAATGTCTGAATGAGTCTCAAAGTCTGCTGCAAAGATCTGCCGGAGGGAAATATATAAAATTACGTGATCAAGTTTAAGGTATACATGATGCGTTTTCGTGGATGCGCATCAGAAGACCCCTAATTATAGGCAATTCAGGGTAGAACTCCACTCTGAGCAGCTCCGTGTTTCGCGTCAGCCGTGAACAAATGAATAGTGAAATTGCCTAGATTGGACTTGTACTCCGAATTGCCTGTAGTTAGGGGTCTTCTGATTTGCTTCCACGAAAACATACAGTATGAAAAAGAGTTGTTGCAAAAGGTATAAAAATGGGATTTTTGTACTCACGATGTTTCCATCGATCAGGGTATCCACGTTGTTGAAAATACCGTTTTCGTACTCGTGCGTCACGGGGATTTCATTTATTAGACCGACGTTTACTCTACCGTGGACACTCAGATCTTTGACGAATACCTTTTCCCCCGATATTAACTGAGTCTCTGAACTGTCGCTGAGCACGACGTCGGAGATTCGGATGCCATTTATGGACGGTAAATTCGCGTTTTCTATACGAAGAAGGCCAGTTAGTGGCTAAATCAGCAAATGAGAAGTTTGAGGTGGTTGCAAGGTTGGAGAAAAATTTATACTTCTTGTCAGCTTAACTACGAAATACTCAAAAATGATAGGGGGAAAATAGTGAATTTGTAGAATATAATCTTTTGAATAAAATGAGCCATCGTACAGTAAAAAGTTTTGAAATAAACCATCGATGTCTAAGCTTTTGTTTGTAATTCCACTATTTTCCATTGTTGTATCTTCGAAGGGATATTCGTAGCGCACGAATAATTTAATAAATACTAAATGCACGACTATTTCGTAATAAAATGGTCAATAAGTAACGATTTTTGGTCCAATTGAGGCTAAAACTTACGGGTAACGAAGACCGCGTCACGGAAAATAACGTCGCAATAAACGTCATGGTTTCCGTCAAGCGTGACTCGGTTTTTGATGAACGTATCGATGTCCACACCGTCGATTTTTCCCACACGCAGTTCACTTTGCACTTGGAGATGTAGAAATTTCGTGTTGCTCGGAAGCGTGTAATTGACGGTTGCAATACCGTGAGTCGGCAGACCGTGAACCTTTCCGGTTACGTCCAAATGCTCGATCTTTACCTCATTGCGAAATATCGTATGACCAGTCACCGTTTCGGTATCGAATTTCCTTACTATTGAAGAGTTTAACGCCAGTATATCCCAGTCGTTTACTTTGCGGATACCGATGTTACCGGAAACCTTCAATTCCCCGACCGTCAAACCTTTGGCAAAGTATTTTTCCCCCTTTATTGCTATCGGCTTTCCATCGGGAATAACCGCGTCTAAAACTATCGACGCAATATCTATTCCTCCAATAATTTTTGAACTTGTTAAACGAAAGGCGCGAACGTTTTCTGCGAATACAACTTCCCCCGTTATGATTTGATTCGTATTTTTCGTCACAGCTTTGTCAAAGAGATACGACATGGACTCCAATTTCGGCAATGATTTCTCCCACGATATACTTCCGTCCACTGTAAGCTGTGCGATTCGATTGTATGGAATTAGCAGAGCATTTTCGTAAATCTGTAAAAATTATGTCAGCAGTTATTGTTGAGGTTGCTTAATTGTACTGAATTAGTCAAACTCGGATTAATCTGATCCGTTCAATTACATACCTCGCGAACATCCAAGTTGTTCAAATAACCGGTGATTATGTCCCCCTTTACCAATAAATTTGAGAATGTAATATCCCCCTCGATTATCAAGGGGTCAGTAACTAGCGCCAAGTTCGTAACATTGACGCCGTTTATCGTATGAGCTTTTAAATAACTGGCCTCAATTTTCTCGAATTTAAATTTCCCACTAATTGTCTGACACTTAGTTTTTGACAGCGCGTTGGCAACGAGGTCTTCCACTTTGATATTGTCCAACAAGTTGGCGTTTAGATCTCCGAATACGACGAAATTTTCGAATATCGACTGGCCTTTCAGCTCTACGTAATCGGTCGATAATTTTGTGATGAAATTTTCGCAGGTCATGCCGTTTACAAAGTCTACTTTCAGATTTCCAGTAACTATTAAATCCCCGTCGACGGTTATGTTCTTTATCGAGGTAACGTCTTTGTATTTTAACATTTTTTCAAAATCGCTCATCTTCAAATTGTTCATTTCTACCACCGCGAAATTCTCCGTCTCGAGCTGGTCGATTTCTAAATAATCCATTTCATAGCTCTTGTCGACGTACATTACTTCGTTGAAGAAATTTCTCAAGTTTATACCGTTGAAAAAATCAGCCCATAATTCGTTCACACTGATTCCATTCCTCACTACTAGATTTTTGTATTTTATTTTACCAGTTATCTTCGCGCCGATATTTCCGCTCATTATAAAATCGATTGGAATTTTGTTGTAACTTTCGGCGTTTAAATTAGCCACCGTAAGATTTTTTATATAAATTTTCTGATTCACGAATAACACATCGTCAGTTACCAGAACCGAATCTATGGGCAATTCTTCTCCACCTTCGACGACAATTGCGCCGTCAATTTCAAATTTTTTGAAGTGTAAAGGGCCGAATTTTTTCGGTATTTCCGTTGCGGTTGTGTACAAAAAATCGTCTTCTCTGTAACCGTTCAAATAATCGGATCGTAAATCGTCTATCGTTATTCCTCCAGTCAATTTAACGTCGTTGGGTATCATTTGATCGGTCGACTTTGTCCAGTAATTTTTAAACAAATAATCCAAGTCCACTTTCTCTCCTTTCAAGTAAAGCGAACAACTAGGATTCAGCTTTAGATCCCTTATCGACAAGTCACCGTTTATCTCGACATCTTCGTACATCTGAATCGGTCGAACGTCGAAATTTACCGACACACCATCAGCGACGAAGAGTTCTTCGGTTACTCGAAGGTTGCGGAAAGTAACGTGTCCTTAAGAATGTCAAACAGACTAAGATTATGATCCATGGGCAAGGCAGAAATTTATAAATATAATTGAAAGAAATGCTTTGATAAATACCCGAAATCACATTTTCTTTCGATATTCTAGCAGCCTCGTTCACGTCAACGTTGTTAATTCTTTCCACAACAAGATCGTCGACTTGTAAGTTTTTCATGTAAAATTCTCCATCCAATATTTGGTCAGTCGACTTTGTGAGTAACCGATTTGCGTTTATCCCATATGTCGCGTTCATTGTTAAACTGTAAACGTCCAATCCTCGTTTGTAGAAAATGCTACCTGTAAAAAACAGGACGAAATATCGCAGTGCAGGAGAAATTCTTAGTGAAAACTGGTGCTGTGTGATTAATCGAATGATCGTTTTTCTAATTAAACAATTAATCGACGGTTTCGATTAACAGCTTTTACGATTAATTGAATAATTAAAGTTGCCTCATAATAATTCGAAATCGAATCGTAACCGTCGATTAATCGAAATCGTTGTTTAATCGATTAATTGGAAAAACGACTAATCGATGCTGCTTAATCGATTAATCGCAGAGCACTAAAAACCAGCCGAAATGGGATTTCATATTTTTACATTCAAATCCGAATACTGACCTCTTATCTCCTGGTTTAAACCTATGATAAATAAATCGTCGACAAATGATTCCAGGTCCAAATTGTTAAGTCGCGAAACACCGATATTGTCCAGAATTAGATCAGACTGAACGATAATTTTGTCTTTCAGAATCTTGACGCTGTCCGAAAAAAAGTCGATCGCTGTTTGATTGGGGTTATTAGTCGTAAGCCAATCTACGCAAGAGATGAAAAATAGACGTTTTATTATTGGTGTGACTTGCAAAAATTTTCTCGAAATCTTACACAAACTCACTTGCAAACGGAATGCCGCATATCGAGGCGATTTCCAAGTTCTCAATAGTGATGCTGCTGCCTCTTAAGGGTGCGGAAAAATTTTGATCCCTCGTGTAAGAAAATACGTCATCCAATTCGACCTTTTGATTGTTCAAAATGCTCACTGTCAATGAATCCAAGTGCATTTCATCCAGGTATGCATCTCCTTCAACAACAATCGTTCCCTCGATCTCTGCAATCGTATTACTGTAAATAAATTCGGTCGAACTTTTCAGCAAAAAATCTGCCACAAGTTCCATCTCAGCCAAGCCAATCGCAAGTTCTGTAGGCGTAAGAATATTCGCCGGTGCTTCGAGGAGAAGATTCACGATGCTTCCAGAATCCATTATCAACTCGTTGAAATCCAACGGGGAAGAGACAACGATGCTTTCCGAAAAAGGCAGAAGAGATGGCCACGAATTGTAGGCTAACTCGACGGCCGGCATACGTTTTTTAAGTAAATCCTTAAGCTGCTTTAAGTACTCCAACGTACCGTCGACTTTGTCGGTTATGTCTGTCGATATTGGAAATTTAATGTTTGAAAATTTTTAAATCAAGGTCGAACAATTCGTCCGACTGTCGGTTATCATAGGAAAGATGAAGGTCAATTTTACCACGATGATATTTTTTGATCACCAGTTTGTACGGCTCGACACGGCACAATTTCCCTTCAGATTTTGTAACCAGAACGAGGATTATCGTTTTTCCTTGAACACGGGCGTTGAAATCTGTTATCAGATGTCTGTCCTTCGTTTCCAACAGATCCAATTTAGTGTAGGCAAGATTCATTATTTTGTAAAGCGAGAAAGTGTTCTGTAATGTGATTTTTGAACAAATTTACGAATGACGTAAGTATTTGATTTTGGTCGTAAAACTCAATTAGGTAGAGCTTTATTCTCATCCGATCTCACCTGTTGAGCGACTAGCAGCAAAGTTTCGCCGTCGGCGTAAACCACGTTCACCTTAGTCGGTGATTTTATCTCGGGCAGTTCTATCCAAGTGAGAAATTCTTTGCCTGCATGTAGAGTAGAAAATCGTCGTATTGTGATTCGTGCTGTGCGATTAACCAATTAATCGGTAGCTTCGATTAATCGA
Source organism: Neodiprion pinetum (assembly GCF_021155775.2). NCBI lineage: Eukaryota > Metazoa > Arthropoda > Insecta > Hymenoptera > Diprionidae > Neodiprion > Neodiprion pinetum. Next base: position 31,238,477 of record NC_060236.1, on the reverse strand, counting down.
CGATTTCGATTAATCGATTAATCGAAGTTGCCTCATAATAATTCTGCCGTTAAGTCGATATATGACTAATCGATTAATCGAAAAATCAAAAAATCCATCGATTACTGTCGATTAATCGATTAATCGAAAAAGCGATTCATCGAAGCTGCCGATTGATCGATTAATCGCACAGCATTAATTGGTGACTATTTTCCACATCCATTACAATCGTACATAAGCGACTTACCGTCCCACCAGAAAACTTTGCTGGCGCTTAATTCATTGATCACCAACAGAAACATCTCTGTGTCGTGCTTGTAGTGATGGATCGACGTTGGTCCATCCGTGGCTAAAAATTGTATTCTTTCAACCGCTCCATTCTTGAATTTGAAAACCTCTGTGCCTATTCTCGGCCAACCTTTAACATTCTGGGCAAAAATTACAATCGTAAAATGCTTGTAGTTCATTGTTGTCACCGCAATTGCTCCTGTAGTCGAAACCTCCGCTATGACGTCCATGTAAGTGCCGGTCCATCGATAAATTCTGGTTAAGACAAAGAAAAAAAAAAAGGAAAAAATAACAAATATAAATAACACAAGCTCATCGTCAATGAAAATTGTTCTGTAATTAAAGCTGATGAAACCTTGGACTCTTACACAGAGGGAACGGCAAATTGACCGCTATTATCGGCCACGACTAGGTAGAGTTGGTTAATTTGGGTGAAAAATTTCGCGTCCATTGGAAGTCCGCGGTGCTTGATTATTTGGCAAAAACGCAAATCGTTCACGTTCGGTCCAACGTGGAGACTGCATGAACCGTCCACTTGGCATATCAGTAGATAGAACAATTTCTTGTAGGCGATACTCTGTGCATGAAAGAGACGAAGGTCGATAAATTCACAATCTGAGTGCATCGTGACGAGTTAATGGAATTTGTTCAATTAATGCTTACGAGCACTTGATCACTTTACCTTATACTTTGAAATTTGCAGCGTTCGCGATAGTGAATATGCACAATTATAAACTTACTCTGACAAATTTAGCTGGCTTTTGCTGACTTATTGAGGTAACCTGGCGCAGCATTACACTCTGAGAAACGTCCATCTCGACACGAAGCACCCGATCATTCGCCAGGACGAATGTTTCGTCGAGGAAATTCAAGGCTAGGGCGTTATCAGAATCCAAGTATTTACCCCATAAATTGTTCCATTCAATTTTGTACGATCGAACGTCAACTGTACAGTATTTTAATAAATTTCAAATATTATTTTATAAACAAATTATAAGGACGGTTTATTTTTAAGTTTCATCAAGAATATACCTGGCAAGGGATCTTTGATATAGGATTTGGCTATTGCCACTTTTATCTCTCTCTGCTTTCTCGTTAAATATTCCTCCGCTACTTCTGTCGTACATTTTGGGACGATCGCACACACGAGTAACTGCGTTGCAAAATAGAAATATCGAGAAACGATCGGATTTCAGACTAATAATATTTGAATATTCGTACTATTAAATATACAATTACAAGCCACTACTCACAAAATATCCCAAAATTTTCTTCATATTTTTTGTTACGATAAAACTAACACATTGTATGGAATAAATCCAGTGCTCTGGATTAGTTGTACCGAGATCAAACACGCCTTAAGACTGTTGTCGAATTAGTGCGAGCGTGAACTTGGCTGAATGGTGGCAGGGAGAAGATAGAATTATTAGGTGTTATGGTAACGATGGTTGAGCTGAGTCGAAAATAAACATGCTTACTTCGTAAGGATAGAGAAGTAGAACAAAAAATTTGGAGCTTAAAATTCTCGAGGAAAAACATTCAGGTTCAATGTCTCTGTCGCTTTGTTTATTTATATATTTATTCATTTATTTATAAATAAAATAGCATAGTAGTTCCATTTACCCATATATCAAAGCAATGGTATCTATATCCATTGCGATTTAGTAAATGATATTCTAATGTAATAATAATATGTAGTATTATTACATGTATGTAATAAATTCCAGGTGCCTGCAGCGACGGTTCGAAACGTCAGCTATAGCCTAGCAGTTTTCTTCACCTTGTCATAAACCTCGGGAAAGGCAATTTTGCACTGCAGTCTGTCCCTAACTTTGTCATAAAGTGTGTGATCGAACATCTTCCGGAACTCCATCCTCGTCGTGTAAGTATCCGCGTAAAGCATCTGGTATCCATTTACTTTCCGGACAAATTCCTCAATGTCCCTTGTCGATTCCACCGGCTTAAATCCCTTTACCTTCGGCACTCCGTACACACCGATATCCACGTACATCCTATCGTCCGATGTTCTCGAATTGACCAATCCCGGTTCGGCCGTCAATTTGAACGGACACAACCATAACGGGTAAACCTGTGCTTGGAAATAATCACAGCGTAAGTCGGAAGAAAAAATAATAGTTGCGAATGATTTGATTGATACATAATTGCTGAGACATGAGCAAATTATGACAGTCTTGACATTGATAGGAATTTGAAATTTTTCAACAGCTAATTATGATCAATGTAAATATCCGCCGCTAATGCTAATTGAATTTTATTAATTGTAAAGAATTTTTCATCGACACAATTCTGATCACCTGAACAGATTGATGAAATTTCAAAATACTGTCTTCTAGGTGCTCGATCGGCACAAGCATGTCTTGAATAATGTGGTTTTCTTCGTAGAGTTTTTTCGTCGCAGCGGTTTGGGTCAGCTTCAGGAGAGAAACCTTTGGCGGCATCATCCAACCGGCGAGTAGTCTGAAAATCGGATTGTTACCGAACGGTATGATGTCCTGGAGCTCCCAGAACAACGATCTGGTGTGTCTGTGATAGTAGTCTCTGAGTGGAATGTATTCCGTCCTTGGACCGCCATCAAACTTGCTCTCAACGTGCTTGAAGAACCAAGGCTTATACCATCGACCAATTCTGTTGACCAGGTCTTCATCCGCTTCGGAAACCATATTTCCTGTAGGAGCAATGAAGGAATGGAGATGGTTTGTAGGTATGTTGCAATAATGTATTGGAATTTGTTATCCATGTATTCTTTTGTCTTATCTTACGCTTCTCCATTTACAACTGACCGGTCATAATCACTCCTCGTTCTTCTGAGAACATCAGACCCTCGACGAACTGGTTGTCTTCCTTCTTCAAGGTTTGCCTCCTGAACACTTTGCACGCCTCTTTCAGAGACTTGACCGGTTCGTACTCAAGTTTGACGTACTTTAACGCTGGTACTATCTGTATGTCCACCGACAACAGGAAGCCCAAGGTTCCGTGGGACCATGGAATCGAGTAGAAGAGATCCGGATCGTTTTCCTTCGTACATCTGACGATCGAACCGTCGGAAAGGACGACTTCGAAGGCTCGGCAGATATGCTGAAACAAACCGTGCTTGTGCGAACTCGTCTCGATTCCCGTTCCCATAACCAAGCCACCTGAGGATCACGGAGTAAGGTGGGTTACTGGTTGGATATCGGTTATTCGAAGTCGTCGAACACTAGACTTCATTCCTTTACTGACGAAGTACATACCGACTGTCAAATCATCAATTTCGGGTAAGACAGGTATCGTCCATCCTAAGGGACCCAAAGTTGCCGTCAGCTGACCCATCGTCACCATCGGCTCGACTCGTACATACTGTAAAAAGCATCGCCACTGAGTTTGGTTTGTGATAATGAACACATTCGAGCTCTCTTTAGAAAAATCTATCTATCCGTCAAACTTCCGCGATGATCTCGAAAACGGCCTAGTAAAAAATCTGAAACTAATAGGACTTGGCAGTCCCATAAAAAAGTTTTGAAAGAAAAATGAAGAAAAAAAAATCCGACAAACGAAACGTTGATGACATTTTTTCAAAATAAATATATAAACTAGGAAAAACACTATCATTAATTTAGAGAAAGTAATAAGAAGGAAAAAGTATAGGTTTATCGGTAAGATATTGAAAATCGATTTGTTTCCGGTAGAACCGAAAGTTCAAATTAAACGGGACGTGACAATTTTTCGTGCCCATCATTTGCTTGTAAAATCTTGCAGGTTTCAAATTTTTTTTTGAACACACCGCCAAACGGACATTACTGATATCATTATCGCGACCATTTATGCGACATGCTGACTCGCCGCGATCCGCAACTACGCGGTCCGACCACTTTCTCGCGTTTTTAGTACTATAACAAAGTTTAGCGCCAATTTTCAACTATCGAAAAGCACTTATAGTGCATGTTATAATTGAACATACTTCAAAGTATGCCGCCGCCAGGTGTCCTGCAGCCTGACTTTGCGAGTGAGCGCTGACGCATGCACACATTTAATCCTACTTCATATTGAAATATGAACCATTAAAAAACATTGGGTGTAAAAACTTACCCTAGAAAATAAATCATCAACCCTGTACGACATTTCCGTCACCTACTTGAATAAATGGGTGTATCCTCTCTTTAAGGTCATGTAGTACTCCTACCTTTAGCTTCTACCTTTGTCGTTCGTTTGTTTATTTAATATAGGAAGAGAAAATGGTGAGTTTGCTCGGTCGGTAAAGGTAGGCGTACTACATGACCTTAAAGAGTATCCCAGAATCTTTCCAAGCTATGCGAATCGATATCTCCGTCTCTACGCAATAATTTTTGAATTGGGGTCCCCAGCGCCCCGGTGGCACATCACCGGTTTTATACAGGAGATGTACAGCGTGAGGGCGAAAGCAAAAATTTACCTGCTCTCCGACGTTCACTTCTAAGACGTCTACCAAGTTGACGTTCACCTTGAACATGGAAGATTTGTATCGCGGCTGCCTGAAGCTCATTGTTTGCCATCCTGGACGTGCCGTGCACATTTGCCGGTCTGCTCCACTCTCTTTCCATTTTTTAACCTAAAAGTTTTACTTGCAATTAACATTTGTACTCTTCCATGGTATACAATCAATGAATGACGACGATGCAGGTGTTCGAAATTATCGGTGCTCAATATGTTGTTCAAAGTCCACGTACTTTGTTTTTTATTATTATTATTATTGTTGTTATTTTCACGTAATCAACCCGCCAATTTTTTCAACCATCACCGAAAGTCTGGAAAAATTGGCGAATAATTATATAGTCTTTTTGCGATTTTGTTGAAAATGATTAGAGCAGTGAACATGAAAATGTGGTTCAGGGCGAGAAAGGCGACGCCCTTGGGAAATTGATTAAAATCGACGCGCCACTCTCGCGCGCTTTTTCATATTTAAACGGATCGTTGTCGCCGTGGTAACGAGGCCACTGCAGTGCTTTGTACGTGTATGCATACATGCCGACATTAATTCAGAGACGAGTAGTTTTTCGGCCGAGCCGATTACGTTGGTAACGCAGACAGAGCCCGTAGCGGGCAGCCAACAGTGGCACTGCAGACTGAATCTGCGTTACCAACGTAATCGACTTGGACGAAAAACTAGCCGTCTCCGAATTAATGTCCACGCATGTACGTTACATTTATCAGCTCTACGCACGCATTTCCTTCTAACCTACTGAGGCACCGTTATGTATTTGTAATTCCTTCAGTCACAGTGGGATGCTTAGTGCCCTACCTGAAAAATTTTCATGTCTTAGACTTATCACAGTTTATTTACAACTTCAAATAATCGTTGTTACTTCGTATAATCCCAAAAAAAACCTGAGTAACAAGTTCGGGCCAAAATATTGACAAACGCTCGCGATTATTTTTGGCGATAGTGAATAGTATCAGTGTATCATACATGTATGATTCTAAGACGATTGGAAGAAGGTTATATCGTGATATTAATTTAATATAAAGCTATACGTTTTAATCTTACCTGTGTCTGTACATCCCGTATTTTTTTCTCGTGAAATTTAGGAGCACTGCTCAGCTTAAATACTATCCAATTTCGCGTGTGGTTGAATACATCAAAGCCGAGGGACAGTGGCATAAGGAAACAAATCGCGAACAACCATCGATAATTGATAAGCACGTGCTCAAACAACAAGTCCACATTGGGCAGCATTTCAAATGATTTTTCACAACTCTTACGATTGTCTTTTGACACTGTCAACTTGAAAACAAAATCACAGTTGTATATCCCGAGAGAAACGTCAACGTTTTAGATCATATAGATATGTCTAGGTATGTATTTGAATTTCAAACTTCCGAAAACAACTGAAAGACGTGCCGTTGGTATATTGATTTAAATTGAAAACTAAATATATACGTAACGTTCTGATTTCAAACTTTTGAAACTTCACGTTCGTAGTTTTAAATTTCGAACGTTTCTTATCACTCAGATTTAATCTCCAATCAAAAACACAAAAGCTTCGAAGAGCACTGCGTTCTTTTCACTTTCGAGCGTTGGTTGGTATGAAAAATTTTCAATTCATGTTAGAACTGATCTTCGCGTCGTTATTATACTTTTGTGCACCGACTGTGGCGCCTCTATGTATTTATTTATTTATGGTTCTGTATTAATTTCGACAAATCCTTGCATCGGATTATCTAATCGCGTAGCGGTACAGTGACGTTAAACGCAAAGCGCGCGTCTTTGCTTACCGCCGGATCGTCGAATACTACAAGTAGACCTCGACGCCGGTAGGTTATACTACACCTACCTAAGTTGTAGCTTACTTATATCGCAGGGGAGATATTTATCTATTTCCAACGTCGTTGATAGTTGATTATTCGATGAATAAACTATAACGCCTTCGTGTTCGCTGCTTGAAGTACTATTCTCACGTTGTAGATATAATATATACCTACGTTTTACTCTGCGTACGTAACACGGAGGTGCTGCTAATCCATCCAGAGTACATCATCCACTGTCGAGTTATTTCCCGCAGGCATTAACATTGTCGTAACACCGCTTGACGTTGAACATCCATCGGCATATATACTTTACCCTGTGCACCTGCAATATAGCTGGTGAGAAAATTTTATCTGAACAGTTCATGTATTCGGAACATTTGAAACTTATCAGCTTGTAAAAACATGTGTAACATTCTTCGAAAAGAAATCGCAAGAAGAGTTTTGGAATAAACTTTGCATGAATATCTTTTTACATCGTACCTAGAATTTCAAAGGAGGTAATGCAGTTTTATAGTACAGGATTCCAGAATTACTGTAACTGTTTGCAGTTAACTATAATTCTCCAATACAGACACAATGTTGGGTCGCTAATTTTGGCGAAATATTATCGAATACCTGATATTAGAGATATCGCGTGAAAAATTAAAGAAACTTCTATTCGTTAGGTTTAAATTTTTAATATACGTTTTTGACGAAAAGTCTATCAATAATTATTATAAATGCGAATTTTATTTGCGTATCTTTTACCGTGTGACTGATAATCGCATAAGGAGCATGGTATAAATTATTCGATTACTCATCATCGCTCAGTTGTAAGTTGCAAAATTACAATGTACGAAGTGACAATCGGATGGTAGTAAAGGTATAGATTGGAGATTGGCGATTACCTAAGGCTTTTGGTACCCAAGGTTTATCTTGCTTATCGTTGTACATTGATATGCGTTCGATCAAAATTGACGGCAAAAAATTCGCAACTCAATACTTGTTATATGCGCACGAATTTTTGCATTGCAGTAACGTTTAATTTTTATATAACATGTAATGCTTGGAATATAATATATTGTACTCAAATTTCGAATAAAATGACGGAGCAACAATTGCATCGGTATGATTATGTGAGCGCGATGAATACAAAGATCAGTAAAAAAATAGTAGGTATTTTCTTTCCCGATCTTATCAAGATGATTGTACGTAAAAGACCGTACACTGCAGTTAACTTTGCGAATTTCTATCTTTCCATGATAAATGTCTGTGTGGTGATTTTTTTTTTATTTTTTTTTTTATTCTTTTCTTTCTTTTCATACAATTTACTCACCGAGGAATAAATCCGTCAAAAACGTAACAGAAGGCATATAATCGAGGCGAATTTCACATCAGACAAAGAGCCTGTTGTATGTACGTTTTGTAATGCAACTTTGATTTCACTTCCCTGTGGAGTTTTTTCTCTTTCTACACTTCGGCAACGTGCGGCAATCGATTTATAAGAGGTTTATCACACTCGCACATAACAAGAGAATAACTGATTAGCCGACCTTAAGGTCAGTAACTAATATTATTACAAATAAGGCAGATTGGTGCGAGCTTTGATTGCGGCCGGTGAACGTTCCTCACAATCTCTGCAGAGCTGGTACTACAATTGTATACGTTTCATACTTTTTTCGTGATTGGGCAAAACGATGCGATAACAAATTTTGTAATTCAGTGCGGATTTTGAGGAAGTCCAAGAAAACATTGAGAAAAATTCCGTGGAGAGTTCATGGCAATAGGGAAAATTATATATTCATCCACCGATCATCCAGAAAGTGGGGCCTAGCGTAACTATCCATTTTCAATACGTCGAACAATTTATTCAGGCAAATAAATACGTATTACATGGTCGGGCAGACTTGAAAAGAATTAAAATTATGTATTTACTAGCGTAACCGGTTTGGCAAAGTCCTGTTTTGGTCTTTAGAAAGTTTTTTGCCAGTCTGATAGAAGATTTGCTTGCATGGCAGGATCTAAAACTGCATGTATATGTTAATTTATTTTGAGGTAATGAGCCAATGATATCCGCTTTGAGGACAAAATGTTGTTTTTTTTCGGAATTTTAACAAAATATATTTAGTTATTTTTTGTACATTATTTACAACTATACTGTTATAAATTCGGACGCATGTTTAGCTGTATTGCAGTGATCAAAGTCCATCGGTATGTTAACACAATCTCTTACGAGACGCATCGGAAACTCGTTGCAATAATAAAATACATGCAATCTAAAGTTTTGCAGATTAGAACATAACGTGGTAATTTTAAATATTATACGTTAGTATCTCGCCTGCGGACGCGAACTTTATGAATGTTATTCGAGCGAAGATTACAAGTTATACGGATTCGATTAATTAAACTAATTATTTGATGTAGATTGATCAGTACAATATTTTACGGATTGCCGAATTTACTGAATCTATCTTCATTTTTAATTTGTCTAATATTATTTCATCCACTTACAGACACATAATATGTAAACATGCAGACGTAATTATAAGTGCGGTGAATTTTTCTTATCGCTAATGCACCTGCGTAAAATATATTCACTGTAATTTGCACGTACAGGCTAAATATAGTTTAAATGGGTTCATCTAACGGTGTCCTCAATTGAGAGGAATTGAGATATAAGTGAACTTGAGGGGTCGTGTTAGGTCTATGTATGCCAGAGCTACGATTGAATGAATGAAGAAACATCGTTTTTTTTACCATTTTTACACATTCGTTTATTGCGGCGAAAATGATGACCATTGAATTAAATAATCAATTCGGAACAATATGTATTTATCACTATCGTGGCTAATCAATCGCAATCTAGATGAAAATTTTTTTGAAATAGCTGTGTTCAACATTATCAACGATTTAAAACAGATTACAATGTCGTTAAAATGAAATTTAAATTCGTTACGCAGACTAAAATAAATTACGCAATCGATTCGCGATATCCTTATTTAGTGTATAGAGACTGTATATCTCCGGAACAAATTCATACTGTTCATTTCCATTCAATTCAAGGTTACTCGCTCAAGAATTTCCATCATTGTCAATCTCTGTCGACCTAGTTTTCTACCCAGCTTTCCATACTGGATATTTTACTAAACTGCTCGAAGTAAAATAATTGACACATTCGAACGGCAGAGACTTGAGTTTTCCTTTCGATTGTTTCATTTTGATAAAAAAAAAACTCAACCGATGCAGCAGTTCTAATTTCAGGTTTACTACAAATGTATTGCATAATAGAATCGGACGCTTCTTTCAATGTCATGTAACATAAGGAGACGCAAGGATACAGAGCGATTGGAACTGGGACTAAAAAAAAAGTGTCTTGAGAAAAATCCGGTCCAACGAACGGAATAACTATGCATAAATGAATGACAACGTGCTCTGTTGTAACCCAAGATATACCTACAGACGCTTGCCAATTTGGTAAATTGCTATTTTGACGACAGAACAACGAGCGTCCTTACACGGGACGCTGATTTTAATCCTGTCAATATAACGAGTGCAAAATTATTGTAATAGGTTGCCGTCATTAAAGTTCTGTGCTGCGTTTTAAATATTGATACAATCACGAGAATTTGTACGTATTAACCGCCACAAAAAGCAGGTTTATGAACATGGAATACAACATTCTACGGACTATTTTAATGTTGAAACTTAAAATAACTTCAGTATGAATGCGAGTTTTTTTTTAAATATTTGTAATTGAATACAAGACATAACTCATCATTTTATGATTAATGACACCGCTATTTGAATTTTATGCACTTTTATACGGTGTCAGTTTGCACCAGGAATGTAAGTTTTTCAGCCCGCTAGATAGATTGCTCGTGGGACTGATGGGTGAACTGTAATACTGACATTTCGTGAAAAATATAAAATGCAATTTTCTAAATGTATTTAAAAGTAAATCAAATCGTTTCAATTCATTGACATTTTTTCATCTTTGAATAAAGAAATTTTATTCTTTGTCTCGAGTAATTTCCTCATTAAACAGAGGTATCTTTTCAACGTTTAATTAACGCGATGATGAAAGAACGTGGCATTCCAATTGGCTACCCACCGTGTAGCGTCACTTTCATGAAGCGACTACGCGCATGACTGTACTTTTTTAAATAGATAAACAAGAACTCGAAATTAACGGTAATACACAATTGTAATGCAACTGGCCACCGTTCTTCAACGAATGGTAAACTTTTGAAAACAATTTCGGAGCGAAACTAATTGGTAGCACTAAAAACTCTCTAGTACAGAGGCAGAGCTAGTCACGAACTCGGTTGTGCAAAAGAGATAAAGGATTGTTGACAAGTCTGGGAATAAATTTCGGAACGCAACCTTAGGCAAGAAAAAAGATCTTAAAACAAATAGACGTGGAGGAAGCCTGGTATACCCTTTCGTGTAAGAGGAAAACGGCATGGAGAGGGTAGTGGTAAGACTAGTTCCCTTCTTTGTCTAACGCAGTTATAGAGAGATAGTAGAGAGAGAGAGTATCTGGTCTTAGTACGTCCCTCTCTCTCTACGGCTCGACACTCTCTCGGCATGATAAAACGGGTGCTGATTATATAAATGTCCGCCACGCGTTAAAATAGCGCTAGAATCGTTGAGTACAAAATGTCGAGTTGGTAACCCGTCTAGATCTTCCTTACACATCCAATGCTTGTCGAGTCTAAAATGGAGCGCGTCGGCGCATAGTTGCGTGATAAGTCATTGGTGTGGGCGCGTCAAATGTTTTAAACATAAAGTCGAGCAGCAGACCCGTGTAGTATTCGTGTTAAATAATGAACAATAATTTGTGGAATAAAAGAGGCGAGGGGGCGGACGGTGAGCTGTAATAGATGTTTATTGGGGAATCGGTAAACCCGGACTGCGACCAAGCCGTCGTATGTGCGGATATACGTGTGTAATAAGAGTTCGGTCGGTACTTGGGGCCTCCGTCTTCTGTCGTTGGCTGCACTCGGTGCACGGGGCGGGCGGTTCCCACACGCAATACAAGGCGAAGCAACAAGTGTCACCCGGAGTTTGATTCGACCGATATACGATTTGCGGCGCCGATCTTATCCTGGCCGATTTCACGCAGACCTTACTTCTGCCAGGCGTTCCAGTCACTCGAAACGAGGACTATTTGAACGATTTATTGAACGTGATATAGCAAAGAATCGAAAAATGGGATGCGCCGTTAGCACTACCGGCGACAAGGAGGCTGCCGAGAGGTCTAAGAAAATTGACAAAGATCTCAGAATGGATGGCGAACGCGCTGCCAGCGAGGTCAAACTCCTACTTCTTGGTAAATTATCATCTAAACACAAAATAACGATGTGTTGAACTAAATTTTATGCAAGTTTCTCTTCGTTCCGCGGCTCGTCGCTATCGCGTCCGAGACCCGTTCATCGTTTTTTCCGTCGTTCCGCGATTCGCGGACATGAAAAAACAAAAGAGAAACGAAACAAAAACGGACGAACTGTGCGTAAATACTGCTTGTTTTCGCACGCTTAATTTTTACACATCCCGTGCAAATTGCTAACGTGTTACCATTTACTTTTTGTTTCTTCTCGGTTTGTTTGATAGCGTTTTATCTCTCCTCGTTTACTGAGAACGGGAGTAACGCGACCATGTTCTCTTAATTGAAATGGTAAAAACAGCCAATTAACGTATGATTCAATGGTATAATTAAGGCCGCGATGAATCCGGCCGTCAAAACGATGCGAAAAATTATTCTTTCATCTTTGTTTACCCCATTTCTTCTTATCGTAACTCGTCGTTCTTCTAAATTACCTTCTCTTACACTATATTGTCAAATTGAATTTACCAAAAATTATTATTATTATTAGAAATTGACCTAACTGAGGTTTTTTCACCACTGATCATTACACAAATGGGCTTAGAACTTTTCTAATTTCTCTCATCTTATTTCTCATGGCAATGAGATGAGATAGCAAAAAACATCCTATCCTCCTTAATGCTACACAGGATATTGCAATGCATGTATCCACACAGCATGGTTGATTGTAGTAAAATAGCTGATTGATGTCTGCCTGTATACACATGGCTTCTCGTCACTAGATGATTCAGCTGAGGGAAGGGAACACTCATGGATTTCACAATTATTAAATTTCACTATTATCTTATCTCATGGAAAGCTGGTGGTGACATATTATTTCAATTATGAGCTGAGAAGAATTATGATTAATATGTTGAAATACCTGACGAATTATGTTTGCAACAAAAAAAAAAAAATTTTCAATGAACAAAACTTCAATTAATGTTCCTAAGCTACAAGAAACATGTGACAATTTTTTTTTCCCCCCGATCTATTTCAAGGTAATTTTTACAACAATTCATTTCATTTTTATTCCAAGGTGCTGGAGAGTCCGGAAAATCGACGATCGTTAAACAGATGAGAATCATTCATGAAACCGGGTACAGTAAAGAAGAATGCGAAGAATATAAACCGGTTGTTTATAGCAATACTATACAGAGTCTGATGACAATTATCAGAGCCATGGGTCAGCTAAGAATTGATTTTGCAGACCCAAATAAGGTGGTGCGTAAATTTTTCGAAAGCAACATGTAAACGTGTTTTAATGACTGAAAGTTAATATTATTTTCCACTCCAATTTTCGTTAAATGAATTACTCTACTGTTAAAAATGATCAAAATTGTTCAAATTGCATCCCGGGATCTTTTATCTGATGAAAAATAAACTTTTGCTAATATTTATGGTATTCATGCATTAATAAATTCGTCACCTTCTAGGATATTGCTAGGCAATTTTTCACTCTAGCATCGGCAGCAGAGGAGGGTGACCTGACGGGAGAGCTAGTTTTATTAATGAAGAGATTATGGCAGGACGCAGGAGTACAACTTTGTTTCACACGTAGTAGAGAATATCAGCTCAATGATTCGGCGGCATATTACCTCAATGCTCTTGATCGCATTGCCCAACCCCACTACATACCGACACAACAGGATGTTCTCAGGACCAGAGTCAAAACGACAGGAATCGTTGAAACGGAGTTTTCGTTTAAAGGGATTGACTTCAAGTGAGTTCTTCAATCTTTCAAACATCATATTAATATCAATTTTTGTCTCTAGCACTGCCATGAATATGTCGCCACAGCCCAATATTAAATTATCTATGGTCAATCCAAGTTCTCGGGAATTACTTTCTTATTCTCTTTCCAGAATGTTTGATGTTGGTGGACAAAGATCAGAACGTAAAAAATGGATTCACTGCTTCGAGGGGGTAACAGCGATAATATTCTGCGTTGCACTGAGTGGTTACGATTTAGTCTTGGCCGAGGATGAGGAGATGAACAGGATGATAGAATCAATGAAGTTGTTCGATTCGATATGTAACAGTAAATGGTTTGTCGATACGTCGATAATTCTGTTTTTAAACAAGAAAGATCTGTTTGAGGATAAAATAACGAGGAGCCCTTTGACCATATGCTTTCCTGAATATAAAGGGCCGAATACATACGAAGATTGCGCATCATACATTCAAATGAAATTTGAAAACTTGAACAAAAGAAAAGACCGTAAAAAAATATACACGCACTTCACATGTGCGACTGACACCAATAACATTCAATTCGTATTTGATGCTGTGACTGATGTTATAATTAAGAACAACTTGAGTAACTGCGGCTTATTATTAAGCTGAACAATTTCAGAATCCGTCGATGATGCCGATTAAATCAAAACATTCTGAATCCGCGACACGTCTATAATTTTCACCTCTAATACTGGTTATTAATGGTTGATAAATCGAGGGCGTTCATCAGTTTGGAATGCTTTAAAAACTCGTGCGAATTGTCTGTCCGGATCAAAAATATAAATTTTTCACCAAATCTCATCAGGCATTTAGTTTTTAGACATTAGGTGTTTAATTAAAATCTTCATTCCTAGTACGCGATACTTAATCAAAATGAATCTAATTTAAATCATAATCCACGTTTGATAGAAAAAACTAATTTTTTTTTTTTTTTTCGAAACGCACGTTTTTACCGCACAGAATCTCCGCGCAAAACTCGTCTTTATAGTTTATAGAAAATCATAGCATGGCACTTTTCTAATGTTTCTTTTTTTTTATACTTTGTATATTAGAATTAAATTAGCTTTATTGCGCATAATATACTCGATATATCGTTTTAATAACAAACTATAACACGGTCGTCTTTTGTCAGTTTCTGAACACCAATTTTTAATGTCTGGAATTATTAATCAAAAATTGATGAGATCGTAGGGTGCTTAAAAAGACTGTGTATTCAGTATTTCATTTTTTGTTTCTACTTTTAAATTGGAAGATTTCATTATTCTATTTCGGCCAAAAATAACACGACAGAGAGAAAGCGTCGTAAAACCCGAAACTTCTCGCGAAAATTTTAATAAAAATATTTAAACGTCATTGAAAAAAAATGTATAAAAGTTTTACTCAATTGAAAGAAAACTATGTTTCCTCAAATTGAATATAAAAACAAGCGATTTTAAACAACAATTTATCATTGTTTAACTGGAAATTGACAACGTGCCTTTTTTTCGCTTCATCGTACAAGTTTCTATGATTTTTTCGATGATGTTTGATGAAATTCATCGCCGTAAGCCAGATTGCAAGAAGATAAAACCAATATTAGACTAGATATATGAAACTTTTTTTAAACACCCTAGATGTATGTATGTCTTTTAAGTAGCTCCAGCAAATTTGGTTTTGTTCCGATCGTGTTGTAGTTTAAAAAATAGTCTGAAACAAGCGTCTCTGTATATAATTTATTATAGTGGAAGAAGAAAGAAAAATGAAAGAAAATGTTGCAAAAAAAAAAGAAAAAGAGAAAGAGAAAGAATCTACTGGAATCTCAAATCTAGTACCTAAAATCTCTAAAATGGACCAATTTGTGTGTTAGTTAATAATAATAACAATAATAATAATATCTGGTTTAATTCATGAATTCCAGTTTCGTCTATTATGAAAATAGATTTGTTTTCGAAGTATTTTTTTACGTGTACAGTTACGTGTATGTTTGTTTGTTCGTTTTTTTTTTTGTTTCTCATGCAATAACAAAATATGTGTACTTCATAATTCACGGTAATAACAACAATAATCAATATTACTGTTGGACCTTTCTAGCTGTATATTCGCGTTGTCCGAGAAGTACGACATTCCATTCCATTTCATTTGCACGATCTGATTGTTGAACTACAGGCTACCAAGCAATCCCTTCATCTTTAATTTTCAAAACACTGGATACTGTTTTCATGAAATCAGATAAACCATATTTAAAATGTCATCTTGTCGATATTTTGCATGGGGTTTAGATTGACTATTTAACGTTGTTGGAAAGAGAAGTGAAATTGAACAACTTTTTTCTAGCAGCCCTATGCTTTTTCCATATTTTAATTACATAGCTTATGAACTAACGTCAAATTTTCGGAGCTTATAACGTTATTTGTAACACAATGTAATCGACCTGTAGACAAATACATACTTGATAATTTTTTTATATTCTATTAATACTGTGTGTTAATACTTTTCAAATCAATCCGTCTGAATTATTTTCCCAATAAAATTACCCACAAAAAGAAACGAATGACAAGCGGAATCTTTTTGTATCTGCATATCTCGACTTATGACTACGCGCAGCAAGTTACAATTTGAACGTACGTTCAACATGACACAAATAACGAATTATCTTGGGCATGAGAAATATCATTTATTGGATAAAAATTTAACAGTGATTTTCTTTTCTCTCTCTTAAGATTCTTTACAATATGGTTACTACCCGTTCGTTTTATTGTCTATAGGCATATTTAAAGAGACGGAAATCGTCGCAGAAGACGATTAACTGTAGCTGATGATATGGATCCGACATTTCTTCCAATGCCACCTTGCGCTTCTTCCTGTTTCTTTTGGAATCTTTTTGCCAAATTTGTTTTGTAGCACGACTGGAAACTCTCTACTTCTTTCGGACAAAATGACTCCTTGAATTCATTTTCTGCTAAACAGCTAAAAAGTAAGGCCATTTCCTGCAGACACGAAACATCTGTAAAAAAAAATGATATCATTTTCATAACTGATTATGAAGTGTGTTTTAACTTCGTAAATTTTTGCTATTCAAATTCGTTGTTAAAAGAGATTGCGTACAATAAAGAAAATCGAAACTGTGATTCAAAAGTAAACAATTATATTCAGATGCACGAAAAACATTCTAATATTTATGAAAAATTGCTAACCTGCTGTTTTCTCTCCTTTTCCGGATACCTTGTCTCTCAAATGTATTGGGAGAATCGGTTGAAAAGGTACCTTTAGTGGATTTTGCGGTGTCCGAGCTCCTCTCAGCAGGGATGTGATCTTCATCTCGTCAAACCTGATTTGACACAAGAAATTAAATCTAGTTTATAGTGTGAAAAAAACAATACCGTCTAATGACTAATGTAATTTTGAAAAATTGACATTGAATTAAATTTCGAACGTTTCGCGATAAATGTATTACAAATAAGGTTATGTTATAGTGAAATCAATTCTCTTCGTCGTAGTAAATTTTAATTAAATATTGTCAGATGGAAGAAAATGTGCGGTCAATTGAATGTCGATCAAACCGTTGATATGTTTTCATGCGAATATCCGAGCGAATACACGAGTTACCTTCAAATTAGATCGAATATAACCTCAAACTCGTTCCGAAATCAAAATTTTCGTCTTTTGCTGGAGTGAAAACCACGAATTACTAGTTTTATAAAATGGCGACAGAGTGCGCTGTATGTACAATTTATGTGTTTTCGGTCATAGTTCTTCTTTAATATACGGGGTATATATTTTTATATATATAATGAAATATGTATATATATATATATATATATATATACACACACACATATATATATATCAGCGGTCGAATAAAATATATATATAAAAAGAATAGAATATATAGATATCAGTGTTCTTCACAGCACTGCAGAAAGTAAAAGACCGCGCCCACGTGTTCTTGACTAAAAATTAGCCACGGCATTAGCTTGAGACAAATGACTCGACGTTTACTTGGAATTCATTGATAATTACAGATCTATTCACCTATCGCGTATGGAAAGAATATTTTCGAAGTGATACAAAATCGCTTTCTAATTTCCCGCTCCGTAGAAACTGCGATCGATATCCTTTGAATTCATATAGCAATGCCAGGATAACAATTGACCGAATTTTGCGTGCAAATTTGACGGTCAAAAGGAACGGCGATGCCGGTCAAGGCCCTCAAGGACAAGGATAGAAGTGTCGCGAGGCCAGCCTCCCATACACATTACACCTTCACGTATATGTTAATACGTGCATACGTACCAATCGCCACACTTTCCTGAAGTGATCGCATCTATCTGGGGAAACTGTCGCTTATACACGATACGCAGAATGACATAAGCACGACCTGAACAGCAACTACAGATTACTTAACTTCGTATAGGTATATAATATTCGCGACTCGTATCAATTCGAGTCAGTCAATCGCGGGCTGCGAGCGAGCGTGTTGGGGTATCGGAAGAGATTATATCGACTTACAACTACAACTGGCTGTCCGAAGGCAGAAAAGTCTCGCCGTGTATTATAGCTGTTGAGTGAAGAAAAGAATAAGCGACGTGAAAGGAAATTGAACAGGCGTAGATCACTGTAAAATGGCGAACTCAACGAGAGGTGAGTGACTGTAATATATTAATTACGAAAATATGAAAAACGTATGTCGTTTTCTTTTTAACATCCGGTTCCTGAATCGTTTGAATTTAAAAGTACAACGTATAATTCAATACAATCGTCACCACGCGTCGTTGGTTGATTTATCATTAGTCAAGAGTGGGGATGGCGTTGTATTTCAATGATTCGCCGCCTTCGTCATAGACGATTTTTCAGTTGTCACATTTTCGGACTGCAATTGGACTCGCTAATTGCTCGAGGAACGATTCCGATTGGCTGAACGATGCAGCGATGGCGGGAAATTGAAGAAAATATGAAAAATAGACTTATAATTTTTAAATATCGAACGACTATCGCGCGACGCGCTTATAACCTTGACAATATAACGGGTCTACCTTATATTCTCGATTCAGCGCGCTATCATTATTATCTCTTATGTTTGGAGCTGCGTGACTTGCGAGTTATTCGCCAGTCAGCAACGGAAAATCGAAACAAATTTATTGACGAATAAAGAAGCACCTGATACGTGACGCGATGATAAATAGGATTTGATGTCCCTTTAGTTAAAGCTTTTACTTCGCCCTTCCTCCCCCTCATTTTACATTATTTTAGCATTCTGTGTACGCCACGTATTCCAGGGTTTAAAATTTTACGTATCACGAGTCAAATAATAGCTGGTAAACTGTTTCGAACATTTGTACTATCACTAGTGATGAATAATCAGTGTGACTAGTGATTTTCGTGATGATGGAAGAAATTTTCATCCAATCATGATACTATTAGTTTATTAGATTTATGCGTTGGACGTATACGTTAAAATTGGACTCTTATATGCGACACGTAATACTTGTAATCCGATAGCAACGTTTAATTGAGAAAACAAATTCTTTACCAATTAACGATTAGTGTTTTACAAGATTAGAAAACCTGCTCGGTACCACGTTTCGTATCGTACAGATTATGCTAAAGAGCGACAAAAGATCGATACGTAAAGCCGCGCCAGTTTGACAAGGACGTCGCTGATTGGTCTAATACAAATTGTAAGGGCCGTCGTGAGTTGCTGATTTCAAATTACTTCTGAGCTCGCAACCGTTTGACAAATCGAGACCCTTAAGCCCCTTATTGTACGGCATCCATATGCTTCGTATAATCGGTACGATGACGTCAGCCATGTAATATGTGTACCTAAATGAACGGATGTTATACATATTGCATAAAAAGCATGGGTTGTCTGCTCGTGTGGATGTGCCTGTGTGGATATGAAAAAAGCCTTCTTTTACCTGTGTAATTAATTAATGATTTTCGTAACGCTCAACTTACGTATCTACGTAGATACGTACTTCACAATTATATTTGCATACACGTATTGCAGCACACCCAAAACGTTACATTCGAACTTCGAACGGCGAAAACCGTTTGAGTGTAATGCCCAAATCTTAACGAACCTTGAGAACTCGCGGCAGCATTCGTTTTGTGTCATGGGCTGCAGAACACGAGAGTTATGATTCAATATTCATGCCATACGTATATATATATATATATATACTTATTTGCAATATACGTCAAACCGGATTTATGCTTCTTTATCTACCTATCGATTTATTTATTAATGTGTGTCTCTTGCAATCGATCGGGCGTCAAGCTTTTAAAATATTTCTGCTTCGGACTGACCATGAATGACACTATAATTCAATAAAAATTAACCAAACAAATTAAATTTGAGCTAATTTCGTGCTTATTATAGTGACGCAAAGAGGAGAAAAGAAATTTATTATTCGTTCTAATGTTGCGCGACTTTCGAGACCACACTAACACAGCGTTCCTTTTCTAAAATCTATCAGGGTCGATTCGGGGTTCTTCTGCAAGTCGTGAAATTATTCCAAGCTTATGACTACTTATAAAATAAAATGTAATCTACGTCCCGAAAAATATTTAGACTTTTTCTCAATGATGTTTTTATCCTTTGAATTTGATAATTATTCTATAAATACTAGAGTGTTGTGCGGTTAATCGTTTTTTTCGCTTGATCGTTTGTCCGATTCATTGATTAATGGAAAAAACGATTCAATCGAAATCGTCAATTAATCAAAGGTACCGATCATTAATCGATTCATCGCACAGCTCTAATAACTACTATGGAATTTTGGTTTCCTCAATAAATAATTTAGCGAGGCTCAATTTTTTTTTTTTTTGGCAATCGTTAATATTTCTGCACGTTATCAAACAAGCGTGTAAAGATTACTTTCTAACATCAGGTAATTATTTTCATTTCAGATTATATTCCGAGTATAAGAAACATGAACGTTTATGAAAACAAACGAAAACAAGAAAAAAAAAACAAAGATATCAAAAATCCGTGATTGTTCTTAAGATAATTATATGTTGAGTGCATAATTTGGAGCGGATGTAACGCGTTATGGCATGTAATTGGCCAATTTCCGAGTTCGGAGGAACAACAATAACGGCAAAAAGATAAGTTTAAAAATCGCGTGACTGCATCCAGCGCCTCGAAGTCTGTAATCTCTCTCTCGTTTTATCGCTGAAAATTGGTTCATCACGGTTCGTCGGTTGGATCGTTCCAGCGTCACCTTTGACACGATGAGAAGTAATCATTCAGTTTTAATGATTCATTAATTCAGTCATCCCAACTCTAAATCCTGTTATATCATAGCCTGGAGTTTTGGAACACAGTTTTTATCACTTTTTTTTTAAACATCTAATTTTTTTACTCTCGTTTATGCAGGAGAGAGAAAGAGAGAGAGAGAGAGAGAGACCGCATTATCCCCTCCTCCTCCTCTCCTCAAGCTCTCCAAATCTCTTTATATAAAAAAAAAATATATTATCTTCAAAAAAAGTGATTACAAAGTGATACTAAAACTGTGTTCCAAAACTCTTCTATCTTATCTACTTAGTTGATGAAAAAAACCATTTTTTTTACTAAAACTTGTGTAAATCTGGCGATTAGTATAATCGGTTCATGTCATTTTCTCGAATGATTTTTACATCTGGTGGTTGGAAATTCCGGAATGATTTGCGGTTTATCTGTTTATGCAAAACGTTCTGTGCACTTTGAATTAAGCGGTACACGACGAATATTTCTATTTTCTGTAATATATCCTGCATGATCTTTCATCGCGTTTGAAATGCATGCGCAATATCATATCGCCATCGGCTAGAGGTCAAGCTTACGTATCGTAAATGGCAAATTATAATTATAATAGCAAAATGAGTAAATCCGGTAGTTTTTATTAACGTATAAAAGAGAACATAATTGGATTGGCTGAAAAAATCTTCAAGTCCGATTATAACAGATTTTATACAACGCGAGCATGTTCTACGCGTTTTTTCATGCGTGTTTTCCGTACTCAAAGTACCCGTTTCTATGACGGTAGAGTCAGTCTGCGAATGCGCATGCGCGAAGTACTGAAAAGACTACTTTTGTCCTAGGAGTTAAAGTGTTCTTTTCTGTACTTCGCGCATGCGCGGCCGCGAACTAATCTGACGTTACGCGACCCTAACCTCAATTTCGTGCTTCGCGTAAGAACGCGTAACATACACGTGTTATATAAAGAATCGTGTGCAACAAGGAGGCAACGCTCTTTTCGCCTCGCGTATTCGCAATATTCGTCTTAGGCTCACTTGCGACTCGCATTACAAATTTACGTTGAGCTCGAAGAGGCCGAGTTTACCTCCTTGTTACACAATATACTATTTCCCACGCAATTTCTATTCTCTATTTTTTTTTCTCTCTCTCTTAGCTTTGCGTGTTCTGAAAAATAAAATCTGTTATAGTTCTTTGAGCTTACAGGGGTTAGCAGTATAAGATCACGTGTGATTCACGCGATGATGATGACAGTGAACTTGAGGTTAATGTTACGATTATAGATGTCAATGTATTTATTGACCTACACTGCGAAATGTAAATTGTGTATGTAAATTTTTACACAAGTTCGAAATTACGGATTAGGTTCGTCTACAATATACATTAACGTATCATATTATACGTGTGTAATGTAACTCTACGCCTATACTGTACATACATCGTGAATCTATATCTTATCACGTGTTTCACGCTTTCGTATACCGTACAGATAATCGGCTGTACATTTTTTATTTCAATTTTTCTAATCATATAAACACACGAGTGCAACACAATCACTCACTAATCGTATACTCGAAAGTTGAATAAACATATGATTAATTAATCGCCGTTATCACAGTCAACTGTAACAATTCGTTTTTTTGTTTTCTTTTTTTTTGTAAATTATTGTTTTATTTTGTCAGGGTAAATTAACGGTGACTTCTGGGTAAAATTAATTTTCGCTTTCGACCGCGGTACTAAATTAATTTATATACATGTACGTGAAAAATTTGATTTTAAGTTATGTGGTTACAGTCATTTAATGTTCAGTTCAAACTTTTTGATAAATTATTTGCAAAACGTAGATTGAAAATTTTCTCTTTACGATAATATGGAAAATTGAAATAATCGTACCTTGATCAATGCAAATCGAACGGATCAGTCCACGCTCATTTTAACAGTCCTGATGATCTTCTGCGATTAGGTAAAATAGAAGGAAATCATCATGTTGAAGATAGTAACGCTGTTGGAACAATTTGTGTTGAAGAAAAAACCATTATTTCGCAACTTTGAAATTTTCTGAAATTTAGTTAACCGTAAGAAAGCAAGAGGTATTCATGTTTTGAAATCTTAGTTCGTTGAGTCATTATAAAATTGAAAAAAAACTAGTAAACTTTTCCCAATCTTTTGTTACGACAACGTTACTAACTTCTCTCTAAATCTCTAATACGTATATTCGAGAAAGTATCGCGTCGTTCAGATCCTTTGTAAGTCAAGCTCGGCTAAGCGCGTACTTGATTTTTTATATATAAATCTATTCCCGCTTTAACGATTTTTGAAAGATAGCTGATACCTTGTAAATCGGTTTAACGAAGCGTTGTAAAATAATTTCATATAGTGGAAATGAGATTCGCTGATGTAGCAAGCAGTTAATTTTTATGATCAAACAATGTAGGCATACGTAGAGAGATATTACGTAATCGCTGAAGACACGAACCGTCTTTCAAATTTCTTATAACTTTGAAATTATGTCACAATTACCACAAATAGGTTCCTCTCACCAGTAACAATTAATCATAATATTACGCTCTGTCCTAAGTTTTAATCGAAGTATCGTAAATCTTATCATTGATAACTGCACTGTGCAAAATTTGACGTAACGCAGCTTTGCTCGATGATAAAATTCAAGATTTTAACGATTGGAGAAAGATTGTAACAAGGAATATCGTTGCAAGAATGGAAAAGGAACAATCACTGAAAACCATCTACTTGAAAAGAAGTCTGCGGAATATATAGCCTCCAATTATAATTATATTTATATACCTTAATCATACGTAAACGGCTTACAATATTCTCGTCCAAAGTTCGCCTTTACATCGTATGTTTTTTTCCATACCATTTGATGCATCATTTACAATTTTGGAATAACAATAATATCGCGAGTTTCCTACTCGTTACAGCAATTCGCAGTTGCGCATGCGCAAATAGAAACGCTAGTTTACGATTACTTGGTAACGACCAATCGCGAGATTGCAGACTGTCGGACAACCCGGTCTTTTGCCGATTTTATAATCCTTCATCTCATTATCGTCTAATGCGGAAGCGTCCGGATGAGTTTGCAAAAATTGGTTTTGATTCGACCGCCGGGCACAATTGGCGCGTACGAATTCAGTCGCCTCGATGCTACCGGCAAACGCGCACGATTTTAAACCTGAGTGTCGTCTGATCTGATTGTGAGCATCAAGGAAGTTATCTTAAGAATTCAAAAGCAATCACTCGGTTTAAAAAAATTCTCTTTCTTCTTTTCTATTGCACTTTTCAATTTCGTAACTCTTGTCGGCGCGCGATTTTAAACGTGAATGTTAGAAAAAATCGAGTCAACATTACACCTATATATTTGGCTTTTGTGTTCATTGTTATGTCAAAATTGCAATCCAATAATGATAATTTTTAATTTTTTTTTTTTTAATTTTTCTTATTTATCTTTTGAAGTTATGAAATCTCCATCTCTAATGGGTGTCAAATTATTTTTTACTTTTAATAGGATTTTTAGGAATTTTTTCAGTTTTAAGAAAGTGGGGGTTATTTTTTTTTCAAGTTTTTAAATCGTACTTCAGTGTTGCTGAGTCGAAAAATTCGGAAAAAAATTGTGGTTGCGTTTTTCATTACGTACTTTCATACAAAAAATTACAAAGCCAATCTGAGACATCGATGTAGAATCTTGATCGCAATGTCATGGAATGCTCCATATAATACAGGCTTAATGTTGACTTGATTTTTTTAACATCCACGTTTAAAGTCGCATACCGAACAGAGTTACGAAATTAAAAAGTGCAGTAGAAAAAAAAAGAATGAGAATTTTGTTTCACGAGCGGTTGCTTTTCACGTTTTTTTTTTCTTGCTTCACAAACATGAATTTGGGTATTTTTGAGATGGGGTTAAAATATCATAGGGTAAAGACGAGTGATTACAAAAAATTTGAAAATTTGTCTGGAAGCTTTCCAAAGGTCGTAATAACGTAGAAAAAATTGATGGTGAAATTAAAAATTATCGCAGTCAACCGTTTAGTGATTTGGGTGGAATGCCCGATACACGTTGGCTAAATATTTGTTGTGGTTCGAAAATAATTTCTACGCTTGATATGCGTTTTTTCGTTTTCTTTTGGCATCTCGGTTTGATTCTTTCATTTAATTCTTATTCTTCGATTCAAATAAATTTAAAATCCGATCAGGGGTCAGGATTAAAAAAAAAAAGACGATCGATCTTTGTTTAGATTTAAGATCATATTCGGTATACTTTGTTTCAATTAAACGAGGCAAAAGTTAACACTTTATAGATATGTACCTAAATTGTAGAGTTCTGTAAAATTCGAGGTTTGTTTTCTTTCATAGCGTGATTTTCTTTACACCGTACATAATTATAATAGGCACGCGTGTTTTGTTTTACATTGTATGTACATATACTTGAGTTTTGGACGCAGGTTACGTGTGTGGAATTCGTATTTTGAATTTCGAATATCGCGAAATGAGGCGGTCTAATCGTATTCTCGAATAAGTATAATATTTATATGCGTATTGCGTAAGTGACGAATGCAAATTAGAAAACAGACTATCGCTTCCCATGCAATATTCATTGTAGTTAATAAAGCAATTCCTATATCCTATACACACATAACTCAAGTCGTCTTAAGACGTCACCGAAAATTTTCTCGGTGAATTCTTAATCGTCTATGACTATGATATTTGTTTGTATTCTTAATAATAAATAAACACAGCTACCTATTATTTCATAAAAGTGCTGTCACAAGATTCGGAATCGTACGATTGATTTCTCTTTGTCTAACGATAAGTAAAACTTCATCTATCTATTATTATATCAGCATATTGTCGAATAATAAATATTGATGTTGAATTGATCGTGGATCGAATTTTTCTTTTATAATTCAAACATTCGAATTCCCATCTAAAACGCGTCGAACAAATTTTCTCTCAGAGTTAATTTTGTCATTGTTACTTTTACAAATCGCAAATCTTGCCAATAATTGCATTGGGACAAAAAAAGAATGATTACTCATTCTGTAAAAAAAAAAAAAAAAAAATCGCCAGTGAAATTACTGATTGCAAACTAAAAACTCTGCAATGCTTGAAGGCAGTTGAAGATTGGATTTATGATTGATGTTTCAAGAGAGTCATTAAGTCTTTATCACAGACTTAATTATTCATTTTATCTATAGACGTTTTATATTGCGGCGGATGTGAATTTTTAACAAACTCTGTGTTCCCTTGATCAAACATTTTATAGTTATGTACTTCTATGTTATTACCGTTGTTATTTTACATGATTAATTTGCGTAAGATTGAAGGTTTAATGGTCTAAAGTAAACAGCTAATGGTCATATTTTGGTATTACTATTGTAATTGTACGCCCTTGAAGTCCTGCTAATAGTTTTGCAACAAAAATCGTGATATTGACGAAACTCATTTCCAGCTTATTTAAAATACACAACATTAAATAATTATCCCTTGGCATCTCTTGTAAATATTGTGTACTCAAGTAATTGATTTCCGATAAAACAAACTGTGCCTGATAATGATTTCAGGCTTTGTTAAATGGTAGTTCATACTTACCTGATAGAGAAACATTTCGTTTTTTTCTGCTTATTACATAATCGACGATACGTGGAAGCCATTATTTAAAAACAACCATGATTTTCATTTACCTTATACATTATAATTAACAATATAACATTAGATTTTATCTTCTTTTACATGAAAAATTTTGAAGCATAAAAATGTTTTGCAATGCATTTCAAATATCATCCCTATTGTAAGTTGGCTAAGAAACATGAAAGTTTTACTTTTTTATTATAGTGAAGAATGTTACCGAGCAGTTTCAAACCTTGAATAAATGTTCAGGTAAATAATCGTTACTGATTTTCTGTCTTCTGTTGCAGAAACAACGACTGAGCAAAGTCTAGCTTTCATCAGGCAGTCTTTGAAATCCGCTACGATGGATCACCTGGAAGGAACACACTTTGACGGCTCGATACCTCATATTTTTGTAATACTTGGAGCATCTGTGAGTTTACGTAATCTATATTATTATTCTTGAAATACGATAGAAATTATTTAAATTATTGTGAATCATTAAAAATTTAGGGTGACTTGGCGAAGAAGAAGATCTATCCAACTTTGTGGTGGCTGTTCAGGGACAACCTGTTGCCAAAAACGACGACATTCTTTGGATACTCGCGCAGTAAATTGACAGTGAAAAGCATTAGGGAAAACTGCCACAAGTATATGAATGTCAAGCCTGAGGAAGCTGGAAAGTATGAGGAATTTTGGTCTTTGAATCATTACGTTTCTGGAAAATACGATGTGAGACGAGACTTCGAACTGCTTAATCAGGAACTCGAGAAATTTGAAAAACCTGCCGCTGCTCACAGACTTTTTTATTTGGCTCTGCCTCCCTCTGTTTTCGAAGAATCCACATCACACATCAGGAGTACCTGCATGGCCGGAAAGTGAGCAAAGTGGAATTAACACTATTAATATTTTCATGACAATTATGTTCGAAAATAAAATGATTTTCATCGTTATTTCCCAGAGGCTGGACAAGGATAATTATAGAAAAACCGTTTGGACGTGACGCCGCCTCGTCTGAGCAACTTTCTAACCACCTTGCATCGCTCTTCAAGGAGGAACAAATGTACCGGATAGATCACTACCTGGGTAAAGAAATGGTGCAGAATTTGATGACACTGAGGTTTGGGAACAGGATATTCAGCCCAACTTGGAACAGGGACAGCGTAGCTTCGGTTCAGATTTCTTTCAAAGAGCCGTTTGGGACTCAGGGAAGAGGCGGGTACTTCGACGAGTTCGGCATCATAAGAGACGTCATGCAAAATCACCTTCTTCAGATACTATCCCTGGTGGCGATGGAGAAACCCGCTTCTTGCCATCCGGATGACATTAGGTTAGCATTTTTTATTCGTCAATTTTGATTACTTTGTGTAGTGGAATTTTTCATGATTATTTTTTTCCATTTCACATGATCAGAGATGAGAAAGTCAAGGTATTGCGATGCATAAGTCCCCTCGAATTGGACGACGTTGTGCTCGGTCAGTATGTTGGCAATCCCAACTCCGACGTTCCCGATGCCAGAATGGGATACCTGGACGATCCTACCGTTCCTGCTGGTTCAAACACCCCAACCTATGCCATGGCGGTTGTAAAAATTAACAACGAAAGATGGGACGACGTGCCGTTCATCCTGAGGTGTGGAAAAGGTAGGAACCTCTCGAATTCTTGATAAGCAGTCATCGTACTCTAATTGAAAAAATGAATTTGACCGTCAGAGGTAATAATATCGCCTTCAAGGAGATCGACACTGTGTGATAACTGACAGAATTTTTTATCTCAGCATTGAATGAGCGCAAAGCAGAGGTTCGAATTCAGTACAGAGATGTGCCTGGAGATATATTCGATGGTAAGCCAAAGAGAAATGAATTGGTGATAAGGTTGCAGCCTGGAGAAGCAATTTATATTAAAATGATGACCAAATCTCCGGGCATAACATTTGACATGGAGGAAACTGAGTTGGATTTGACCTACGGCAGTAGATACAAGGTGCATAAACATTTCCCATTACTAATTTCTACTTGGAAACTGGATTGACATGAGAAAAACTTTAACGATATTTATTAATCCTCGCGATTCTGATTTTAGGAGCTCAAGCTGCCCGATGCATATGAAAGACTAATTTTAGACGTATTCTGCGGTTCGCAAATGCACTTTGTAAGGAGTGATGAACTCGCCGAAGCTTGGAGAATTTTCACGCCGTTACTTCATCGGATTGAAAAGGAAAACATCCAGCCGATACCTTACGAGTATGTAGAATGCTTATAGATCACAGAACAAGACGAGGAAAGAAGTTTTCCCAACTTAATCGCCCTGAAACTTGATTTAATATTAACAATGGATAGTTATAATTTAAAAATTTTATGTATTGGTATAAATTTTCTACAATTCTTTAGATACGGATCACGAGGACCCAAGGAAGCTAACGAAAAAGCGAAGGAAAACAATTTCAAGTACTATGGTTCCTATAAGTGGGTGAAACCTGATCATCAGTAATTAAATCGCCAGTTTTATCACAAATCGTAATATTTTATTAGTAAAGGAAATGTTGTCGGCGCGCCGTAAAAATTTTAACAATCAACGAAATAAATCTCGAATCAAGCAAAAAACAATTATAGATCCGATAAATTACAACTAGACTTGACCCGGATTATTTTTCATCCAATTTTTTTTTTAATATTTATATTCCTTCGTTCCACAATTGACGTTTATACAATTCTAAAATCATTCCTGGAAACTATTTCCTAGCTTGCTCAAAATGGTGTTTTTGTAATCATGTTTACTTAAAATACAACGAATTTTTCATTTCTTTATTTTATGCACATTTCTTCCCGGTATAAACAAATCATTCCATAGATCGTTTTTTTTTCAAGCGTTACATAAGGATCAATTCAACATAAACGAGCCATAAACAATAAAATTAATCAACATTATAGTTGAAATCATGCATCCTACCACGACAACAAATAATGTACAATATTTTTTATACATATTTAAATATTTCATAATTATTAGGCTATGTTATTGTTAATCATTATTGTAAAAACGAAAAAAAAACTTTCGAAAAGAATGCAATAACTTGATCATCTGTGATGCGCAATAAAATTGTTGAGTAAAGTAGAGAAAAATATTTACGCAACGGAAAAATTAAGCAAAATGATGAATACTGGCAAACTTAATACTCACTAAGTACGTAAGATTATTACAAACTCCAAAGGAACAATCTACGTTACATTCCGTCACCCATAATCTTAACATTTACTCTGAGCACAGAATGTTTATAATAAATAAGGTACACAAATTTCGGTTGTTTCTATTTAACTATCATCGTCTATGTGAGACTTGTGTGGACCAATTGCAATGAGACGAGACTATTACTATATGTTAAATAAATAAAAATCCTGAAAGTTCAAAGATTGAAAATAAATCCAGCGATTTATGTATTATAAATGATAAATATTACCCCCTTGCGATCTAACAGCAAATACTTACTTATAAGTACGTGAGAAATATTAATTTTATCGTCTGCCAAATGTTGTACGCGTAATACGGCACAAGAAAAAAATACCATAAATTTACTGTAAGTTTGCTTTATTTTATTCAATTAATATGTTTCCACGATTTATTGTAAAATTTATCAAGTTACAAATATATAGGTATAATATACATGCACGTCCCGTGTGCACGCCTACTCGCAGATGACGAATAATTCGAATTAATTATACGGAATACGGAGTTTAGTTCATTTTCCTTATTGTGTACATAAATTAAATACTTGTACAGGAAAAAAAAAAAAGAAAATTTCAGTTGTAAATCATGTCAAACAATTTAGTCAAAAAGAAAACTGCCCCATGAATTTGATGCGTTTAGATATATGTAATTATGCACTACTGAAAAATATGAAAGATCGATAGACGAATTTCTGGTTTTAACACCGGAGCAGTGGTAAATTGGATAATTAAAAGATAAAGCTAATACAGAAGAAACAAATAATAACAATATTACTTTTTTTTGCAATCAACATTAACGTGTCGGTAACTACGACTTTCAAGATACTTTTAGAAAACCAGAAAATAATTTTGTCGTGAAATTTTGTCATCTGAGTACATTTAAAAGCTGAGAAAGGAGGAACAATAAACATGAATCGTTAGGAGACGGTCGCGATAGTTGAATCAGTTGATATGATTATAAAGATTAATAATAATAATAACAATTCAGAAAAACTGGAATAACAGAAAATCACAAAGTCGGTTATGATACAGGGTCGGTCGGATTATAAGTTTCGGGTCGACTGTTGAACTTAAATATACATTATACATACATGGATGTAAATAATACTAGGTATTGATTATTATGTAATATTTACAACTGAAAAACAAAAGACTTGTTACAGGGATTCTTTGACCCCAGACTAGCCATACACAGGATTACGTGAATTTCAATGACGACCTATGACCTACGATTTATTTGCACGAATGCCAAGATTTATATCAATAAGTAATTGTTTTTAATGAATATAATTTAATTGATAATTTAATTCTTACACCTCATAG
This sequence comes from Neodiprion pinetum, assembly GCF_021155775.2. NCBI lineage: Eukaryota > Metazoa > Arthropoda > Insecta > Hymenoptera > Diprionidae > Neodiprion > Neodiprion pinetum. The sequence continues at coordinate 31,207,457 of NC_060236.1, read as the reverse complement.
TTTGAGGACTGTAACAATTCGTCCCAATTAATGCTGGCTTGGAAAACCTCCTGCTGTAACCACAACTCGTAGTGTTGTTTGAATTCTTCTGTGAGTTCAACATCCGAACCTAAAACCGACGTGACAAACGTATCCATCGGTTCCATCTCCTTGTCTCTAACGTTGTTTGTGTAACGACGGTTATTGAAGCGATCTACACAAGCGCGCAACGCGCACTCTTCCTCCTGGAAATCCCACGGTCTTGCCTCAAGATCTAAAAAACATTAATCGAGTAATGAAAAAACGGTGTTTCGTCCATCGATACTCGGTCAATCCGTGGTTGAAAATTTTCTATACCATTCCCATAAGCCCAATCGTCGTTCAGGCGATGTCTGACTTTGCCGTAAATCGCACTGATCGTTTTCATATTCGATTTTCGCCATTGCCTGCCTAGGTATTTAGTCTGCATTTTTAAAAGCTTCAAAACGTACAGCTGCATCATTCCGTGTCTCACTTTCAAAGTGCGCTTCAATATTGGCGCGGATTTAAACACCACGAGCATCTAAGGCAGAATTATAACGTAAAATGTGTGAAATTTCGCTATATATTGAAATGAAAAGTACAAGACTAAACGAGGCTGATCGACTGTGTTCTCATTATCGAGATTTGCTAAAAGAACGAACTTATAAAATCGCACCATTATTCTGCTATGCTTCCATTTAGTAAGTTTGTTTAGAATTCTCAAGAGATTTATACAGGAAAATATGTTGCGCCAGCAGTAAGGCTTTCCATCCCCAATTTCAAGTGTTTCTGCAGTAAGTTCGGGCTGATCTCCAATTACGCAGGAGGGGAAATCTAAGATTGGGATACTGAAAAGTGAAAGAAAAACGTGAAAAGTTGATTGCATAATTGATGATGAGTAACGCAAAGAAATATTCTCAACAGGGCTCTTATATTAATTGAACGAATGTTTCAGGTGGTGACTTTACAACGAGGAAAAAATATAACTCACAAGTTTTCCGCTTCGATGTAAGTCATCACGTTCTGATTCAAAAATTTCAAAACCAAAGGTATACAGTTTGCGAATACCAGATGCTGGGACATAAATTCGAACTGATAAACATGGTTCAGCTTAAAGTGTTTCAACAGCAATAGCAATATCGCTGATACGGCCTTAACGATTATTTCTTTGTGACGACTGACGTCAATTCCCAGCTTCATTGATTGCAGTACAGTTATTCTGTAGGAACAAAGATGATTTTGAGTATTAGAAGCGTGTTTGAGATTCTATTTTTATCCAACTTACAACACTTGATACGGCACTTAAAAAAAAAAATTATTTTTTTTCAATTCATAATCTTACGGCATTTCTTCCGGCAGAACGTCAGCCACAATGTTAATTGTGTCGGTTTTGGCTTTGCTCGTCGGTGCAGCTGCTAGCAGTATCTTTAAGAGCGCGATTTTATACTGCGGAAGATTAGCCAGAATTGCTTGGTATAAGATTTCAGTCGGTGTCTGACGCGGCATCGGCTCAGGTGTACTCATCGGATTTCTAGCCATTTCTTCTTCCTTTTGAATCTGTATTTCAGCCAGGGACGTGTACATGTGCTAAACACGAGAAAACAATCGAAATTACCTGCTAGCGTCCACAATAGAAATACGAATTTTGGAAATGTGAGCAATCAAGTTTATTACTATGTTTGAAAATATTGAAAAACATTGGTAAAAAATATTTGTTGCATGTCAGCAGACAATTTTGATAGTAACATACTTCTATTGTCAAATAATTTCTAAATACTTCTACATCACATAACAGCACAACATATATCGACATACATTCGAATTATATAATCTGACAATTCAGTTATATTCTGTAAGAAATTGTACGTAATGTTACAAGGGGTGAAATCACCCGTTTTGCCCCCCTTTCTGATCTAGTAATCGTCATAGATAAAAGAGATATAAGAGCTCTTATACGTTGTATATTCCAATGAAGTGAAATTTAAGCAACTGTCAATATTTGTAGTCTTGAAATCAAACCTATCAAATGAGATCTGTAAGTACATAAAATTACATAGTATATTTTACAAATTTAACTAAACAAATGATTTCAAGGAAAAAAATACTCTTATTCTATCTAAAGTGTAGTAGGGCACAAAATGATTTTAATTAATTTATTAACGAACCTTTTTTAGAATGTTTACGCCTTCGTGAATGGGCTGTGGTAGGCCAGCCAAGCTTTCACGATCTCCTTGCAATTTATAACCGACGAATTTCATTCTAGAAACAGCAAGAAATGTGTCTACATCCTTTTGTCTTACTTTAGGAATCCATGGAAGTCCCACTATTTTGTCAAATGAAGTGAAATCAATGAAACAATTAGAGTCAGTAATGTTACATCTAACTTAATTTTTATTTCATTCGATTTATTCTACCTTTTGCTTTTGTAGATTCTGGAGTACTCGATCTTGACTCAGTCTGATTATGTTGGGGAGTTGAGAACTGGAATTGATCCTCAAACCCTTGCTGCTCTTCGTACTCGTTCATTTCTCTGTCACCTTCGTTACCCGTGAGTCCCGAATTTCCCCTGGCGCCGTCCAAGTCTATCACCAGTTCTGGCTCGTCCAATGAACTCTGTTTCATCAGCATCTGTAAGAGTAGGTAGTTGATAAATATTCACTATATTGAGTAGTGTTGAAAGCCGAATATGTCAAGCCCAGAATATACAAGTAAATTCTTATCTTGGCTAGGCTGAAGAGAGGAAGGTATGGTGGACGCTCTCAGGAACACAAAATGATAGTACTACATTACGAAGTTTTATTATAACGAAAACACAACAATCAGTGAACTATTTGTACAGTTTCACCACTTGAACATCTATTTCACTAAAAAACAATTATATCTAATCAGCTGTCTGGGTTTTATAAAATAGTGAATAGCTGTAAGTCCGGTTGTGGGTGATGCTTAGTCAGTACAGAATGGTTTCGAATACCGCGCGTTGTTCTCATCGAGGTAATAGGTCATGCATAGATATGCACCACTGCACTATACCTCTCGCTCTGTGCTGTGATTGGCTCGTGAAGCGCGCTTAGCCAATCACAGCGCAGAACGAGAGAGACAGTGTTCAGAGATTGCCTTTACCCAGCAGCGCTTACGAGCAAAGCATTATGATTGTGTCGCACGTATATGACTAGTGTAAGGATTTGTTTTCTAATGTAACATCTTTGAAAACGGATACGTCTTATATTCGGGAACATCTTATTTTCGGGTAAATACGTTCAAAATTCGATATGTGATAAACTAAAATAGGTCGAAGTGGAACAATTCTTTTCTGGAATCATTTCCTTTGCTTTTATTGTTACAAAAACTGACAATTTTCCTAAAAATTTGTCTAAAAATATCTGTACAACCCTGTGATCAATTTTTTTTTTCTAAACTACCAAGGACTTGTTACATGCTACAGTTTGTTGTTATTTAAACTACGGATATGGAAGTTTCTGAAAAAAAAACCGCTATGAACTATTTTTTCGAAAGTCTTGCGTATTATTCTGAAAATATTTAGTTACAAACAACTCTGAAATCGTGAAGTTTGGACAAGAATTGAGATTTATACCTCATCAATGGTGTTAACAGTTGTTCAGAAAAGAATTCGCAACCAAGAACGGATCAATTGTCAGGACACAGAAATAAAAAAATAAAAATTGTATTTATTAATATGTTCACAGCATACATCAGTGGTTTTACGAAAAATTGCCATGGGACATGATAAAGAATGTTTGGTCTACTTTGACCTTAAGACTGCTGGTTTGGGAAGGTCGTGCGACATTTTGCAAATTGCGATGAAGTGTAGTAATGCTGTATTCAACGAATACATTAATTCCACTCAAAAGGTGACCTGGATGGCAACTCAATTAACTGGTCTTAGTAATGTGGATGGAAAACTACTGCTGAATGGAAAAAGGGTGCGATCATATCCTTTATCCAGAGTGATTATAAATATGCTTATGTATCTTCAAAACTTCGGAAGACCTTGTGTTTTGGTTGCGCACAACTGTTTTAAATTCGACGCACCTCGCTTGTTTCGGGCTATGAGAAATGCAGGCGTTCTGAAGAAAGCTGATGAAATTATCGACGGTTTTGCAGACACGCTACCGCTTTTCAAAAGAGAATTTCCAGACAAAAGTATCAAGTTACATGACATGGCAGACAGAAAATTAGTTGGGAGACCTGGAGGACCTGATAATGCACTTGATGATGTTTATCTATTGGAAGAGCTAACCAGATGCTATTTATCTGAGGAAGAAATTTTAACCAGTTGGAAAAGTTTTTCAGCAGCTTTAGAAAGATTCTGGGACAATGAGACAGTTGCAGGAATGTTAAAAACGCTTCGACCATTGAACGGTTTCGTATCACAGAACGTAATGAGACAGTTGTCACATGCAGGAATATCTTACGATTTACTCGTAAGCACCTATAGACATGATGGGAAACATGCGACAATATCATTGATAGAAGAAAGGGTGAATGGCAAGCCGACAGTTATAAAACAGCAAAAAGATGTAAACCAAATTATTGAATATTTGCAGATGGTAAATTAAAGTTTCCGATGCATAATCCATACAGACTCCGTATATTATTTAGCCTATATGGTTTATCAAAGTTTCTGTTATTTCTACATTTTATATAAGATTATGAATTGCTTTTTTGTTCCAATTAATACGAAGATTATTGTATTCGTATAAACAACTTGTTGAGAATATCAAATATATAGATTGACTAAAATCATACGAAGCCTTTCGATTGCTTATTATAAGTTTTCACTTCGAACATTATGTGTTCTTTAAGGATTAAGTAAAACAGGTAGCTTATACAGGAATATCAACAACGCACGTTTGCAAGACCTAGTTCGCTCAATGATCACATTGCATCTGATTTATACGCTCAAAGTCCACATGACCAAAAGACCAAACGGATCTGCTTATCAGCTCAAGAAGAAGGAGTATACAGCACATAACCGAAGAATAATCAAAGGTAAGTAGAATGAAAAAACTTACTCTACGGAAAGATCGACCGCTTCTTTTCTGATTCTGTGTTTCAAGCAGATCAGCGGCGCTAGCAGGTGGCGAACAAGATCTCATTCCCTTGGCGATTTCTATCGTGTCTTCCTCCTGAATATCCAATCCAGCTTCCGCTCTGTAATTGGCTTTCAATTCCCTTAAAGTTTCAATGCCACCAAGCGACACTAGGATAACTTTCCAGAGAAGCAGAAGGACCTTTTTCATGGGGAAATGTGACGCCGAACCGCTACAAAACCGTGTTGCCATTCCGAGAAGTTTCACCGCCAGTAATTCTTCTCCGTATGGATTTACTATATACAGAATGAAAATAAAAACACTTTTGTAGCACTTATAGCAGTCTAAGAAAGGTTTATGCAATCAGAGTATGGTGTATTTTTAATTATGATGGACAATAAGAACTGTAAGAAAAGATTGTCAAAACAAAAGACAGAAGAAATATTAGAGGAAGGAACAGATTGTTGGTTTGAAAATTGAGTAGAGAAATTCAAGAATTTGACGTACTGAGTTCTTCCTTAAAAGCTTCAACATTTTTTTTGTAAGGACTCTTCTCTATGTCAAGAGCCTCGACCCTCATCACTTCGGTAATGATGTAGAGAACAGATAGAATCACTCTGAGGTCAACGGAATCCGCCAAACTCACAGCCAACTTCCGTGAAGCTGACGTAGCCGCTGCACTGTTTCTAGAAATGAAAAGGCAAGCATAATAATATTGGTAATAGCCTGAGCCTTCCTGGATCCCATTGTAATTATAAAATTTACCACCAGGTACAAAAACGACGCACAGAGGAAAGACTATGAGTTTAAAAAAGCTAGCAAACTGACTCAATCTCGATGTTGAGCAATTCCACAAATGCTGGAAAGACTCCAGCCTCGTACAGCAGCATGACATTCGTCCTCGTCCAGTCCTGTTGTTCCTTGTCTGACTGTACTTCTGCCCAGGATCCTTGAGCCAGGTAGAGAATTGCACAGGCAGCTTTCATTCTGATCTGCTTATTCGACACTTCAAGCTGGTCCAGCAGCTTGTAAATTATAGATCTCTGCTGTGAGGTTGGATGTGTTTGCCACCAAGGTTGCAGTTTGTACTGTTCCATCTGCTCTTCAAATGCCTGAAGCAATGGTTGCAAAAAATATTCAAAATAATAACCAACATTTGCATTGATTCAAAAATTGAGATGTGTATTTTGCATATATATCTACTTTAAAAAAGAGCCATGATTTGATTTATAGTTTCATCCATCATTTCATAATCTAAATCTAATTCAATATTTATACGTTCAAAGTGAAGATATATTACTTTAAGATTATACATGAGCTCATGTTTTTCTGTATAACTATACAGCTCTGCAATTTCATTGGCATGGGTGTCAGCATCGTCATAGACGAAATCCAAGTCAGGAGTTTCGTAGTCATCCTGAAAGAATAATAAGTATAAAGATGAAGACTTTGCACTGATAACTTGAGCAGTGAGATCTGGTCATAATAAAGCTTGGAGGATCCGGGCTAATTGCTGTTAAATATCATGTCACTTTTAAATGGTCACAACATGTACCAAAAAAGGTTTAGAAATGTCTGAAAACTATTTCAAACTTATGAGAAATTGTTCGATATCAATTTAGAAGTTTGTCATAGACATATGATCCGAAGAGAGATATTTCGGACTTCCCTTATAACATAATCGGTGCATTTTAAGCTACCATGTGTGTGGATTGCATGGATTTTGTCACAATATCAATAAAACGGGATTACAGTCTAATTGAAATGAAATGGAAAATCGTACTGAAATTTAGGGATTCATGAATCAATTTTTTGCTAACTAGTTGACTGACAATCAGCGGTCGCGTATCACTGAAATTCTATTGCGGCCGACTACCTTTGGCATAAATACAATGAATACAAGGTTAGGTTTAGGTTGCACGAGAAGTGATAGTGAAATTTTCTGAGAAACAAACCGCTATTTTCCAACGAATTAATTAATAAGTAGAGCACTTACTTCGGAATAATCTTTGTTCGGTTGGTGCTTAAGTTCACGATATTTTCGAGGCGTTATTACGGGGCCCTTTTCGTTAAAATTCGTGTCGAACGTAAATGACGCCATAGTCTATCTTCCTAAACAGCTGTACGTTGTCGTCCCTAGTTTTTATTGTTTTTAAAACATACAACATGTCACATAAATGTTTAGAAAACCGATAGCGCGGTGATCAAAAATCTTCTATCTTGGGTCACAATTCACAATCTTTTTCTTCACTTAACGCTTTCCCTGCGTTAATACCATAGACTTGAGACGGTTAATATCACTATTTATTGTTCCTTGTTTATTCCTTCTACAGGATTGTTCGCTGTTCGTTCCAACATCTATTGTTAACTTACATATCTAGGTTCATCGCATGATCCATGGTGTGTGTATGTTGGTGGGTTGGTGGCCGCAAGCCGAAACTTTGAAAAGGGCTGAAACTCTGATTCAAATTCGATTGAACGGTTGATAAACAATTGACGTGCTATAATTATGCACGGATCTCGTGAAAAATTAACAAAGGCCTTGTGGTTTACCAGATTGTAAAGTTGAGCTTAATAATAATGTTTTTCACGGGCGTTGGAGCATGTCAATTATTTATTTTACGTTTCAATCGAATTGAATCAGAGATCTAACCCATTTCATAGTTTTCACTTGTGGTCACCAGTGAGCGCTGCAGACACCTAACATAAGTTAAGCAAGAGGCTCGATGAGAAATTGTCAAAATCTGATAACAGTGCTACAGTCGAGTCTGTAGTTACCGGAGAGAGGCGCGCGTTTGAATTTAATCAGCGTCCTAAAAGTCAACTGTCAAAAAACAGTAGTAAACAAGGATTGAGGTGAATCTCATGTCGAGACGTTTATTCAGGTTATTTTGTTCGCTGCGGTATAAGCAAGAGTAAAAATGCCGTGTGAAATGATAACCTTACAGTTGGGCCAATGCGGCAACCAGAGTGAGTATTTTTCGAGTATTGAGAGACACCTGAAATGCACTAATTTTCCCATTTTGGAGGTTATGTTGTAGATAATCTAAATTGCTTTTCCGGCTAGCATTCAATTCATACTTGATGCCCATTTTGCAACATTTTCATGTTATACTTTCTTTAATATTCTTATTTTTGGTCAGTTGCTCAATTTTGTAACAAAGTCCTCATAATTGGCAGTATATTTGTGTCTATTGCTTATCGCTCTTAAGATCATACAAATTGCTCATTTATCCATGCCTTTGCACTTCAACATCTTATCCCTCACTTATTTTGCTAACTATAATTCTTTCCACACCTTATTATGAGAGGAATATGTGTTACTGATCCAAAATCGTTTGAACTTTTCTTTCAGTTGGTTTTGAATTCTGGAAAAGACTTTGTGCAGAGCATGGAATTAATCCTGAAGGGATTCTTGAGGATTATGCAACAGAAGGAACAGACAGAAAAGATGTCTTTTTTTACCAATCGGATGACGAACACTATATACCACGTGCTGTACTTTTGGATTTGGAGCCTCGAGTTATACATACGATCATGAACTCGCCCTACTCTAAGGCTGGTATCATTTTAATACATTCACATTAATTTTCCAGTATATCTGTTACTTTTCCAGTAATTAATAACAACTTCATTGTCGATGTTCACAGCTCTACAACCCTGAGAATATATATTTATCAAAACACGGAGGTGGAGCAGGCAATAACTGGGCGTCGGGTTACCACCAGGGTGAGAAACTACAGGAGGAAATATTTGACATCTTGGACAGAGAAGCAGATGGGAGCGACAGCTTGGAGGCAGGAAAACTGTTACACTTCAGCAAATATCGAATATCTTACGTCACACATGAACTTCTCTTTATTGTACACAGACTGATTGATTTCAGGGATTCGTTTTGTGCCATTCAATTGCCGGCGGGACTGGCTCTGGTATGGGTTCGTTCATGCTGGAAAGCTTGGCTGACAGGTTTCCAAAAAAGTTGATAGAAACTTACAGCGTGTTTCCCAATCAGGATGAGATCAGGTGATTTTCTTTAAACTGGTTTTCACTACAAATTTCAAAGTTAAACTTACCAAGGCTCTAATGTTTTCACATCAACTTTCTTTGTCTTGACACAGTGATGTCGTCGTGCAACCGTACAATTCGTTGCTTACTCTGAAGAGGTTGACACAATGCGCAGACTGTGTTGTTGTTCTTGATAACACGGCTTTGAACAGAATCGCCTCAGATCGTCTCCACATACAAAATCCAAGCTTCACGCAAATCAACAAACTCGTGTCCACCATCATGTCAGTTAGCACGACTACTTTGAGGCAAGTTCAAAATATTCATCTCAACTTGTCGTTGCCGGATTCCGAGATTTGTCCACATACTGGAGTATTTCTTTGACTCAGTTTTATTGCCGCAAAATTGTGAAGTTTCCATCGTCATATAGGACAAAATTTTGTCAATGTTTGTTCGAATGAAATATTTCCGTTTACTGCTCTGGTGTCGTGAGTATTGTTATTCATCTCAAATGAACTTATGATATTATCAGGTATCCCTCGTACATGAACAATGATCTGGTTGGTTTAATTGCGCCTCTTATACCAACGCCAAGACTACATTTCCTGATGACAGGCTACACGCCACTCACAACCGATCAAGAGGTATGTTAATACTTATAAAACTAGTTTTCTGGTATACCAGTGAAGCAGTAACGTTATTTTTCCTGAAACAGGGAGCCTCAGTTCGAAAAACCTCGGTTTTGGACGTGATGCGACGATTATTGCAGCCCAAAAACATGATGGTATCCACAGCTCTGGATCGGAATGCGGCACACTGTTATATTTCCATATTAAATATCATCCAGGTCAGGAGATGATAATAAATTTCTGAAACACGTAACTTAATGAATCTACTTTGTTTTTTTGGCATTCTGCTCATCTCTTCTGATCCATCAATTCGATCATTTTTCACAGGGAGAAGTAGACCCTACACAAGTTCACAAATCTCTCCAAAGAATTAGAGAGAGAAAACTTGCGCAATTTATACCCTGGGGACCAGCTAGCATCCAAGTCGCGCTCTCAAGGAAGTCTCCATACATTCAGAGCACCCACAGAGTCTCTGGACTCATGTTGGCGAACCATACTAACATATCGTCGGTACGTATAGCATTCTCCTCTCGTATCCATTTTTCTTTTCTATATATCGAAAATCTTCGTCTCTTCAGTTTAGGAAACGCACGACTTTCAGGGAGACCTAAAATATAGAAGTAATTTTTTCACTTATAGCTTTTTGATCGCGCACTTCAACAGTACGATAAGCTACGCAAACGAGAAGCTTTTTTGGAACAATTTCGTAAGGAAAAAATGTTCGAAGATAATTTGGACGAGCTCGATCATTCGCGACAAGTGGTTGAGGACCTTGTAAAGGAATACCAGGCTGCTACGAGGCCGGATTACCTCACGTGGAGCCCCGTGAAAAGCGAATAAATTTAAGACTATCATGTTGCCTAAAAGACACCAAAACTATGCTGTCATCACACAAAACGTGCTGACTGCGAAACGCATGCTTAAAGCCTCGGTGGAGCTGCTTTGACGGACAAAGTTTTAATTCGCACATTTAAACATCGCTGTGATTTTGACGAAGCTCTTGAAATGATTGAGGTATTAACTTCAGAAGAAACTGTGTATACATTTTTCAATTCTGCCGCGAAGTTGATGTTTTCAATTTTAGTTGATGAATTGTATGCCATAAATAGCGAAATACTCCGCGGCACGCCATATTTACCATTACGCCGTGTAGATACATCTATTTTTTATTAAACTTTTAATAATATTCACAGTAGCGCAACTCAGCGTCTGCTGATTTTCTCGGTCCCAATCTAACAGAGAAACGTTTACATTGTTCGTTGAAAAGAATTTGTGTTATCTGCTTATGCGAGTTCAGCTCTAATGGGGCTTTCAATGCTTTGCACTTGACAAATAAATCAAAAGCTTTTTAATCATGTATGTTGTATTGTAAAGTGAATCCTAACAATTTTGCAAAATCGTTTCAACATTGAATATTGTTTGAAATGACGAATTTTCAGTGTACAAAATTTCACCCTTGAGTACAATATAGGGTCAAAAAATATAGAGTACATGAAGAAAAAATACTAAAACGGCGTATCGTTGGTAATAAAATTTTACTCTTGCATACATGTGTATAAAACTGCTATGAACGTAGTTGTTAGCTGTTGAACAGTGAATATCTAACTGATGAAATCTTTGGAGTGGAATAGAAAGTAGGTATTGAAAAATTTGAAAAAATATGGTTGGTGTTATTATCAAAGGAAATATTTATTGTCGGTTAACTAACAACTCCTTCTTCCGATTGGCGGCAGCGTAGCAATCGTAATGTATCCAGTGTGCCCTGGCAGCGAGTGCGCGTGCGAAACAGTTACTAATCTTTCCAGTCCTCCCACCTCTTTGCCATTATTTTCGTTTCTGTTATCATCGGTATGCTGCAGCAAAAGAAACGAGTAATTGGTATATGTTATACATTGATATTTTTACGCTACTCAACGTGGCGGGAAAATTTTAACGTCAAAAAGAATTCTCAATCAATTTACGATTTTATACTGCTTCAATCAATTTTCTACTTTTTATATTGACATCTAATTTACCATTTGAAATAAAATTGATTACTAATAATCAATTGAATTGATTAATTTTTTTGAGACTTGTTTTTTGTACATGATCTGCATACCTTGCTTTTTAAACATTCTAGTTTCAATACTGGTACAGTTTTGTATTGTACAGTCAATTCCCGTTGCAGACACTCGATTGTTTTTATTTCTATAAATCCAGCAGACATGAGTTTTTCACATGTTCTTTGAACCTGTTCTATGCATGGCGAAAAGGAACAGAGTCTACCACCTGAAAAAGGAAAGGTGTTTTAAATTTTTACGTGTCTTAATAAACATTTTTCAGTAAAATTTTTACCTAGGTAACACAAACAAAGTTAAAACTTACCTGATTTCCGAAAACATCTCGTTGCATGTTCAATGGTTAACCATGGATGTGGTAAGTCAAGAAATATAGCATTGGCTTTGCCTTCTAATGCATCTCCGAATCCTGTCTGACAAACGTCTCTCTGTTCGACAGTAACGTAGCGTTCTAATCCATGCCTTTTAAACTCGATGTCAGCCACAGATACTCGTTGTTCGTGAAAATCAAAGGTGTACAAATGACCGTGAGGTTTTATTGCATTGATCAAAGCATGCGACAAGGAACCACTTCCCGTTCCTGTTTAACAAAATTTGGGGTATGAAAATTTGTTGGAATGTAGTAAAAATCATGAAGATATTCATATTAATGTGTGGTACACTGAATTTCCGAACCTGTTTCTATCACAGTGTCTCCAGGTTCGAGTTCCATCAGGTAAACTATGTTACTAATGTCTGGTGTATAAATTATTTGAGTCCTATGCGGCAGAGTCAATGTCCAGAGGTCTGAAGTAGGCTGTAAGACGTAGGCCCACCCCCTTGATAGGTCCACCTTGGCACCGTATTTAGCGCCAACCAAGGAGGCAACTTTGAGAGCTCCGTAAACAGTTTGAAATACATTTTCAACCAAAATGCCTTTCTTATTCAATGTCTTCGGAGTCACTTCCAAGGAATGCATGTTGGATGGCGCAATATACAAGATCACTACGTCACCCTCCTCGACGAGATCCTTAGACCCGTTGAAACTCATCGTGGGATTGCTTCGCTGAGGTATTTGAGCGCCTGTAGATGCCTGCAATAGCAACGAGGATTAGAGAGGAATAGAATTGGTCCTCTAGTGTGTATTATTATGAACATTGACTATTTGTCAACGGATTTCTGTTGCCTTACCCTTTTTATCTGCCATACACCCAGGAATGCGAATTCTCAAAATCACGTGTATCTTGGAAGTATTCTGATAGCAAAATTGTGTGCTGGTTACGTGCCGCTTTTGAGGTTATGTTGATGAAGTCACCGCGTTGAAGAGACTTGGGCTATCCGCGGTGATGAAGAATTTTCGAAATGACTCCTGATGATGTCTATTGACAGTTTAGGTATCGAAACTATATTGATCAAGAGTGAGTTAAGCTACGATTACAACGTTGTGGCGATCTTTATTATCGACTGGACATGATCCTGGCCTGTGCCCAATTCGTTCTTACCGGCGGCGTTGTGTACTTCTTCGGTAAGTCTTGATCATCAGTTAAGCGCCTTTGATGAAGATAATGTCAAAGTTTTGAAAACATTTTTTTAATTGCTTTAATAATAAAATATTGTATAAACTGTATGAAGTTCGGTTGTAAGTGAATCAAACTTCAAACTCATCATGTTAGCGCTAGACAAGCTATATCTGCATCAAAATATATGTAATATTTCCCAAGTTTTCGTAACTTCAAAAAGGGTTTTCTAAGTCGAGCGAAACTTTTACAGTGATTTTTACCCATTTGATGTTTTTTATGTTTAATTGTGATAAATTGAGCTGGATTGTTTCATTTTTTCATATATGTACTTAAGAATCTCATAGGAATGGATAAAGATGAAATTGTATATGACTGATTGGAGAAAAATCAAATTGCGTCAGAATTGAATCAAAAGAAAACCATAATTACAGATTTGAAACAATAAGACCATTAATTCGGATTGCCTCTTGCCTCATGCTATTTGTTTTCTTGTGAAATTTGGATTCCTGAACATTATTTCAAGATGTTTCAATCTATGTTCCTTCACTGAGTAAAACACCGTTTCGACCATCAACGCCCCGATTTGAATATAAAATGCCAAATTGTGTTTACTACCCCATAATTTGGTAGAAATTCAAAAAAAATGTCAAACTTCCACCATCTCGTACATACGTGAAGATGAACTTGAAGATACATCGAATATCTTTAACAGCGTAAAATATGAAATAAAAATTCACAAGATGATAACATTGGTTTTTGGAAAAAAAAAAACTGACAAGGAATCATCGATTCTGAAAGGCAAATGGAACTAGCTCTATATAAAATTGACATCAATTTTCTTCGACCGTGAAGAATAAACAGTTTTCCCAAGTTCAACAGAAGCTATAGTTTAAAACTAAGGTGCCATGAAATGGATTTGCTGGAACGTCTCACGTGAATTTTTAATGCGACACCTTCAGCGTTGCAAGGGTGCAGCAAGATTAGTCCAAGGCCGATGTAGAGGCCTGGGTAATTTCACACCTTAGGGTAAGATTACGTGGCTAGGAATATTCCTGAACCCCGATATTTACACTTGCAATTATTAACTCAGCAGTATATATCATTAATTTAATTCTCGAACCACTTACGTGTTAATACCGGGTTAATAATTTTTTCTATTCTTTAAAAATACAATAGTTTATTTGTTCCAAGTCGTTGATTGTGAATAATCGAACCAAGTCGTGTCATGTCATATAGCCACCGTTGATCTTCACTTATAGTGGAAAGTATGCCACAACTGATTACGACCACAGAACTATAAGATCGAACTATGAAGTATTTAAGCTCGTTCATATAAAAATTTTAATGCAAACTAGAAGTTCATGATTTAAAATCTATGAGATCGATCAGTTAATTTGATAGCTGGAAAAGTTGAAGTCATTCTGAAGGTGTCTATAGTTCAGAGCGTTTGTACAATTTCCGCCATTGAAGTCCCTGAAGTGGAAAATTTTTATTCATTTGAAGATCTTGCACAACCCCTTTTGTCTTTTCATTTCCCCTCTCCCCTCGAAATCGGTTCTGCTACAAAGTATAGTCTTCACAAAGTAGTTTTTCCTAGAATATCGGAACCTTCTCAGAAAGAATCAGTAAATTTCCTAACATCTGTGTCATATTTTGTAAATCGTAGGAAATAATTTATTTATAACATCTGCAAAGTATTTATTGCATATCTTCAGAAAAATTCAGGACATCTTCTGTACGGAACGGAGGAGTATAAGACAGAGCATTTACTTCCATTACTCCGAGAACTTGGTGTTCACCCAGGTCGAAGCTCACATACTTATTCTTAGATAGAAAACGTACGATCCGATATGCGAATCACTACCGCCAATTGCACATAATCGTCTTGGCTATAAGGTATCCGGTTCATCCATATTTCATAAACTTTTCTGCAGCACTATCGTTCGATATCAGCCGCATTTAACACCCAAGATACGTCCGCGGATCCATAAGATATGATCTCGTGTCTTGAAGACGGTCTTGCATTGCTATCGAGACTCGTTAATATCAGTATTCACGAAGCATGAGATCAGTCAGTTTTTTCATTCAGAGATGCGTAGTTCGGTTCGTAACAAGAAGTCACGGAATTAAATCAGTCTTCCGAGGTGGCGATAGACAGACATTTTGCGATTCTGGTCAACTGTACGTTTCGGAAGTTCGACTGGAATTTTGCAAATTTACCCCATAAAGAAGCCATCCAGAATTAAAATATTACAAGACTCCATGTGCGTGTGACTGGAATATTTTTGCAGGTCGTATTTTATTTAGGATTAATCGTTCAATATCATGGCTGAACCAAATCATAAATAATAAATAAATGGCTATAACAAAGTATATCGTCCGACGCCGTAACGAAAACATTGCAAACTTTGTTGACTATTCTGCCGAAGCGCCTGCGCGATGCAACAAATTTACTTTTCCGTTTGACAAAGAGGAATGAGAAGTGTGAAACACTTACTTGACGCCCGTCGTTACTGACAGTTCTTCACCATTTATCCTCAAGCGTCCATCAAAGGCGCTCTGCGTCGTCCGAGATCTGTAGCGAGATTAGTTTGGTTCTTTCTTAGGTAATTTCAATTTGGCTTATCCACTATTTCCTATTTGCAGTGATTTACTGCGTTCTTTAAATTTCTTTGGTGAAATTTTATGCAATAAAATATTTATACATGAGGCGGGTTTAATAATTGTTGTAGGTTTTTCTTTTTGTTCTTCGAATTTTACCGTCACGACTTATTTCTTTTAGAATTTCCAAACAGCTTAAGACAATTTTATTTTCCTTTGCCGCAGGAATATCTCACAGCAAATTGGATATGAAAAAAACGTTCTAAATTTCTATTTCTCATATTTTTCAAATTACCATTATTGTGTGGTAACTGAAAAATAAATGAGACAGCTTCACGCGGGATAAGAATTATTCCCAAGTCCAACCCAAGCTCCGGTTTTGTTCGAATTTTCTTTTTTCTTGATCATCATTTTCTTGCATACAAAGTTGTTGTTTGCATTTATAGTGAAATCAACAGTAAGATGCGGTTACCAATCAAGTTGGGCATTGGCGCAGGTGTCATGATTTTTGTGTCTGTATTGACGTGGGTGAGCTTTCCACCATTCATTAGGTCTCAGTTACGTAAGGTGAGTACAAATGTAATTATTTTTTAACGTTAACGTTAACCAGTCTTTCAGTGAAATTTTACCTTTTTTTTAAATCTCTCATTTTTCGCTATGTGGTTATTAAATTTTTACGTTAAATAAAGTTTTCCTCACCTGTAATCGAAATTATCTATCACTTGAAGAACGATCCGCTAAATATAGCCTAGTCATGTTACTTTTGATATTACTGCATTGTTAAGTATATATGATGCAACTCGTGTCATGATATTAAAATGTAATTGCCAATCTCCACATGACACTTATAACTACTTAATCAATGGTTTGGTAATAGTATAAATCTTGTCGCTACGGTATAATAATACTGGATTATATGTATGAATCAATGTATGTACGTGATTCGCAAAATGACTGTCCTGTGGGAAGAAACCTGTTATTGGACAAGGTCAGAAAAATACATTAGTCACGAAACTGCGAGACAATTAAACTCTGGCCGGTGGATTCTCGACGGGAAATATGCAATCAGGTTTACAAATTTAACCGCACTTTATACATCGTATATACTAGACTGTATAAAAACAATCGATTGTTCTGTTTTTTTTTTTAACATTCACTCAACACTCACGTCAAAAACATTGTTCCAAATAACGAAAAAAGAATGGTGTCAAAGTTTGAGTTCTTAATATTAATATGTAGAGGTGCATCATCGCGATTTGCTATTTCCCGTTTAATTAAGATGGGAATTTTTTTTTATTTCAACTTTGAAATTTTATAACTCATCCACGCATCAGTGTAGGTATTGATAAGACCAGAACGTATTTTTGTGGGGAATTGAACGCTCCACCAAAAAAGTCCGTTATAATTTTCCGATAAATCTACTCTTTCAAAAGTTATTTGAGGTCGTTTGTTCCCCTTTGACCTTTCGAAGAGTAGATTTATCGCAAAATTACACTTTTCGTAGATGCGCGTCAGGGAACCCTTAATTACAGGCAATTCGGGATACAAGTCCACTCTGAACAAGTCCGTGTTTCAAATCAGCCGCTTGCTAACAAATGAAAAGCAGAGTTGCTCAGAGCGAACCTCGTGGTGTGCATCCACGAAAATACACGGTATATTCCACGGAAAAAATTCCGCTTTTCATCGTGATAAGCCAGCATTCTTGAAACCAGATTTCAAACAACGTCCACATGTTTAAATCAATTTCGACGTAGTATTGAATAACGTTTAATTTTCAATTTCAGCAAGTAGCGCTGGTAGAAGGTACAGATATGCGCGAATTCTGGAAAAAACTTCCATTTCCTTACGTATTCAAGGTCTACCTATTTAATATAACAAATGCGGAGGGAATCGAGAACGGGGAAAAACCGCACCTGCAGCAAGTAGGGCCATACGTTTTCTAGTAAGTTTGTAATGAACTTTTACGTACAACCGCGTATTAAAAACAATCAAACGATGGGAATTTTTTTCATCCGCAATACCGTAAATATATCATATTAGTGTTATACTTATGCTCAATTTTTATCTGCGGTTTCTTTAATCAAGCGAGTGGAAGGAAAAGCTGAATCTAGTGGACGACGAAGAGGCTGATACGGTGGAAGTCAACTACAAAAACACTTGGTATTTTCAGCCGTCAGAAAGTAACGGACTTACGGGAAATGAGGAGCTTATATATCCACACCTCGCGATATTGAGTACGATATTGGTCACGATGATCGAGAAACCGCAGATGATCAGCGTCGCAGGTATAAAAAAAACAAAAAACATGAGAGCTGTCATGGGACAGCCGGTACGAACGAAGTTCCTTACGCTATATTACTGCTCATTGAATAAATTAAGAACGTTTAATTGAAGAATAATTAAATGAAAAATCAAATATATGAAGGAATGGTAATAAAATCGTACGAATGTGTTTTTGAAAGATATAAAAAGAAAGAGAGGCAAAGTATAGACGTACGCTGTGAGAGAGCGCGCTGCGGCCCAAAGTATAGTTGTACGCTGTAGGAGAGAGAAAGAGGGGCGAAGTATAGTCGTGCGCTGTGAGTGAGAGAGACCGCTGCTGCCGTCTCCCACCCCAAGCGCTGAGAAATGAGAGAGAGAGCGCGCGCACACGCTGGAATAGAGAGAGAGAGAGAGAGGGAGATCGCGCGCACTATAGCAAACGAGCACTATAGCCAAAAAGTGTCGGTTTTTTGGTGTCGTTTTTTTCCGCCTAGCCCCTACGGTGAACGAGCGATAAGGAACTTCGTTCCAATTGATAATTAATTTCTAAGAATTAAATATGTATACATATATATATATATATATAACGAACACGTCGGTCGTTTAGTACGAAAAATTCGTTGATATTCGACTTTGTCTTTTGATCATGCGTAATCAGATTAGTAATCGTTCGATACTAATTCCAGCCAAAGCTGTGGATAGTATTTATAAAAAGCCAACCTCAATTTTTATGAAGGCGAAAGCCATGGACATCATGTTTAACGGTATACCGATCGATTGTACGGTAAAAGATTTCGCCGGGTCTGCGCTATGCGCGATATTGAAAAGCGACACGAGGAATTTGCACGTCGTTGGTGAAGATATGTACAAATTTTCACTCTTCGGAAAGGTGAGTGTTTATTTTATATTTGAGCCCAACGAAACTCCCTGTTATGCCTTTTCTTCTACTTCTTCTACGTGAATATGTCATTTCCAGCACAATGATACTATTAGGGAGGGTAGAGTAAAAGTCACTCGAGGAGTAAAGGACCCAAAGAAAATCGGATACGTGGTAGAATACAAGAACGAGACGATACAGACGGTTTGGAACGGCGATGAGTGCAATGCTTTCGAGGGTACCGATACTACGGTATTTCACCCAGGGTTATACAAGGATGAGAATATGATTGTGTTCGGTATTGATCTTTGCCGAAAGATGGTAGGACGTTTCTCCAAGCCGACCAAAGTGGCGGGTAGGTAAAGTTCCGTTGAACGGTGTCGATTTACTTTATACTGTAGTAACTGGAATGAACATCGTAAGATAGCAATGGATCAATAGTTTCATGTCGTTTTTGCCAACAGGATTTAAGACGAATCAATATCTGTTTGACCTTGGAGATCAGAGCACCGTTCCCGAGGAGAAGTGCTACTGCTTAAATCCGGACAATTGCTTGAAGGCGGGGGCGCTTGATTTGTACACATGCAAAGGTACACCGATAATTGCGACGCATCCTCATTTCTACTTGGGAGATCCGTCCTACCTTAAAAACGTCACTGGGCTGCATCCCGTAAAGGTTTGACTTCTTTTCGATTCGTCTGAGTTATCATACTGGTCACTTTTTCAACTAGTCACTTTACTGCCGCGTGACAAAATCTAAAATTAACAAGCTATTACGATTTAGGAGGACCACGAAATGGTGGTCGAATTTGAACCGTTCACTGGCACACCTGTATTAAGTCGGCAGAGAATTCAGTTAAACATGTTCATATTTCCAATTCCGAAGTTTAAGTTGATGAAGAATTTTCCCTACGCGTTGTTGCCACTGGTCTGGATTGAGGAAAATGTGGATCTGACTCCTGATCTAATAAAGAGAGTGATGCTCGTCTTTCATGTGCTTACCGGCGTCAGGTAGCTGCGAGTCTGATATATTTCTTAGAACTCAAATCATTGTAATGACTTCATTCGAAATAATCGGATACAAATTCGAAATCTGTACGTTTCAGCTGTTTCAAGTGGATCCTTCTACTTGGGGGTCTGGCTCTCGGCGGAGCCGCTGGAGGGCTTGAATTTAAGCGACGTCAACTTGAAAAAAAGCTTGAAATAACTCCCGTTGCACCAGCTCCTGGCTCGACAGACAGCTCAAAGAACAGTGCGGACGTCAAAAAATGGCCCGTGAATATTTCTACGCTGCAACCCGCCGCCGTTCCGGCGTCCATCGACGACCGAAAT
The DNA here is from genome assembly GCF_021155775.2 of Neodiprion pinetum. NCBI lineage: Eukaryota > Metazoa > Arthropoda > Insecta > Hymenoptera > Diprionidae > Neodiprion > Neodiprion pinetum. Next base: position 31,187,144 of record NC_060236.1, on the reverse strand, counting down.
TAGTAACGACATTCTGTCGAACTCGTGCAGTTCTAAGCACGAAAAGTATCTTTTATGTAACACTAGTATGGTTACGCGTCTTTTTTTGCCTGCGTTCCGTACGTAAAGTGCGTAATCGTTTTTACGACCTTTGAGAAATTGGCTTGGATAAAAACTTCTTGTGGCGCGGTATATATATTGTCTGAAGCGATTGGGATCCCACATACACATAAGCGTAGATAAGCAACAAGGTGCAGACAAAACTCTAATCGGTCAATTGTTCTAGATGAATACAATGAACATCTAAGCCAAGTAAAAATTCATATAATTTATTAGGCAGTTATTTTATTACATTGAAATACATTTGGAGTGAGAAATATCATGATAAAGTATCCATTTCTAATATTTTAACTAACCAGAACTCTTTTGAAGTGGTTTATTTTCCGCCGCCATAAGTGGCATCTTCCGATATGTTGGGTCCTGATTCTAATATATGAATTATCGATTGTGTTGTGCTATTATCGATTTAATTCTTACTCGAGTATAAATATGCATGCATTATACGGATATGGGTCTAGATAGGGGCCGATAAATATAATTATAATTATAAATATTGTGCGATCTCATACGCAATGTGGTCAATATTTTGCTACGGGCCGATCTTGAAATTAAGAAACCAGACTTAAGTCCAAATTTTTGGATTCATTTTTCGTTTACATAATAATTAGAATATGTGTATATGCAGTATACTTGTTCCGACGCTGCTGCCGTTGAAGTTTTAAATCTATTATCACATCTTGCAGAAATACGTTACACGGTTAAATTTTACAGTAAGGAATAATTAGTTTTATGTCTACGAACTAAAAAAAATAATTAAAAGTAAATAAGAAGCTCTTACTTAAATAGCATGTATTTTTTGCTTAATTCATTGTAATTGTTACTCGGTTTGTGCTGATATATTTAAGTATTTCTGATAGTGTTATTTCCGATTCGAAATAAAATTGTGATGGAATTTTTTTTTCTGTTACTGTTTTATTATTGCAGAAAATGGCGGTTCGAGAAAAGAGTGCTCAGTAAATGAAATAAGATGAAGTCGTATGAACACAGATTCATTTTGATTGCTACCATTTCGAAATTATGAAAATCAATCCAAATTAATCGCTATATTGTTCAGAATATATGTTTAATTGTTATATTTGAAATATTAATATGCAATTTGAATCTGATCCAATCTGTAATAAACAGTATCGTTTTGCACAAATTTCAATTCACTGGAAGTGAATTAGTTCAATGCTTAACGAACGTAGATTTAGCGATTTCACCATTTTCTATTGATTTCTTTTTTTTTTTTTTTCGTCGAATCTATATCAATACTTTAAGAAATATTCCGATCATATTCACTGATTAATTCGGATAGATTTTCGCATCATGCTCTACATTTTCTTGAGAATTTCGGATTGTCGAACATCAGAATTAATCTGTTTGATTATGGTTCAATCGATTTTGCATTACTGAGTAATGTCGTTAATAGTCACCACGTGCGTTCGTTGATACGATTCAAGTTAAAAACCGCGAATTCTTGCTGTGGCCGGTGACTGAAGATTGGTAAAAACAGCTAGCCAAATTTGGTTCCTCGGCGGTATAGGAATTTCCTACCGTACCGTCTCAATTAACATCTTAAACCCCCATATGTGAATCGGTAAGTGTAGGGCGCTGCCATTATCCCCATGCCCGTCGTGCCCTTTTACTTGTTTCAACCTGTGATACCTGTGGCTGGCTTTCAGTGAACGCTAGCTCGATTGCAGCAATCCTAACGGCTTTAAGCTGAACAACGAAATCGAGCCCCCCCCCCCCCCCCCGCCGCGGAGTTGAGAACGTGTGTGTAAAACCGTGAAGTTGTGCACTAACAATAAGCTAAGCGACACATAAGCACATGCACGTATGTATGCATCCAGCGATTCGGGGCTTGCATATCAAGGCTAAAATGCAGCAACATACAAAAAATTATTTACAGCGCGGTGTGAGATGATAAACACAAGGCAGACCCCATAAGTTTAATACTTAAAATGTATGTGAATCACGAAATTATGTGAGCGTGTATAAATCGAAATCCATTTTTTAACCAATATATTATATAGTGTGTGCGTTCCGCTTGGTTTGTTTGACGCCAATTTATTCATTCGACACCTGAAGCTTGTACTACAAATCAATATCAATGTTGTAACGACAAGTGTGAGTAGCACTCTGATTCCACTAGCTGCTGATCAATTATACTTCATCCAAACTGAATTGCTGGATACACCGCATTTACCATACGCTCCAAACAATTATTCATAGTGCCAAAAATACCGTCGTCTGTATACGATTTGTACGTAGAATCTTGGATTACGGAAAAAAGAGTTAATTTCTCAATTGATGTCTCGTTTTTCCTATATATCGCATTCAAGATAATTTAAATTGTTGACATTCGTTAATCTTAACGATGAATAAAAATTCTGAGACGTCTCAAAGGATTAGCACCGCATCGTGTATACCTTATTTATTTACCATTTCAACTTGATTGCAGCACTGAACATCCAACTTTTAATTCTTGACTAGAACCCTGAATCCTGACAAAAGAGGATCGTACCAAAGAGTGAATACTTCAACAACGCGTGATGCGATTTATTGAAGTGTTAACGAAATGGGTAGTGCTTGGTGGCAGTGCGCTGCCTGCTTGAGAACTCAGGAAGAAGATATTTGCGAACTACAGTTAAACCACTGCAACCTCTATGACGTACCCCCGGACGTATTCATCTACGAAAGAACGTTGGAAAAACTTTTTCTCGATGCAAATAGAGTAAGTTCAAAGCATCGACTCACGATTCACAAGCTAAAAAGGGAGAAACAAACATGATGTTACTGAAATTGTCAAACTATAGCTTGATTCTATTTCTATCTGGTGTTGCAGATCAAGGACCTTCCACGACCATTATTTCAATGCCATGAACTGCGTGTATTGTCACTGAGTGATAACGAAGTTGGTACGCTGCCACCGGCGATAGCATCTTTAATAAATTTGGAACATTTGGACCTGAGCAAAAACAGTTAGTCTCCTATTCAATTTTATTCATCAGAATCGGATGAGATAAGAGGAGATTTGAAGAGTATTAGCATTGAGAAGATAATTTAAACACTTAACGACTTCTGATTCCTTGGTTTGAATTGAAAATTGTGTTTTAGCGATAAAGGAGCTTCCGGACAGTATTAAGGAATGCAAAAATTTACGATCTATCGATATTAGCGTGAACCCGTTTGAACGATTTCCTGATGCCATCACACATATCGTTGGGCTACGAGAGCTATACTTAAACGATGCTTACATCGAGTATTTACCAGCGAATTTCGGAAGACTGTCCTCATTGAAGACCCTCGAGCTCAGAGAAAACAACATGATGACTTTGCCCAAAAGTATGAGTCGTCTTGTCAATTTGCAGAGACTGGATATAGGGAATAATGATTTTACCGAATTGGTAAGCATGGATTACTTACATTAAATATCGAAAATGCAGAAGCATCTAAGTCTGGAAAAAATTCCTTTTGCAAAAATTTTAAACTGCTTTAAATGATTCTATTATTGAAAGAGCCGAAATATTCAGGTAATCAGTGATTTCTTATTATTTACAGCCTGAAGTTGTTGGGGACTTGATAAACCTGACCGAACTTTGGATAGATGGTAACGACATACGTAGAATCCCAACAAACATAGAGCAGCTAGTCAGACTGAATCATTTTGACTGTACGATGAATGCTGTGCACTTAATGCCGTCGGAAATTCAAGGGTGGCGTGATATATCGATCATGAATCTTTCCTCCAACGAGATTTATCAGCTGCCGGATTCTCTCTGCTACCTACAGACCGTAGTTACTCTTAAAATTGATGATAATCAATTGAACGCTTTGCCGGATGAAATTGGTCAAATGTCTAGCTTGGAAGAGCTGATAGTGACGAAAAACTTTTTAGAATACTTGCCACCTTCGATAGGCCTTTTAAGAAAGCTCCACTGCTTGAATGCTGACAATAATTACCTCAGATCTTTACCACCTGAGATCGGCAGCTGTTCGGCATTGTCTCTCCTCTCCTTGAGATCCAACAATTTATCCAAGATACCACCGGAGCTCGGTCACTTGGCATCGTTGAGAGTTTTAAATTTAGTCAACAATTGCATTAAATTTTTACCTGTCTCAATGCTGAATTTGAATTGCTTAAAAGCCTTGTGGCTCAGCGACAATCAAAGCCAGCCCCTTGTTCCCTTGCAACAAGAATTCAACTGCGAAGAGGACATTATGGTTCTCAGCTGCTTCATGCTGCCTCAAAAACCACGACAGGATATCGAACGTTAGTAAATCAATCAATCATTACTTTAAAAATATTTGGAACATCAATTTTCCTCCATTTTTGCACTATTTTTACTTGTTATGCGGCTAGTCGATGACGAAGAGGAAGAAAAGGAATGAAATGGTGAGAGAATGTTGCTAATTGTACATGAATATTTGTCTTCAATTATCCTACTATTTCGAAACTTCAAACGTCAATCTCCATCGAATTTTAAGAGCGTTTTTATGTGTCGCATTTTTGCGCAGTTGTATATTCCAATAAAATCATTTCAGAAATGGAACAACCGGTTGGGCCACTCGCAGGAACGGTTCCAGGATCGGGGCGCAGAATATGCTTTGCAGCCGAAGTGGAATCCGAAGGTCCTAGGCAGCTCCATCGTGCACCGACTCCCTACCCTAAGGAACTTCGCAACCTCGCCAGGCACGCAAGAAACCTTCACCATCAATCCAATTACAATCAACAGGTGAAGACGCGTTAATCACACTGAGTAAAGTTCGTCCTAAGCAATGCAAAAATAAGGATTGCAGAACGAACAAAATTTCATTTCAGAGCAATTTGGAACCAGAAACTACCATCAGAGAAGCAATCGTCACCAAGGCAACTGCATCTTTGAGCATCCTCTCAAATTCTGGTTCTTTGCCGCACCAATCACCGTCAGGCAAGGTAGCGTGTCTAAATTTAGGCTCAATTAACGGAGTATACGTATAGGTATATGAGTAGATGGTTGAAAAAGTGGGTGGATTTTGAAAAATTATGCCTTGGCAACCAATTATTCAAACAGATTGGAGTTTGTTTTATTCAAATGTAAGCAAAACGAGCTCTATCTTATGCATATTGTGTCTACGATACTCAAAAATTGCTCAACGGATTTGCTTAAAAATTTGAAACCGTGTTCTTGAATAGTTTATCCTCTTTGACACTAACCGAAATATATGTTATTTTCTTTTTCTACAAGATGGTGACCGTTTGAAGTTGAAATTTGATGTTTCGTTAAAAACTTGCGACTTTAAATTTAATAACGAATAATATAATGATTGTGAACACAAACGGGATTGTGGCAAAAAGAATAAAGTGTCCAAGAATACTGTTTCTCAAATTCGGAGTAGATCGAATGTGCTTTTTTGAGATATCGTGGGCACAGCAAAACATGATACCATCTTTCAGCCGTCTAATTGTACATACTGCCTTAAATGAAGCATGCATCTGACGAAATGATGAAATATTCTTTTGCTTTCAGAATTTTCACCCGCCATCCACACCGGACGGTTCACGTACTTCCAATCATTATCATAACAATGACGCGTGCGAAGTGGAGGCGAATCGAGTTTATTCCGAGGAATCTTCGGATGAAGCGAACAAAATCGTTTTGGCAGAAGAAAAGAGCCCCGATATTCGCGAGGCTAAATGCATTCGAAATCCTTCCTCCGAATACATAAAGCAGCCAACAGTCGCAGATTACGTTAATTCAACTTGGAAACCTGATGAATATTCTAAGGCCAACATAGCTAAAATAATTGAGTCTGAAAAGTTTGCCGAACCTTATAGAAGTACTCCTATCAACGGAGACAAAGGCATTAATCATTTTGGTATTGACGGTTTCAAAGTTAACGACGTACCTCCGCTGCCACCGCCTTATCACATCGCGGCAGCATTTTCAAAGAAAGCCATGCTTTTTCAGCAAATCAATAATGGTGATTGATAGTTTTTTTGTTTTTGTTTTTTTAGCTTATTGAAGTTTCTTCGATTTTAGTGGTGTTATAGTTGTTATTATTATTATTATTGTTGTTGTTGTAACAGGTATGGTGCTAACTGCTCCAAATTTTTCCTCTTTCAGCTACAACAGAACCACAAATCCTGCCTTCGAAAGTGTCGTCGTTAAGTTCATTGAAATTCGATCAACCCTTAAACCTAGTAAATCAAAATAATAAAGCAATAACCAGTCCGGGTAAAGAGAAAAGTTTTAACCGTTCAAAAAATGACAATACTAACGCGGCAATTTACGCCAATGAATTATCGGAAATGCAAGTTGATATAATAGAGAAGACTGTTATGGACAAGAGAGTCTCCGTCGACACAGTGGACAATCCACTTGTTGAAATTGAAGAAACTTTGAATAGCTCTGACCTATTGTCGGAGAATGATCAAAGTTTGAGGCCCAGTAAGATACCGATATTGAAACAGAAATATTTCGACGACGATTCTCTCAACAAATATACGAACTCTGTGGAAACTAACGACAGCTACAAGTCATTGAGTTTGTCATCTACACCGACGTCGCCAATAACAGGAAAAAAATACAGAGTACCTCTTTCCTCGCGCACGAAACCTGTCGCGAGCAGTAAAAAGTTTGATAATGGTTTATTGTCGGGCAAAAACGAGTCGGAGAGTCGTAATGTGAACGAAATTGATCAACAGTTGATGGATAAATATTCAATGAAAAGTAATTCGAGTAATAATCTTAAGGACGATGTGAAATCTTTGGACAAGAGAAACGACAATTTAGAAAATAATCATAGTTTAATATATACACTGGACGACAATTTGCCAGTTAGTAATAAATGTGCTGTGAAAATACAAAATGATACAATCATCTCTGGGCGGAACACATCTACGGTGACGTCGAAGTCATTCGACAATGCAAACGCGTCAATTAATGCTAAATCAAAAATTCCAACTTTGACCAACTCGCCAAGCCCTGAAAGGAAGCCCAGACTGAAGTGGATGTTCGGACCTCACAAAAATGCTAACGTCGTAAGTAATACACTTGCATCTTTTAATCAGTGCTTGCCGTGAATTGGAGTTGAAAAAATACGCACACGTTGTACCGCTTGTTTTATTAATCGGTTTCAGTTCCCAGTACAAGTGAGAAAAAATCCCGGTCTCGGATTTAGCATCGCTGGCGGTGTGGCTGGGGCTGAAACGGTAAGTAATCGCAACCACTGTCCAATGTTTGTTTCTCTATAAACGGGCTGTAAAGTGGGAGAAATTTTTGTTCTTTCATTTTCAAACGTGCTTTTCTATTCCTGCAATGTGTACTTGTTGCTGATAAAGATTCTAATTTTTTTTTTTCCAACATCACTGTGAAACGGTCGAAAGATATTGAGATGAAACGTAATGTTAGCTGAGAAGAAATTGATAAACAAAAAATTAATAAAAAACTTCTTACCGTCGACTCAGGCGACGACAAATTTTATTCTGGTTAAATTTGAACTTCAGGGTATTATAGTGACAAAAGTAAATCCTGATGGGCCGGCTCAAGGCACGCTTCGACCTGGAGATAAAATCTTAGAAGTGGACGGAGTTGACTTTACTAAAATGGATCACGACAAAGCTGTGTCTGTTTTGAGAGCTACAAATCCCGTTGTTTCCATGATGATTAGCAGGCATCAATGAGGAACTGACTTCCTTTTGTGTAGTTGTTGTTAGCTATTTAAAAAAAAAAGAAAAAAAGAATTTAAAAAGTGAAGAAGATATTCATAGTATTTCGAGAACCGAATCGCATCTCCGTCTAGACTGAATAGCTATTACGTTGTTATATTTTATTTTAGAATTTACTATATCTGCTGATCGATCGGTTTATATTTTATTCCATTGTCCGGTTATACGTACGACAGAACAAAACGCACACCCTACGTCTTCTGTATCCAGTTTCTAATCTCGTCTGGTCAAATGTTGAAATAATTCGTCGAGTAATGACGTTTTGTATTCATACAGAATTGCATTACTTTCTTTCTTTTTTTTACTCTTTTTTAGTTATTTTATTATTTATTTATTGACAAAGAAGCGTTGCTTCCCCCCTCTTATTGAAATTACCCAAGCGATAAGAGATAGATTTCATGGAATCGGTATTAGATAAATCGTCGTCAAATTCTTCTTCTTGTCAAATCTCACTGTAGGGAAAATAACGTGCCAGATGTGCTATTAAAAACGTAAACGCAAGGAGAAAAAAAAAAAGAAAACGTCAAAAACAAAGCAAAACGAGGGACGAAACATATTCGAAAACAAGTAAAATAGTATTTATTAATAAAATTTGTATACTAACTATACATGGTATAGTTATACAAAGTACATGTGATTATGTACTGTGGTGTAGTTACAAGAAAAAACAAAACAACAAACAAAAGAAAACCAACAATATTCTTCTATGTGCCGTACTTTTAACAATATAACAATAATGATGATAATATTATTGATAAATAACTTTTAATAGCCAGCAAGATTTTATTGAAGTTATTTAAAATCATGGAGTGGAATTAATAATGCGTAGCGACCGTTTTCTTAAAACCACTAAATATTTTTGCTCAATACTTTTTAAGTTTCTTCCACAATGCTTTATATGTATGTATACATACATATGTAGAGTCGTTACTTAACTTTTTCTTACCTTAATTTCAGTTCTAATCTTTTTCTTCTTTCTTTCAAATGATTTTGGGATTTCAAATTCATATCTTCGTAGTACGATCTTATTTTGGTTATATTAATCAACATATTAAATGAAAATTTAATATTTATTGTCCATATTAATTGTACATTAATCTGGGGGTAAATTATCTCGTTTCGAAACATTGAGTTTAAGGGGAAAAAAAAAAAACAAGGTCTTACAGATCAGAGAAACAGTTCTCTGTTTAAATAACGTTAAACGATGGTACTATAAAATGGTATTAAGAATTTAGAAGTGATTGTTACTCTAAGGATTACAAAAAAAGAAAAAGAAATTACTGATCATGATCTTTCATCTCTTATACATAAATTACAAGTTTAATGAAGCAGTCAAAGGACATGATTTTCTAAATTTTTTTCTTTTCTTGTTTTTAGTAGTCCGGTAATTAACCTTATGCGCTCCACACTGTAAGAATACGCGAATCAATCTTTTCCTATGCGTATATTTCTACGGTAAAACTTGAACCATACGACGTCAAAATTTTCCACAATCTCTCCAACTGAAACAGACTGACTTATAACTTTTTGACAAGTATTTTGTAGCAGCTATATATTATTATATATTGTACACGTATGTCTCTCGTTGTTAGTGAAAAAAAAAAGAAAGAAGAAGAAATTCAATATTCTTGTATATGTAGGTGATATTAGCTATGAACGTAAAGAGCAGCTCAGGCCAATCACGGCAGTTACACATATAATGCGTATGTCTAGTATTTCACTCTTTCAGTCACAGTGGCACGCTCGGCATCTCACCTCAGATTTTCCATGTCCTAGCGTGATTACAGTTTATTTACAATTTTAAATCATCTTTGTTACTTCTTGTTATCCGAAAAACCCCCGAATTTAATACGTTTTTCGATTTTTGATCCGCCATATTGGATCCGCCATCTTCAATTTAGAAACCATCAAATTCTGTAATTTCACTTTTAACATTTCCCGTCATGCAAGCATTCTGATTGGTTTGCAAAGTTTAATCAATCAATCAGAATGCTTGGATGGCGGGAAATGTGAAAAGTGAAATTACGGAACCCCTACACTGATCCGTGATCAGCGATCCCAAAAATCCCCGAGCAACAAAATTTCAGGCCAAAATGTGCGACTGAAAGAAATTACAGACATTTTTTATTTGAAAGTATATTTCTATTTTTATTTATTCCTCTATACATTCGTTCATTCTTTCTTTTCCTCCCTCTGCCCGTAATACTTCCATCTGTCTTATCTATCGAAAATCAATGTCTCACCTTTCCAAATTACACGCTTTAATTGTTGTTTGTAACCTCTGTTGACATAATGACGCTGTTGTTGTTGTTGTTGTTGCTGCTGCTCTTCTTGTTGTTGTTGTTCTGTATGAACAAGAATAATTAAAAAAAAAAAAAAATTATTCAATAATACCCATATCAAATCAGTGGCAATCAAAATGAATTTTTTAGGAAACTCCAACTGCCGGGGGTGGCTGGGAATATTGATATTAAACACTAGCTACGTTGTCGCAATTTCGGCACTATATTTAAAACAAAGCTAAAAATGAAACAAAATAATAGGAAATAAAATAAAATAATAGGAACATACGTACCTATATTAAACAAAAATCATCAATTTTCATGGTGTAATCGATGAAGAATTCAAAAACTAAAAAAAAAACAAAACAAAAAAAAACAAATTCAACGTTAGATATATTTTCTAATTACATATAGGGGGGAATTTGTCGCATTTCATCAAATCGCTGAACGACACGATTGCCAATCTGTAGGTATCGTATAATTTTTCCCCCGTCATTTTCAAAACTATTTCCAGTGAAATGAAATAAATTTCCCTTTACGTATATAATACATATAATACTTATATTGTTATCTGTATCTGAACAACACACGAACCTTCTGACTTTCCATATTTATTATTACAATATTATTACTATTATTATTATAATTATTATTATTATTATTATTATTACCAACTACTACGTGATCGCATTGTATAGAATTAAATAATTTTTTCTTTTTTTTTTTCCTTCAATTTTTTTTTATTTTCACTCGCACTAATTTTTTTGATCTTGTTTCTTCGAAGCCATATCAAGCCATACGTAGATTTATTTTCGTATAAACAGTTTCCGCCATCGGTTTACCTTTCGTATGAAACTTGAAACTTTTAATTAAAATTTATAAACCTACGGAAGTTGTCTGTGTGTTGTCAGAATCTGATTTCACGACTGCCAAACTCTTGTGATTGGATATCTAGCCTTAGATTATATGTACATTATAAATGTAAACAAATATCTATATACATAAACACGCATTTACACATGTGTTGTGTATGTATATATATATATATATATATATATATATATATATATACGTGCATACATACATATACGCATGTGTAAAAAAATAAATGAAGAAATATATATATATATATATATACTCAGGTCTAAGGTAGACAGTTATATATATCTATGTGTGGATAGAAAAATGAAGAAAATTCAAGGGCTACAGATCGACCAGTGCAAATCTTACTCAACGCTTACCTACGTCACTCGATACAACATAACATACGATACCGTAATACCTGCTCTTCCGTTTCACGTCTTCTTTAACGATTAAATGTACTGAAAGGCAAGTAAAAGCTTTAAGGTAAATGAATATAATTTTCTAAGAAGCGAATTTAAGAAAATTAGCTTACCAAAAGTTTCAACAACGTCAAATAAGAGCAATAAATAATTTCACTTTGTCGTTGATACTGATATATAGATATGTATAGTATAATTAATGATGACACTAATAAAATTAGTAATAAGAATAATTAATAATAATTATTATAGTTATAGTCTATTTATAAATAAATAATATCTCGTAATTCCTATTGCACTGGTCGTTCTGCATCTGATGATCGTCGCGGATCACAGACCTACGTTTTAATCGGTGAAGAAAATTACGGATCAATGCAGGAGAAGGTCGTTAAAATTATAATTGATGAAGAAAATTAATATCATAATGCATGTGCTATAAATAACCAAGGTTGGATAAATTTTTTCGTTATAATCAATTTCTGAACCGTTTCGAGTTCACGGAAAGGCCTGAGAAAAAAACAAGGACATTTTTTCAGTCAACTTTTTTCTTTTACAATTCGGAAAAAAAAAAAAAAAAAAATTTCACCTTGTTCAGCCGAATTTTCAGAAATATAAACTACGTAATTCAACTTTTTGCACATGCCTTAGTTCGCGTGTCGTTTTCTATTGACCATTTTCTACAGCTGATTTACAGTTGTCGTTGAAAACTGTATCCAATGGACAAAAAATTATGTACACCTTTAGCTCGCACAAACATATTAATGAGCCAAACACAATTATACTATAAATATTATTGTTAAATAAAAAGTAAGGAAGCCTTGACTGACAAATTAATGGAATCTAAAATTCGTATAATTGCATTAACCTGTTGCGTAGTAAATATTATTTTTAAAAATTTCTTTAATTAGATTCCAATACTTTGTCCGACTTTTATTAGTGATTTAATTTTTATTTTTTTATTTTTTTTTTAGTTTTAGTTTCTTTTTTTACTCTCTTCGTCAGCCCTCTGACGGACAAATTGTATTTATTGTTTCTTTATACACTGTTTGATCATTTTATTTATGCAGGTATGCATTTTTTTGTCTAGTTTATTAGTTCTATCATTATTTTTTTTTTCTTTTTTTTTCTTTAAAAACACTAGCTTTACAATATGAATTCTTGAAAATAATGATCATTTGGTTGTGGATTGATAATTGATTATGAAAATCAAACGGCAGCAACTTCGTTGTAATCTTTGCCATATTCTGCACGGCTAAAGCATAAAGAATTACAATGAAAATTGTATTTAACAAGTATTATTCATATAAAAAGAAAATAAATCATTAAGGTGGGATTTACTTTTTTTTCACTAAATTTATCGCCATTTTCTAATTCACTGCTGAAGAAACTGCACAACGGATCAATGCGAAATTTGGCATCTGGATTTATTCATCTCTTATCTATTGACGGTGTGCACGATTTGAGTATTTCCATTAATATTGCAACAAAAACCCAAGAACATTTTACTTTTTTAAAGCGTAAATACAAAAAAAAAAAAAAATTTAGGATTCAGTGATGTTTCGAACTGAAAATATCGATTGATCCAAAGAAAAATAGATCGATCTTTTTGTTATAAACAAACAAAATATATTCAACGTATTGCTTTTTTTTGCGAGAAAAAAAAAACAGAAGAAAACCCCGCCTTAATATTTTTATCAAAGAAACGATGTGTTTTCTTGGAAAAAAACTTCATAAAAAATAAATAATTTAAGTGTACCAGTTATTAACACGTTTAGACCTAATTATTGAAGCATTTATTTTCCAAAATTGTAAATTGACGGCAAAAATTGTGAATTTCTCGATGATTTAAACCAATCGCTAGTGGGTTAGACATTAAAAATTTTATTTTTTTGGTAATTTTAGAACTAAGGATCAAACAGATGCAATAAAAAAAAAGGTCAATAATTGGAACAGGGTGAACAACTGGTACACTTACCTTAATGTGATATGTGGTGGCTAACACATTAAAAACTTACCTGCAAGGTAATATTATGTACAGAATTGGATGACGTGCAGAATAGGATCCATTCTCAATAAAACACCACCTGTCGTACTATTTAAGTCTGAAAATATAATGCGATAATTATTGTGAAATAGTTGATGCGTTAGACAGACGGGGTGTTAAAACCAGTGAATCAATAATGAATATTTATAACTCAAATAATATAACAATAAATTAGCTACTTATACATTTGAAATTTCGTTTGAAATCCATTTTTTCTAACAATCGCTGTGGCGAATAGTTGTAATCGAAAAACTATGTATACAAATGCTTCTGTAAAATGTGATTTTTTCATTAACAGTTGTTCTGCTATAGATGATCAACAGTTGAAAGGGTAGGTTGCAAAAAATAACTCTGGTTTCTGTCTATTAGTTAATGTTTATTATTAACTATGATTATTGCCGATTGATCTTTAGACAGACGTGCCACGTATCAAATTGGATATTGCATAAAACTGTGTTAAAATTCTTACACTTCTTCCAAGTCCTACATCTGTTTCATGAAATTTTTTTATTTTTACAGACTCACACATCTATGTCTTGACGGATGAACTTCAAATATTTATTAGCTTAGAACGTCATTTATATTATGGTACAGTAATTACCAAAAGATGCGTCTCCGTAAGTTTGAACTTTCTGAATTTAAAAAATACTCCATATTTTCTAATCAAAAAATATTCCGCATTCATTTTTTATCTCTCTTATTTTATATACATTACACGTAATATATAACTTAAAAAAAAAAAAAAAAAAAAAATGGAGAGTGTCAAAAGAGTCTATGTATATTCAACCAGTTGCAAAGAAATATTTCAAAGCTTATCTTAGGTATCTTATGTTCTAATTGTACGCTTAATTTGTACTAAGTGGCGTTTTCATTATTTATTTACGTACTTGAGAAAAATAACCGGCAACAGATCGATATTTTAACCATTTCATTTTTTTTTTTTTTTCTACGCGGACTGTACAACGTCCTCGTTATCTTCTTCCCGATCATTCTCCTGTGGAAGGTTTGCTGTTGACCAAAAAAATGTCGACACGGAACGGTCAATGTCCACAGTATTAATCTCCATAATAAAACTCATCATCCCGACCAGAAAATCATTCAATTTTCCGCAAGTACCTCCGCGCAGTTTACCGAATTCTTTTCCTGAAAAAAAAAACAAAAAAAAAAAAAAAATAAAATAAAAATACAAAAATAGATCAATAAATAAATAAATAAATATATGCAAATTTCCGTTATACTGGAATAACAATTGAACGCGTTATAATATCTTCTTTAAATTCACCCGACGGTAGCAATGTCCGATTTATCCATACTGCCTGCTGTGTCAGAGCAGCCATCAGCCTCTTGATCAAGAGAGTTTGTCCCTCTAAAGATAAGGGTCTCAGTCTCAAGATAAATCTCAAAAGATACTCGATCAAGTATCCATCGCAGACATCCAATTTTTCGAGACACTTCTCGACGTTCGAACCCCACACAACTATCAAGCTCAAATCGTCCTTGTCGAGAACCGGGTATTTCAAATTTTCCAACCAGTCATAAAGAAGGGCGGATAGAACGTGAAGATCCGTTTCAAGCTCGAGTCTCTGCCACGCAGTTTGTCTGTTGTTCAGATCGATCTGTAAGTTTAGTTTTAAATCATTAAATCTTGCTTGAATATTTTTTGAACGAGGAACTATTTACAGATCTATGGACGAGTGATTTTCACGGGATAAATTTGCGGAAGTGCAAAGGTATTTGAAATTCTCAATATCATGCTGAAAACATTCGACTCGACTCAAGGATACACTAAAAATACCACAAAGTCCAATATCTTTGGATGTTAAATTTGTTTTCGATACTATTGGGTAGGCTGTAGGGCTTTTAAGCCACTAAAATTTTTCTAACCTCAAATCGACCTACCGCGCATGCGCAACGGCGGGAAATTTGAAATGCGCGCAGACAGAATGCGCAGTAGATCGATTTGCAGCAGCCTAAACGACGTTACCTTCTACGATGTAGAGTGCAACTAAACTGACTAAACAATGTTATAATCATCGATGTACCTGATACTCGTGAATCCGTGTTATTCTAGATACTGGTAAGAGTTCGTAGTCAAAGAGCAGAGCCTGGGCTGCTTCATCCGCGCCTACAAAGTCGTTAATTTTGCTCTGCACCGCAGCTTTCATGTCAAGCTGGGATTGCAGTTCTTTGTAACAGCCGTTCTCGTAGAGATGTTGATCACGTATACCATCTCCTAGTACATCGTCGATGAAATTGTCATCCAGAACTGAAATTGGTAAGAGTTTTAACAGTATTTCTAGATTTCAGGTGATCGTTGCAAATCATAAATCCTCCCTACCAGAGTATTCCGAAACGCATGACGGAGCCTCCGGCGAGGAACAAGAGATCGCCGACACATCCTCCGACGTGTCTCGATTCGAATCTTCACCGCAAACCGTTGAACCTTGGAAAATCCAACGAATAATAACTCGAGCGCATAATACAAACGTTCTAACAAAATTCAATTGTTTTTCCTTTACCAGAGCCATCGAAGGAAGTATCCGCCAAGGAATCGGCCCAGGAGCAGGAATGTTGCATGTTGCCTCCGTCAATTCTCATCTTCTCAATTCTATTGTACAAGAATTTCTGCGTAAAAGGTACACTGGATACTAAAAATTCTATTTCAGAAGGTGAGTTGTCACTTCGACAATCGCAGAGCTGAAGTATTCGCTCGCAAATTACGAAGACGATCTGAAAGTGAGAGTAAAAAAATAAAAAACAAACAAACATTATATTCATCGCTTCAAGCCTTCTGAATATTATAGAAACCCGTTTAAGCTTATCACAAACTTTTGGGATGTGCTTGAAAGTCCGCTGATCGTAGCCGTGAAGAATGTTGGACTGTTTTCTCATGTAAGAACGTAGGCCGCATGGTGCCTTGGTAGATGATCGATTGCCGGTTGAAATGTCACGAGGTGCAAATACCATCATGTGCGGAAGAACGTAGTGCTCGAATTCCTGGACACAGAGAATCTGCCCTCTTGTTTGTACTGCGTTGGGTCTCTTCAGTCGCACGAATCTTATAGCGTCGTTTGCTCTCACCCGAAGACTGTAGACCAGGTAACAGGCTATTAGAACGCCCGTTCTTCCGAGACCTGGGGAATAATTAAATTAGAGATAATATGCAAAAGATGTTATTCATCTTTCGTTTTTCAGGAAAATACTTGGACATTTTTATTGACAAATATGGCTGGAAACGTAAAGACATTGTTTCGAGGAAATTCTAGACGTATACATCGACTGTTCGAAATATACTGGAATTATAAGCAAACGCTTGGATATCGATGCTTTGTTCGAAATCACTTTAAAATTATTAAAATTTTAGCAAATAATCGGTCGATTTCACTCTGCGATCGCCCATTTTATTCAAAAGACTATTTTCTGTAAATATACAACAAGTATTGATTGTTTTAGCTAACCAACTGGTTCCTGGTTACTGGTACTCCTTAGGTTAATTATTCAAGTATCAAGGCACAGAAAACTTCTTTGAAGCTGGTAAGTTTTAATTTTGCTGCGCAAGCCCGATACGTAGATTGAAATACGACAAAATAAGATACTATTTATAATCTAATACGACTCATTCGGAGTAGTGTACTTTTTATCACCAGACGGTAAATCGAATGAACTTGAATGTCAATTTCTTGGTAAATTTTATTTTATTATGCAAATCATATTCTTGTATCACACGATTAGAACAATTTTTTTTTCACACCGCGTAACGACGAGCAGTTAATTAAACTCTGATAAAGTAATAGGTAAATATTTCTTTTGGGTAATTGTTCTTTGAGCTAAGAAATAGCAATTGACACTTTAGTGTATTAAGTGTTAAGTTGTTAAGATCAATACAATTCATGTATAATATTATGGGTATAAAGGGAAGTTTACAGAATTCGTCCAGAAAATATCCTTTGTACTATACAGCAAACATATCGTGCTCTTGCGATATAATGATAATATTAGTCTCACAACTTTTCCAGGCTCAGGAGTAGATTAGTGTTTTCAGACAAGTCGAGTTATTTTCTGGCCACGAATCAACCCCAGCTTTTAACTTATTGCAAATTCCAACTGAACAAACGCCGCACGGCGAAAAGTTTAAATTTGATTTCATATACCTTTTACCGTCGGATTATGAGGAAGGATGAAGGAAAGAGATCCTTGAATTTCACAGAAAACTATGTACAACTCATATTTGGAATAATTGGTAAACATTCTAACGATACAATGCTGTAAATATAGTAATACCCTTAATATTCAAGTTACAAGAGTCGCAATTAGACGATACATGTATTATACACACTATAATAACTGTAAAATCGATAAATTGATGAGCTTTCAAGCTAAATGAAGAGATATATTTGTACCATCGTTAAAATGAAAATGGCATTACAAGTACACGTACGTGTACGATAGTTTTAAATTTGGGCAAATATTTTTAATACATGCTAGAGAACAGAGTTTATTAACGTTAATTTTTACCGTGTAAAAAATCCCGAAGTCCAGAATTTTAAGCTCAAGACTCTTTCCTATTTAAATATAACATGCAAACGAAACGTACTAATTTCGGTTCCTTCGTAAAATTATTCGAAAAAAATTCCTATCGCAAGTAAAAAACATGACGGTAACGTGGTATCCAATCTTGAATATATAAATTAAATAAACATACGACTGTGCATAAATAATCAATTATCATGCATGATGTAGAGTAGACTTTTATTATTATTAATATTGTTTTTTTTTTTTATTTGTTATCCCCTTAACTCTCTCAGCCTATTCGTTAGTAATTATCACAACGATCTCAACAGGCCGCGTGCGTTGAAAAGCAACTACAATCAGCACTTTACACATACGTGACATATATACATATACAAATATATATATTTATGTATTTTTACACAAGGGGAGAGATTTTTATCGGTTCTTTTTACGCTCATTATTATACAACTTTTATGATATTAGGCAAGTCACTTGACGTGATTAATTATTATTTCCGCTTTCGGTCGTCCGTTTTTTTTTTTTTTTTTCTTTTTTTTCCCCTGTTTTCGTCGTTTTATTTTCTTATTTTGAAACACTCGAGCTCGTTTACTTACCAGCATGACAATGTATCGCCACTCTGCCTTCCTGAACGGCGAACGCGACGACCTTCACCATGTCCAAGAGCTTTCCCAGGGTCGCGTCCCCGTAGTCCTTCCATGCGAAATTGTAGTAGTAAACTATAACGGACCACTTCGTTATCAAGAAGGACGTCGATTTTTGGAATTGAGAGAAATTTTTTTGTTCCCAATTCATGATGAAAAATTTTTTTGGACTTTCTCATTTTCATAAAAGTTTTAATAATTTTGGGAAGAATAATTTGGTGATTCGTTTTCTCTTTTGCTTTCAATTGTAACAAAGAAAAAGCAAAGCAATTAGCATAGATAGATTTAAAAATCAAAGGTACCATGTGTAACTCGTTACCCACGACGCTAAGGTATTATATGTATCATTAAAGTGTTAAAATTCAATTGTACATCAATGTTGAAATTATAGTTTGTAACGGAAATTGATAAATACGACTCAATTATTTTACGTTATACAAAAAGCAGGAATTTTCGACTCTGAATCCGAAATTTCAGCACAACAAAAAGCCGTACGGTAGTTTTTTAATCCTTTTCCGGGACAATTCAAACGACGTTGATCTTCTTGGTCCCAAATTTGCGAAAAACAGTGTAATTGATTCGTGTCGCGTTCGATTACTTGGTAGCTAGATTGTAGGTGAAAAATGCTCACTTTTATCGGCCATAAAGACGTTCGGGTCGTAGCTGAATCCACTGTCTTCCAAAGGTCCCCCGCAGCTCGCGTGTTCTCCAGGAGTCTGGAGATTGATGATCGTCTTAATCCCCCATGCCTGAAATTGCGCGACAATTTTCTTCTTCACTATTTGCTCTGTGCTCGGTCGTGCCATCGCCAAAACGTCCTCGGTGACCCTGGACGAAATTCGATAACCGGAATAGTCATATCAGGATTCGCATAACTGTCTCCTTAGAATGTACGATATGTGATGATCGGATAGTTTTCCAGCTCGTAACATTTTTGTGTTCAGTTTAATACGCCTTTCACTGTGATTTTTCAATCTTATCGATCGAGTCTACTGCAGTGGAATTAATTTGAATAATAATAAGCTTTTTATAACATACACGATTAATATAAAGTTGTTTCACAAATCGAATAAAAAGTCGAGTCAGTTTATTCGCAGTTGTTTTTTAGATTATATACTCTGAATTTCTCTGAAAATATAGAGCAAGTGTTTGACAGGCGTGGGCTGTAGTCATTGGCATACAGTTTTGCGTAATTGTATAGAAAAGGAAACGGCTTATTGAGGATTCGTGTCATAGGCCCGGACAATCGATATTCACTATTCATGCAGGCACCTGTATAAGTGATGCGTTATCCTTCGCTGTAACTGGATGGCCGAAAAAACGATCAAACAACGGACAACGCGACCAGGATATGCATTTTAGACTTTAATGACACACGGGTATATTTGTACAATCGAAGATGCGATTTCAAGGATTAAAAACCTGTCGCAGGCGATGATCAAATCGGCTCACCAGTGGGAGTAGATGTCCTGTATAGCCATATGGACGGGAGGCCACGCTTTCGGATTTTCATATTTGCACCTAGAACCGCCGCAGAAAATAGCGCATTGCATCGCCGACGGGGCAAGTTTCCTCAGATTTTCCGATATCTTGTTGTATCCGGCCGTTACATTCGTTAGGTTTAATCGATTCGGTTGCAGACCAGCCGGGATCAAGGATCCCACATCCATGCTGCAAAACGTGTCGTTCGTAGTATGACAGAGACAAAAATCGCTTTCCAATTTCAAAATAACGCATGTATTGCCGTGAATAATTGTTTACAGTGCTCATCGCCATTGTCCGGATAAAGTGAATTACGCACATTGAACCTTTTCGGTAGTGCAAGCAGAACACAATATTGATGTATAAAATTAACTTACGTAGATTGGAAATTTTAATGCTTCGACACTTGGTATAAGGCCTCTTGGTTGATCCATCTCATCGTTGAACTTTCGAACGATTCTTTATGTCAGCGTTTTTCAAATTTGAGTCAACATTTTTTACCTCTCGCGGTTCTCTCGTAACCCGCCGCTATTCAGTGCGCGAAACGGTGCGTTATGTATGTATAACAACATGCTTCTGCCGTTTCGCGCTCTGCGGTTCTCCGCGGCACGTTGAATTGATCGATTCAAACGCGGGGGTCGAATACTCGGGGCTGAAAGTACGGGTAATATATGGCATGAGGCCCTACTATATGACAACTGTTATTCGGTCTAAACGGTTCACTGCGCTTGCGTGTGAGTCTAATTTCTGGCAAGTGTTGTCTCGACTATAGAGCGTATGAGTCTGCAGACAACATCGACCCCAAAAGTTGTCGAAAAAATTTCGAATGCTTAGAACTTCTTTGCCGTCTCAAAAACGGTTTTACAAGCATAAAACGTCTTTTTGCGTTTAAATTGTCGATCATGGTTCTTTTGTTTATTAAATCGGTTTCAAATCGAATCACAAACCGTCGAGCCATTTATAATTATCAAATCTGCAAATCGTGTGATTGTCTAAGCTTTATACGCGCTTGATGGTTCTTTCAATTACTGCAATATAATTTTTATACATGTAGATGTATTTTTAAGTAATAAACATTCGTCTTTGGTGAAAGCATTGGGTGAGAATTATTTAATGCCTTATTGGCGGCAATCGTAGGCACGTAGGATTATTTATTTGGATACTCCTGCTGACTGGCAACTAAGCGTACACACATGCCGCGGCGGTATTCAGAACGTTCGATTTTCGAATTTCAAAATTCAATTTGCTAAACGGCTGCGGCTATAGCGAGTGTAGATTTTTACCGTGGAAATTAGGGTTGCAGAAATTAGACTTTTGAAACTTTGATTTCAACATCATTCTGCATGTTACGACATACGTATTAATATACATTTGGCATAAAAGACGTTATGTTGCCAATCGAATACGATTTCTACGCGCCGTGAGATGCGCGGTAGGTAGAAAATTATCACTGCAGAGTCTTTGCGGTTGACAACTGGCAAGTTTACGTAGTGATCAAACATGGCCGAGCTGTTACTTGACTCGAATATTCGCGGTTGGGTATTTTTACCCATCGTAGTGATAACGTTTTTAGTAGGAATAGTTCGTCACTATGTCTCAATGCTCCTCGCGTCCCAGAAAAAGGTCGAAGTTCACCAGGTTCAAGACAGGTGAGCGAGAAACCTACCCAGCCCAAAACCGACTCTCCTAACCTCAACTTGTACATGCAGTCCTGAAATACGTAATATTGAGTAAATAATTAAATGACCAATGCATGTTGCGCCTTCCAGACATCCTCGCTTAAAAAAAAATTGATCACAATGTATGAGAGTGTTGTTTCGATTTTCAGCCAAGTGATGATTCGCTCCAGGATGCTGCGAGAGAATGGACAGTATATACCTAAGTCAGCGTTTATAATGCGTCGGCATTTTTTCAACAACGAAGAAACTGGTTACTTCAAGACACAAAAACGAGCGCCAGTATCTCAGAATCCAATGACCGATCCCAGTATGATGACCGACATGCTGAAGGGAAACGTGACCAATGTCCTTCCCATGGTCTTGATCGGAGGCTGGATTAACTGGATGTTTTCAGGCTTTGTTACAAGTAACTATGAATCTCAATCCATTTACAAGGGTCATGTTTGAAAAAGTACAGCGGTTTGATTATCGTCAAGGCCCAGGATGCAAAATGAATGTGGTCAATTTTATGACTGAGAAGTGTACAATCACTGTCACGTTCTTCTCTATCATTTTAAAACTGCACTTTTCAACTGATCTTTTTCTGCCATGTATCGTGCCCTTATTCAATCCTGATTATTAATTACAGCAAAAGTACCATTCCCACTGACTTTGCGGTTTAAACCGATGCTACAGCGTGGTATTGAACTTGTGACACTGGATGCGGCTTGGGTTTCCTCAGCCTCTTGGTATTTCCTGAATGTGTTTGGTCTCAGGTCTATTTACACGTTGGTACTAGGTGAAAACAACGCTGCCGACACATCCAGACTATTACAAGACCAAGTTTCTGGAGCGGCTATGTCTATGCCACCGGATCCGAAAGCTGCTTTTAAAGCGGAGTGGGAAGCCTTGGAAATATGCGAGCATAACTGGGCTCTGAACGGAGCTGATGCTGATCTATTGGGCCCGCAGAATACCCCAGAATCTGCGGAAAGCATTTATCACCAAAGCAAAACCAATTAAGCGCTAAGGTAGATTCATTAGATGAATTCTCTTATATATCGTTTTAGGTAATATGTACAGTATGGGAAGAATGATGTGTACAAAGCGTGAAATGAAGTAGTTTTCTTGTTATTAATCTTTATTTTTTTTCCAATTCTTTTATTTATTTCGTTTTAATCACTCTTCGTCCGAAAGACACGTACTTTTTGCCCCCACGAAGACTAGGCACTCTATCTCAAAATCTACAACGGAATGTATTTGAATGCCAATAAATCGAGTTCGGCAATCAACTTCAATGAACGGTTTTATTTATTTTAACTGTTCCAGAGGCTTTAATTCAGGATATAAATCTGTACGCCTATGTTTATCGCATGGCATATTTTTACGGATTTTATCCAACAAGTCCAGGTCTATTTCAGCTACAGCGATACCTGTTCTTTCCGCGCATTGTGCTATCACCGTTCCCCACGGGTCGACAATCTGTAAAACCGAAAGACATAAAATTGCAGGATTTCCAAAGACAATGATCCTATGAATCGTTTGGAAGCTTAAAAAAATTGCAATTACCATCGCATGTCCCCAACTAACACGCTTCTTATTGTGTGCTCCTGTTTGAGCCGCTGCAATTACGTAGCATTGGCTTTCTATTGCTCTAGCCCTCAGAATTACCTCCCAATGAGCAGCACCCGTTTGATACGTGAATGCGGAGGGAAACGTCAGTATTTGGGCCCCCATTTTTCTCAAACTCAGAGATATTTCAGGGAAACGCATGTCGTAACACTGTTCAATGTGTTTCAGTTTGTAAGGAATCCAAACAAACTCAAATTATCGGACTCATTATAACCAATCGAAAGGATACGATACTCAGGCCCATTAGTCCAGCTGGAGTCTGTACAGGTGGTAAAATTTCACCACCTCTATCCACATAGTCTGATTCCATTAACCTAACTCCCGTCTCTGGATTATCCATATCAAATAAATGTATTTTTCTGTAGACTGCGACCATTTCACCCCTGTTGTTTATTAAAACGTGTGAGTTGTAAATTTTGTCACGATTCTCAGCGGACTAAAAGCAACGATTATTGCTAATTAATTTTTAGTTTTTTTTTATTTGGGTAGGAGTAAATTTTTAATTGATTTCAATCAAATAAACGAATGACCATCTAGTTCAGCAGCAAGAGTATACAGATAATACGGGTTCATTCCTAGTTACATACTTTTTCGTGAATTCCTCCTAATGATAAACAGATGTCATGATTCTGGGCTAAACATTTGTATCGCCTCATCAATTCTCCGTCGAGTGGCTCTGCCATTGCTACGATATCCTTCTTATTATCCGCCAAATAATCGCAAGCCTCTGGAAACATGGCAATCTGGGAAAAGTAAGTATTCTTTATGGTGCTGAACCGAAAAGTGAGTAACCTTATTCTCTACTGAAATGTAGTGTTTTGAATTTTCTGCCTTGAGTAAATTAATCCGAGATGTGAGTAAGCAGTTCTTACGCAGGCGTTGTTTCCTTTAGCTTGAGATACGAGGCTCGAGACGACCTCAAAATTTTTTTCTCTGTCCCCAGTAGACGTCATTTGACAAACAGCTACTAATCGCGTGGACATTGTGGATAACGCGCGAGTTGCCACAAATATGCTACTGATGAAAAAAAAAAAATATATTAGAATAGCTTTAATAGCAGTTACCACGGTAGTAACTATCATAAGGATTGAAAGGAGAAATTTGAAACGGTGCTACTTTAATGCTACATTTTGACCAAATGGTTCGCAACATTGTTTATATAACATTAATGATTGTCATTCGCTTTTACCTGTTGCAAGTAAATTGACATAGAGATGGAAGAGGCAGGATGAGCGATCGAATCATAGCTTTTGATCAAATGAATCTTCATAGTATTATTGGCTAGATGCGATCATGTTTTTGGTAAGTTCTACCCAACAGACTGAGGATACAAAATTGTAAAAGATTTAGAAAACACTGAAGGGAGTATCCGGGTCGATTTCATTGTTGACGTATGTATTTCCAAATATCAAAGTCTACGTATTTCATATGCGACAAGGGGCTGAACAGCTCATACATTTTTTTTTAGACCCAAATAAAGAAATGGCATGGATTCTACGAAATCGCAATAGTAACTTCGTAGAATTCATGCTATTTCTTGATTTTTGCGACAAACGAAAATTCATTAGAGTATTGTTGACTTCAATATTTGGAGATATATGCGACAACGTGGAAATCGACTAGGGTTTAGCCTCATAGGCAATTTCAAATATAATAAAATGCTTTGAGCTATCGTAAGAAATTTATATTCCAACCTTGCAAATAATCGTTGAATGAACAATATATTCTGTCGTCACTAAAACAACTAACAAGTGGCAGGTGTTGTAATTAAGTTAGAACGTAGAATGCTTGCAATATTATACATACATATATCTTTGGTTATATAATTCTGATAACGAATGTCAAATCGCACATCGATATATGATCAGTACAATTGGGATTGAATGAAACTCGTATATTTAGTAATATGAATGTACACGCAAAAATATGATCCTAATCTAGATCTGCTTCCTTCTCATTAATTATTCGCTCGATGCAATTTCTGATCGCTGAATCGAATTAATCTCTGAATGAAATTAAAATTATTGGTATTTGTACGAAACAAGAATCGTCAATTTCGGCTGCGCAGAGACCGAATTTTGTTTACTGCGCAATCAAACTTGACGCTACTAAACTAACCTAATCTAACCTGAGTTAAATTCTGAAACCTGAAAATCTTAGGTTAGGTATTCAATGCTATTCAATCACCTCTCACATTGCGCCGATGCAGCTCTTCCTGCGCATTGTTAGTGATCATATTATAAACATGGATTAACAAAGCATAAACAGTAAAAGGAACTGTGATCTCATTGAACGAAAAATGGTTTCGTATTCGTCAATTAACATCGTTGATGTTATCATTGACGAAATTGCCCTCGAAGGTCTGGATGGTATCACATTGGAAGGTGAGTGTGCAACAAGTCGCATTATCGAAATTATATTCTGAAAGTAAAAGAATTGAAAGAAACAACGTTGAAACTTATCACCCAGTTCTATTAATTGTTATTCTAATTATTTAATCATCGTATTTTATTTAACAGCTCTATGGCAGCGTCTTTCGTTAAGGCTTCACGATCCACCGCCGTTGTCGAAGCCGTTCATGGAACAGGTCTGGTCAATTTGTATAGAGGTAGATGGGATCGATTATTACAAGTTAGAAGCACCGAGGAACAAACTGATTATATTTGACAGATACGAACACATCGATCCTGATCTCGGCACCATCTTAGAGCCTGTAAATATTTGGTATTATGACTATTGGTTAGGGTTGGAAAATTGTCAGTACTCAAGAAATTTCATTGAATACTTCTGACTAAGAATGTCATGAGTTGTCTTCACTTGCACGCGGTATATTTTTTAAATTCATCCATTTTCCAATTTATGTAAATACTTTTATGAACATGTTATTGTTTCCATGTTCTTCCGTACCAAGTTCTGTATAAAATGGATGTGTGGTTTGATTCGCACTGTAAATTTTACCACAGTGGCTTGAAAAACGAATGTTGCAATATCAGGAAAACCTAGAAAGTCAATTTCCAACACTAAACATTTAACAACTTTGGTCTTTATATTTTATTAGTTTGTGGGCATTATATTCATAAAAGAATATTTTTACCTGTCCTAGGATGAAGTTCCTGAAGATATCTATCCCCATTGTCCAATCGACGATGTGAATGCAGGAATCAAAGGATCCTGTTCAACTTACAACAGTCGGAAGCAAATCAGTGAATATGTTAGAGCACTGACTGTTCACCAGGCAGCTGAAGAGTTTGGAGAGAGTTTAGTCCTCGTGGCGTCACAAGATATTCGTGAGCACGCATTGACTGGCAACGGAGTTTGTCCTACTTTGGAATTGACCGTGATGCAGTATTGCTTTTTGGAAAGGGTCGGACGATCTCGTTACCAGGGAGAAGTTACACAGGGTAAAATCAGTCTTGCTTCGCTGAAAGAGGATCCAAAATCGTTGTTCTATCACAGAAAAATTTTACTTGATCATAAATTGATCACCAAGCAAATACACCACCAAAAAACCGGCGGGCACAGCTGCAATGGCAGCCTGCTTCACCTGCCACGTTTTTACGTCGAAAGAAAGCCGAAGATTATTTATCTGGCAGAGAAAGTGATTGAAATATTAAAATCTAAGGAAAATTGCGTCGCCGAGTATGACGAGATAAAGAAGGAGCTTCAGATCGAAAATTCGATTAAAAAACTATTCAGAACCAATTTTTTTCTCAAAGTTGTGAAAACTGATTTGGTGAGTTATTTATCTTTCGCTTTGCAAGTTGTGAAGTGTGAAGTTTATATCTTCCCGTTTTTAAAATAACATTTGTTGTCTAGAGGGTGCCCTACAGAACTGTATATCCCAAGGCGGAGAAAAAGGAATGGCAGCAAAAGAACAATCCAACCAAAGAGAAAACAGTGAGAGTTGTACAGCTTCAGGATCCGGAAATGGACGTTTCTGAGCTGTGGGGTAAAGATGAAATTATCGACGACGAAGAAACCTATGGTAACCAAGCAGACCACGTACTCCCTATGATTAGTCTATAAAAAGTTTTTGGACCCAGCTGATTCAGTTCAGCTTATTTAGTATTATGTTATCCGTTTTACAGAGCTTGATATATCGGAACTGAAGTTAAACATTCCGTTGTTGAAACAAGCCAATCGGATTGTTGAACTCAGCGGTCCTGAGGGTATTTCACAATGCCAACTAGCCAAGTGCTTAGGACAAACAAAGCTGCAAGCTCGCACGATGCTTAGAAATTTAGTCAAACTGAAGATCGTCGCCACTTATATGAACGACGTAGGCAGACAGCGGGTTACCAAGTTCGTTTCAAAGAGGTTTGAGAAGACCAGCCAGATGAGTAGACAGTTTGAGCACGAGATGGACAAAATAAAAAAATTGACCAGAAGTATCGATACCAATAATCAAAGTCACAATGATTCTGTAATTCCTAAAACGATAGTCGAGCCGAAAAAAATAGTGAAAACTGAATCAAAGTGCTTTACAATGGAAGACCCGGCAGAAGTGGAATTGAATAACGGGGTTTCCTCCAATGACAATGTAAAAGTTGAGGAGAAGCCTACCGATAAAAATAATTCCGACATTGATGATTCGTCCGTGACAAAGTCTGATACACGTGAAGAATATCAAATGAGAATAAAATTTAGAATTGTTAATCTATTGCTGTTGAAATATGGTTTGACAAAGGTGAGGAAGAAGTATAAACGAACGTATATTAATATTGCAGAACAAGATTTGTTTTCACGTTATCCAAAATCAGTCCTTTCTCAAACTGTGTCTGTAAAAAAAGATCAGAAATCAATCGAGAGAATGAAGCATCGAATAGAAGAACAAAGCAAAAATGAGCTGAACTCTGCAGTAATTGACCAAACAGAAGTAAACGTGTTGTGCGATAGCATAGAAGTCAAATTAGTCGAGCAAAGACCACAGCATCGTTTGGGAAGACCAACCAGTCAAATTATTGGATTTATGGAAGAACTGGATTTGAATGAAAAGAAAAATATTTCTAGCATCACGTACAGATTGCTTAGAAGAGCTAATATGATCATCGAAGCTGTTAAAGAGCACAAAGTCATTGACGATCTAACAAAATTAATCAAGGTGAGCTTGGAATGTGTTCGGCTTTAAACAGAGCCACTTTATAAGTTATTCATCGTTATTGTTGTAGATGATAAACGAGGAGGAGGACAGAGAGGGATACGACGTAAAGATTGATAAAAAATCGATTGTCAGACTGCTGCAAAAGTTGGTCAAAGATAATGTGGTGAAGAATATTAAGCTCACACTAAGCAACAAGAATAGGGAGAAAAATATAACATTCATTTGCGATCCGTCAATTGGTATTGATCACTCGATAATACAATCTGCGGTTGAACAAGCAAAGATCAAATTTTGTCTAATTGGCTCTCAGAAAGTGAGAGCAATTATGCAGAAACAAGCTAAGGAAGAAGATGAAAGCACAAAACTATCGGTGGAAGACATACAGGGATTGGAGGCTTTCAATCCTTCTAAGAATACAAAATTCGCTCCTGTTAATCTGAAATACGACTTTGTAAGATCTCTCTTTCCTAGTACTAATTTCCACGAAAGAAATTTTCTTCCATATAACGACATGTATTTCTTTAACCCTTTCCAGAAAGCCGGTAAACGCTACGGATATAGTCCAAAATTTGTCCGCATGAAGGAACTGCATTTATTTCTTTTTTACTCAATCTACGATCATCCAGGTGACACCACAGTTCCTAAGGAGATTCAAGTGGCTAACCTGCGAAATTCCGGATACCAAATTGATGCCAAACTCGAGCAGGAGATGAGCACAATTTACAATACTGAAGTCGGATGGAAAATGTTCATTCCCCCATTGACTAGGCATGCAGGTACGATGATAAAAAATCGTGAAAGGTTTAATTAGGGGTTGAGATATTTTTAATTTAGTGTCTAACTGCGAGAATGAGAAACGACGACCTTGACAACGCCAAACAATTGCAGGGTGGCCTCTGGGATGGACAATAATGTGCGACGTCTTGCTTCGCATCCCGTTATCCATCTTCGTGAAAGTCCACAATGTGCCATACTTCATACCTGAACTGGAAACCTACCTGAATCATCCGATCAGAAAGCATTTTCTGGTAAAGAACTTGCCGTCTCAGATACGAAATATCTTGCTGATGGCGCGTAAATACATATACAACATTCATGAATCTGTAACAAGACTCTGCTACATTGGCCTCTTGCAATTTGGACACCAAAAATTAAAAGAAAAGGACCAGGTCTTTATCTACTTGAATCGTCGTAGTGAAATAACCGATACAACTTCCTCAGCGGTTGGTTATCATAAGGTCGAAGAAAAGGAGTATCCGAAAACGAGCTACGTCTTCGACTCGCTGCAAGTTGTGGAGAAGTATTGGTACGACATGTGGAACACTTGCATAAACACCTGTTTAGGCGGTCGAGCAACAGTCGAGGGTAAAGACATTCTGCTTGAAGATTTGAACAAGAAAGTGGACATGATAAAAACGGCCAAGGCTCGCAATCCGGACGAGGCTGTCGGTTTGGATATCGGAGT
Source organism: Neodiprion pinetum (assembly GCF_021155775.2). Lineage (NCBI taxonomy): Eukaryota > Metazoa > Arthropoda > Insecta > Hymenoptera > Diprionidae > Neodiprion > Neodiprion pinetum. The sequence continues at coordinate 31,157,228 of NC_060236.1, read as the reverse complement.
TGTTCCCGGGGATCGAAAAGGAGCTGCCGGTGTTGATTCAGCTTTTTTTGCCCATTTGAAACGTAACTGGAACTGGGGTGCCTGGTATTCCAATCAGCAATATTGTAGGGGTGAGGAAAGGAAGAAAAACGAGCAGCAGCGAACTGCGCGTTTGTCAAAGATAAAAGCAAAGCCGTTAAAATTCACAGAGTTCTCAGGATTGAAAAAGGTCACAGGTCCCGCTACCCAGCACGCTAATGAAATTCGCAAAAAAATACACCAGCGACAGAAAATATCCGATGAACGCAGGTCCAAGAAGCAAAAGTACCAATTACTCGTTTCTCAGCATGTTACGCGGCAGAAATCGTTCGTTCGAACGGTTTTACCTCGCAAACGAAGCGTCAGACCTAGAGTCAGGTATGATGAGGTGGATTTCTGCGCCTTGCAACAGATGGATAAGCTACGAGTTGACTGGAGTCCTCACGAAGATAACATACTTCTGATGTGCAAGGTGGCAATGAAGTATCTTTGTCCGAATCCGCGCAAACAAATGATCAATTTCACGGCTGTGCGCGACATTCTGCGTACTTATTCCACCCAATCTCATAACAAAACCTCACGCGCCTGCCAGCGCAGGCTGGTCTATATGTTCAGGAAACCGGAAACGGTGAATAGCGTAGCACTTGGAATAGAGGAGATAAAGCAGAACTTTTACATCAACAAACGCTTTGGAGGAATCGTCGAGAAACTGAAAACCAAATGTGAGGATTCCTACGAGTATGAGGAACAAGTTGTCAAGGTATTCAAGGAACTCGTCAAGTACATCGACAAGCGATACTACAACCTGAGCGACATGGAGTCCAGGGGGTTGGTTCCAATGCCTAAAACAATCCAGGAATTTAATCTGGTATACAAAATCAAACAGCCGACACATCAATCTAGCCTGCACGGTTTTACCAAAGACGTCAGGTACAAAAACGAGATATACTTGGCGACGATAAATTCAGTCATTCACAGCTCAATGTGCTGTGGCAAGGACAAAACTTCTTGGGCCTATGAGTTGTTTAAAGTTTATCAACAGTATCCAGAGACGTTGCTCCGCTCTGCCATGACTAAGATTAGAAGCGACCAAATGGTATCGATGAAAAAAAGTTACATGTGCGCGTTCAAAAAGCATGGAAACTATATGCCTATGAGCAGCTCTCAGTACCAATTAAGCACTGGTTACACTTACAAATTTCGAACCAAGTGGCCGTATGAATTATTTCACGAGGCTCGTCACACGATAGAAAAGTTTCTACGCTGGCAGCATGAGAATCAGTTGGAAAATCTTGGTTACGCTGTTCCCGATGACGTTGACGGAATTGAAGTTGGACCTGTCACAGGAGGACTAGTTGTTGGTGTCCACGATTACCTGACCAGGGGTCAGCTAGATTTTGACATAGAAATCCCAGATCAAATAATAATGCTTGATCCGAGATTGAAAGAGAATGACGAAACTTATATCAGAGTTTTACGGCGATACCAGGACATTCTGACAAGTTTGGATCAGCTGAATTTGAAAAAGAAACAGATGGTTAAAACAAATTTGATTGATCCTGAGGTCGAGGAGGAGGACGAACTGGAGAGAAGGGAGTTTGAGGATAAAATAGTGAAGGAGAAACGGGAAAAGGAGGATCGCGACAGGTGGAATTATTGGAAGAGTAGAAACGATGAGATAAGCAAGCGCTTGGAGGAGACTGAAATAAAGGCGCAGCGTGAAAAGGAGGACAAGGAAAGAAACTTGAGGAGGGAAGCGTTTGACAGAAAAATGAAGGAAAGGAAAAACAAATATGCTCAGGTTCTGCAATTGGGCGAGGAAAACGTTTCCGAGGCGATCGTTTCAGAGTTTCGAAATCCTGTTGACGAAAATGCGGAGACTGACACTGATCCGGATGAGAACGACGTGGTAGACGACGATGAGGACAGTCACATCATACGGTTTCAGGATGGCACAACGATCACCCTGAGCAAGGAAGACATCGAATCTGCTTCGTGGAACTCTGACGAGGAAGACACGGCGTGTTTTGCTGAAAAAACTGTTCAATCCTTGTCGATCGAGCAGCAAAGTCCACCCTTAAAACGAAACAGAGATTCTACTAACGAGGAATACCCGGATAAAAAAAGATTCAAATCTGACGAAGATGGGGTTTCGGAATATAAACAATGCCACATACCTGATTCAGGGGTCGAAAGTCCTGCGGTTAGTCTGTTCATATCCAAACAAACTGATGTGCCTCTACAGAGCAACGCGACTGTTTCTCTAACTAAAAGGAGAATAGATGAAATAGACGAAAAAAATAGGCTTGTTGTACAATCACCAAAGCGTGCACGCATTGAGGAATCCTCGAACAAAGTTTCGGAGCACGGGAATGAGGGTCAGAATATTGAATCTCAAAGTGAAATCCGATACAGCGCAGATATTAGTGGGAGAAAAAGCGTCGTCGATACTTTAAGTGCACAGTCGTCGATTGGTACAAGGGTAAATGATTTAATAAAAAAGATGTACTGTCAGCTTGGAGTAGATTGGGGTGATATTAAGATAGAGGATATGAACGACATGCAAAAAAGGTGCACAAGAATAGCGCTTCTATTGATGAGAGAAGAGAATGATCTTGCAGTAACAGACATTTATCATGCTCACGATTACTTCATCGTCAATACTTTCAAAATTTTTTGCTCTCTAAAGTTACGTGATACCAAAGAACCGAGGAGCCTCGAATATTTTTACAACATGGAATTACCCGCCGACATTTTACCACTGAAACAGCAACTGATTGACGAGTTGATAGGAGATTTGAAAAGGTTCGCACTGTTTCCTAAAGATCCGGTACCGTTTGAAGATTTTCTGAACACCGTTGGGGACCAATTAGAAGTAACTGAAATTGACGATCTACGTGCAATCTATCAGTATTTGCATGACAAGAGAGAAATTGGAGCCACTAATAAGCAGATTACAGTACGTAATCATGGCTTCATGTTTATTATCTTAAAAAAAACTACATATTGTGTACTTTTATTTCGTTATTGTGTCAACTTTATCATGTTTTTACAGTCCAACTTCAAAAGCACATCCAAAAGTCGACTGCATCGTCTGTTATCCCTACTAACGGAGCACCGTTTAGTCCTTCGATCTGGTGTCACAACAATGCGTTATATACATCAAAAGTTTACAGACCCATGGATGATAAAATCATTCAAAATACTCCGCCTGGACAAAGAATCTTTGTCACCTGTGTCCGACAGAATTATATCAATTACCGAAAAAGAGAACGTTGTTTCGGCAACCAGCGATGACTGTTTGGTAAAATCAGAGAATACATTTCCTTCTGTAGAAGAAATCCAAACCACTGGTGAATCATTGAATGTTGCGGACTTGGATAAAGTTTTTTTGCTAGATAAAAACGAGCGACTCTGCGGGCAGACAGATGGCCAGGAAGATGCGACAAGTGGCAATGATCAAACACCTGACAATAAGGATATCGATGAAACAACCGGTAACGTACAGACCACGCGCAGAATGAGAAAGAGGACAGCCTTACTTCAACCCAAGGATATTCAAAAAGCGGCAAAGAAACTTGACTTCAAGTGAGCATGATTCTTAGATAAGATTTGAACAGGGTTACAAAAATCTGGAAGCACGATATCTTTCTTTTTTCCTTCTAAAAATTTCCTACTGGCGTAATAAAATCCATGTTGCTTTGTCAAACGTTGCAGCACAGTGGAGCCGATAAAAGTGGTAATAAAGCCATGGATTCGTATTGATGGAGTTCTTAATCGGCGTGTTTTAGACAGGATGCTGGGTGCGGTTTTAGATTACTGTATCAATCATCCAGGCATTACCTTATACAAAGTGCAAAAAAGATTTGTTCCAGCCTTACAGCCGTTCCAGGTTACCGAATTAGTCGAGGTAAGGCGGTCTTCATAGAGTCAGTACTTATGAATTATTTCCAACCTCCGTTTCATCAAACTTTCTAATATCAACAGATGCTCTGTAGACTGAAATGCGTGAAAATAAGAATTCTCCGTAAACCAAAGGTCACGTTATTTTCAAAGCCAGCCAATATAAACCTGAGTGAGTAATTGTGGTGTGCTAGATTTTTTTACTTAGCAATAAGAAATTATTATTCTGTGACAATGTTGTTCTATTTTTATTCCGCAGAACCATCAACTGGCTTGGATTCAGAGGATGAAATGATTATCGAGCCCGAAATTGATGCAAGTCTAAAATTCGGCATGTTTTTAGGGAATAAAACTTATAATATAGACTTTTTACCGTAAGTTCATGAGGTTTCGTTTAATAGAATTAATTATAATCGAACAAATATGAAAGTCAGTGTATCATAAGTTACTTATTATCTTAATTGAATCACCTAAAAAGGTGTCATGTAAATATGTCTAGAATAAATCGCAAATTTTTTCAACAAAATATAATGGCTTTATGTTGCTAAAAATATTCCTGAATCTTTCATCGGTTGAATAATTTCCGCATTGATCGGGGTGACGTAAAGCTCGTGTAAGCTGACACTTTTTATTTTAAATAGAAAATTCGTTCATTTATAAGGCGTTTTGCAAGATTGTTCTAAAACTGCGGAACTACATAACGGAGATCGAAATGAAATGAAAATTTATATCAGTGTGACTAACGCGCAGCGCAGTATATACGTATGATAAATAAATAACGTAATTTTCATTCCAATTTGTAGAATACGCGTAGTTCTATGAAATATATCGTATTCTTTACAAAACTTATCGCGGAAGGTATTTTTTTACACACTTTTTTAAACTACTTTTCAACCTTCTTTTTCGGTTTTCGAGCCTCCTCCAGCTGCTTCAACTTTCTTGCAAATTTATCTTTGTCCGTTTTCTTACAGTTTTCTGGCTTCCGACGAACAAACTCTTTCCTCTCTTTGTTTCTCACAGCTTCTCCACAACCGTGAATTTCTTGCATCCCTGTAAGGAGAGGGCGAAACTAATTTGAATCTAGGAAAGCAGTTTAATTTCTTACATAATCATATTTCACTAGGATTATCTCAAATTTTTAGATTAAAAACAGTGAAACCTAACAGTAAATAGTTACCGTGTGTAAAGCAGAACCTAGATTTACAGAATTCGCAATCAACATGCATTAATTGGGTCGATTTCTTGCACCCTGCCATTGCGCAAATGTAGTCATTGGCTGTCACCGTCGCTATTAATTTCTCAAGATCATCGTCCGCCGTTATTTCCGAATTTTTCGGCTTACGATTTTTAGATTTTTTATTCTTCTTAGCTTGCATAGGCACGGGTTGGTTTGAAGCAAGAGGCGTACCTGCAGAGGAAACTGCAAATTAATTCAAACATTCGAATACGGAAACTACAAACACCACCCAAAAATAATACACAACTTATCTCATACCTTGCGTGGAAGTTGTTTCGAGCTGCTTTAAACTCGCGATCAAATTGGATAATTCAATTTTAGGTTTTGATTCCACCTGTTCAACGGATGGCAAAGCTTCATCCGTTTCTTCTGGGTCCTCTGTAGCGATTTCTGCCGTGTTCGGAAGTAATTCTGTGTCCTCAATGTCGGAATTACTTTCGCTAATACATTCGAAGAGATTATAATCTTTCCTATTTGCGTTTATACTCAAATCGATTCCTTTGTCTTTGAGAACACTCTTCAAATTGGTATCACCTTTAATTTTATCGCCATTTTTCGATGCTGGTTTCTTTCTCTTTTCTGTCTTACTATCCGTCTTATTGGTCACCACAGATTTCTGTTTCACTTTTACATTTTCTTCCAAGTCTTTCTTGAGGTCCTCCGAATTATCTGGGGTAAATATGTCTAGTTAAGCAGGTTCGATTTTGGGATGTGGTAGGAAAAAACTAATTATTTATTCAAATTTATCCAATTCACCTTCCAAATACTCCTGCGCTGTTTGTAACAGACCGTTATCTTCAATATGCTTCAAAAGGCCAGTAATTAATTTGTTATCCTCAACAGTTTCGCTGTTCACGATGACGACAAGCAGTCTTCTTGCCCGTGTAACCGCGACGTTTAGACGTCTAAAGTCAGTGACAAAGCCGAGTGATTTTTCTTCATTACTCCGGACCAAAGATAGTACGATCACTTCCTTTTCTCTACCTTGAAAGCCATCAACCGTAGAAACTTCAGCAGATATAGAACGAGTTGAAAGCGTTTTTCGTACAAAGTCTACCTATAGAAAGAAAATAAAACAAAAACAATTTTTAACAGCGTTTCATCTCATTCATCTACGAAATCAACTTCTTTTAATCTCCAGTTCATTTTTTATTCACCTGCAGAGCATACGGCGTTATTACACCAATTTCTCGTTCCGGGACACCAGATTTTACCAGTGCCGCTACTAGTCGGTCAACTACGATCGCTTCACCAACGTTTCCTTTCGATATTGTCCCACTGCCGATTTGATACTCCTCGCATTCACATCCACAGGTGTCGATAAACACTACCGAATCACCTGAAACGGATTTTTGCGTAAAAAAATAAGAAGGTTTTACCTGTGCAAATAAAAGCATAATCAAAGTAATGTATTCGTACTTGTAAGCGAACATGATTCCACTCCAGGCAAATCTCTGAGTAAGTGATTCGCAACGAGTTTGTCCGCCTTGAGAGTATTTTCATAAAACTGTTTGCTAGACCACGACATGATTTTGCTATTCATTCTGTACTGAATTTCGAGACTCTTATAAGCCTTCTTTCCAAGTTTTTTAATCGCCCTTTCCATGAGGCTCACACATAGTCCGTTTTTGGCTGCTTTTTGGTTCATAACAGCAGGCGGAAGCTGGTTAATGTCGCCGGCAAGCACAACCTTCTCCGCATTTGGAATCGCAATCCAATTCGAGGCCTCCAATGCCTGAGAAGCTTCGTCCACTACAACAACATCGAAATATTCTCTGGGCACGTGCCGCATAGTTTTAGCACGTTTTCCAGTAGTTGCAGAGTTCAGAGTGCAGAGAATGACCTGCAGGAACAATCAGAATTAATTAGCTTTTTCATCGCCATGCAATAGTGTCGAGAATTATCTGCTTACAGGATGCCGTCTGATTATCTCAGAAGTTAGCTTGTCCATTCGTTCACGGTACTCTTTGCTCAGTTCCTTGATTTTACCCCATGGCTTCCCACCCTTCTCAGTGTCTCCGTCCTTTTCTTGCAATTCTTTTAACGACTGTTTTATCTGAACTAAAATTTCATAGGAGTTATCTTGCCGCACGTTGGCATCTATTGAACAACTCTGTACCTCCTTGGCTATCCTAGCTGGATGGCCCATTCTCAATGGCTTTATGCCAGCATCACATAATTTCTGGGCAATGTTGTCCACCGCAACATTAGTTGGAGCGCACACCAATACCTGGAATTCAAATTTCAATGTTTGTGCAGTGTTTAAAAATAGTAGTCAACTCCGGAAGGTCTGGAAATTTAGTTTGGACAGTCACAATAGATACATTTTACATAAACGATTGATGATACTAGTACGGAATTTAAAAAACAATGATTTATAAGAATTTAAAATGCGGATTATAAAGAGTATCAATGAGAATATTTTCTTATCATTCGACGTTTGAATCACAACTCTTAAAAAATTCTGATTACCTTTTTACCCAACCCCCGCAATTGGCCGATTAATTCAACTAAAGTGGTAGTCTTTCCTGTGCCAGGGGGTCCTTGAATAATGGCAAGAAATTTTTTACGCAAAGCAAATGATACTGCCATGCGCTGATCCTCTGCAAGTTTATCATTGATAAACTTCAGCTGACCATCCTCATTCAAATATTTTTCAGAGATTTCATTGTCCATATCTATTAGCTCCTGAACAATCTTCTCATCATTGTCGAAAAGAATTCTAATGACATTGAAACATCGCCAGGAATATATCTCCGTTGATTCCAGATTTTTCAAAGCTCTGCAACAGTTTGAATCTGCCATTAATGTGGACCAAAGTCTTCAGCCAACCTTGAGACAGAATATTTCGGATTTTTCTCGAGTTCTAATTCTCAGTGTGAATGACATAATTAAAGAGTCAATAAGACTGTCGATTCATGACACTGTACGTTACAACCTGAGAAACGGAGTGTTCCTGCAATTTCTGTGCCTATTTCACTGGCTGGACAAACCTGGTTTGGCAATTGTAAGTGTAATCGGAATCAGCTTTGATGATGGCGAATTGTTCCTCCTCATTGACATTGACAACAGTTTGATCTGAAATGGTGACTGAAATGGTTCTCTGTGAGATGGCTGAAACGAGACCAGGTAGAAACTGGCTGCGATTATTCGATTGAATGCAGGCGACCAAGTCACCGACGGCAAAGGCATGCTTCAGGGGGAGATTGTTCGGGTCGACGAAGTCAATTTGGAGCTGTTTCAAACCACGGCTAGCCAAACTCCCAACGGATAATTTAGTCAATGCATCTCCTTCCTTTTCGAGGTTACGAAGGGCTTGAGCAGATATGTTATTGAAAACGTGCTGGAGATTCTCGTCGCGTTCCGATCGCAATAAATCTATATGTTTCCTGACGAAACTCGATATTACATAGTCCATTTTCTACGTGTTGTGGAACAGTCTGTTTCGATTTGCACCTTCGTTTCAATACCTTCACCTTACTTGCTTTTTCCTGCTCTTTCCTTGAATCTGAAACATACTTGTGCTGACTTGTGGCTGCTTGTGGAATTATCCCGTAAGCGCTGACATACGCGTTGTATGGCTAGTAGTGTACTCTGGCGGTCCGATGATAAGTTCGAACTGTGTGATTTCGAAATATTATTCGCGTCGACCATGTTATGTGACTATAAGCAACGATGCATAGGTACATGTATGTATATAAACATATCCGTATTTTAGTGGTCCTAGACCTCGAGTATCATGGAACAACTAAGACATTACACATTTGCTATTTTTTGCCAACGCAATAAGTAGGGCTAACCCTTTGCATTTTTGGCGAAAATTTTCGCGATTTTGAAAAGTGCTGGAATAAATTCTTGCATGCACTATTCCGACGTACTTTTGCGGAAGAAATCGGTTGGGCGTAGTCTCAATACGCTGCGATCAACGCATCAAAAGTTAGAGCCTAAAAACGAGAACCTGTGTTTTCGACATTTTCCAGCAGGTGGTTTTTTCTTCGTAATCTCTCTCCTGTTGATCCCACGCTCTTTTCGCTGCGTTTTCTGAGTTCCTGGGGATCCAATCAGTCAGGAAAGGGTCATACAAATCGAATCTGAGACCAAAAGTTTTTTGGTCGAAAAATGAAAAAAAAAGTGAGGCTAACCCCTTTGCATTTTTGGCGAAAATTTTCGCGATTTTGAAAAGTGCTGGAATAAATTCTTTCATGCACTATTCCGACGTACTTTTGCGAGAGAAATCGGCTGGGCGTAGTCCCAATACACTGCGATCAACGCATCAAAAGTTAGAGCCTAAAAACGAGAACCTGTGTTTTCGACATTTTCCAGCAGGTGGTTTTTTCTCCGTAATTTTTCTCCTGTAGATCCCACGCGCTTTTCGCTGCGTCTTCTGAGTTTCTGGGGATCCAATTAGTCAGAAAAGGGACATACAAATCGAATCTAAGACCAGAAATTTTTTGGTCGAAAATTGAAAAAAAAGTAAGGCTAACCCCTTTGCATTTTTGGCGAAAATTTTCGCGATTTTGAAAAGTGCTAGAATAAATTCTTTCATGCACTATTCAGACGCAATTTTGCAAGAAAAATCGATTAGGCGCAGTCCCAATGCGCTGCGATCAACGCATCGAAAGTTGGAGCCGAAAAACGAGAACCTGTTTTTTCGACATTTTCCAGCAGGTGGTTTTTCCGTCGTAATTTCTCTCCTGTTGATTCCACGCTCTTTTTGCTGCGTTTTCTGAGTTCCTGGGGGTCCAATTAGTCAGGAAAGGGACATACAAATCGAATCTAGGACCAAAAATTTTTTGTTCGAAAATTGAAAAAAAAGTAAGGCTAACCCCTTTGCATTTTTGGCAAAAATTTTCGCGATTTTGAAAAGTGCTAGAATAAATTCTTTCATACACTATTCCGACAGACTTTTGCGAGGGAAATTGGCTGGGCGTAGTCCCAATACGCTGCGATCAACGCATCAAAAGTTACAGCCTAAAAACGAGAACCTGTGTTTTCGACATTTTCCAGCAGGTGGTTTTTTCTTCGTAATTTCTCTCCTGTTGATCCCACGCTCTTTTCGCTGCGTTTTCTGAGTTTCTGGGGATCCAATCAGTCAGGAAAGGGTCATACAAATCGAATCTGAGACCAAAAGTTTTTTGGTCGAAAAATGAAAAAAAAAGTGAGGCTAACCCCTTTGCATTTTTGGCGAAAATTTTCGCGATTTTGAAAAGTGCTGGAATAAATTCTTTCATGCACTATTCAGACGCAATTTTGCGAGAAAAATCGATTAGGCGCAGTCCCAATGCGCTGCGATCAACGCATCGAAAGTTGGAGCCGAAAAACGAGAACCTGTTTTTTCGACATTTTCCAGCAGGTGGTTTTTCCGTCGTAATTTCTCTCCTGTTGATTCCACGCTCTTTTTGCTGCGTTTTCTGAGTTCCCGGGGGTCCAATAAGTCAGGAAAGGGACATACAAATCGAATCTAAGACCAAAAATTTTTTGGTCGAAAATTGAAAAAAAAGTAAGGCTAACCCCTTTGCATTTTTGGCGAAAATGTTCGCGATTTTGAAAAGTGCTGGAATAAATTCTTTCATGCACTATTCCGACGTACTTTTGCGAAAGAAATCGGCTGGGCGTAGTCCCAATACGCTGTGATCAACGCATCGAAAGTTGGAGCCGAAAAACGAGAACCTGTTTTTTCGATATTTTCCAGCAGGTGGTTTTTCCGTCGTAATTTCTCTCCTGTTGATTCCACGCTCTTTTCGCTACGTTTTCTGAGTTCCCGGGGGTCCAATTAGTCAGAAAAGGGTCGTACAAATCGAATCTGAGACCAAAAATATTCGGCTCCAAAAATGAAAAAAAAGTAAGGCTAACCCCTTTGCATTTTTGGCGAAAATTTTCGCGATTTTGAAAAGTGCTGGAATAAATTCTTTCATGCACTATTCAGACGCAATTTTGCGAGAAAAATCGATTAGGCGCAGTCCCAATGCGCTGCGATCAACGCATCGAAAGTTGGAGCCGAAAAACGAGAACCTGTTTTTTCGACATTTTCCGGCAGGTGGTTTTTCCGTCGTAATTTCTCTCCTGTTGATTCCACGCTCTTTTCGCTACGTTTTCTGAGTTCCCGGGGGTCCAATTAGTCAGGAAAGGGTCGTACAAATCGAATCTGAGACCAAAAATATTCAGCTCCAAAAATGAAAAAAAAGTAAGGCTAACCCCTTTGCATTTTTGGCGAAAATTTTCGCGATTTTGAAAAGTGCTGGAATAAATTCTTTCATGCACTATTCCGACGTACTTTTGCGAAAGAAATCGGCTGGGCGTAGTCCCAATACACTGCGATCAACGCATCAAAAGTTAAAGCCTAAAAACGAGAACCTGTGTTTTCGACATTTTCTAGCAGGTGGTTTTTTCTCCGTAATTTTTCTCCTGTTGATCCCACGCGCTTTTCGCTGCGTTTTCTGAGTTTCTGGGGATCCAATCAGTCAGGAAAGGGACATACAAATCGAATCTAAGACCAAAAATTTTTTGGTCGAAAATTGAAAAAAAAGTAAGGCTAACCCCTTTGCATTTTTGGCGAAAATTTTCGCAATTTTGAAAAGTGCTGGAATAAATTCTTTCATGCACTATTCCGACGTACTTTTGCGAGAGAAATCGGCTGGGCGTAGTCTCAATACGCTGCGATCAACGCATCAAAAGTTACAGCCTAAAAACGAGAACCTGTGTTTTCGACATTTTCCAGCAGGTGGTTTTTTCTTCGTAATCTCTCTCCTGTTGATCCCACGCTCTTTTCGCTGCGTTTTCTGAGTTCCTGGGGATCAAATCAGTCAGGAAAGGGTCATACAAATCGAATCTGAGACCAAAAGTTTTTTGGTCGAAAAATGAAAAAAAAAGTAAGGCTAACCCCTTTGCATTTTTGGCGAAAATTTTCGCGATTTTGAAAAGTGCTGGAATAAATTCTTTCATGCACTATTCCGACGTACTTTTGCGAGAGAAATCGGCTGGGCGTAGTCCCAATACGCTGCGATCAACGCATCAAAAGTTACAGCCTAAAAACCAGAACCTGTGTTTTCGACATTTTCCAGCAGGTGGTTTTTTCTTCGTAATCTCTCTCCTGTTGATCCCACGCTCTTTTCGCTGCGTTTTCTGAGTTCCTGGGGATCCAATCAGTCAGGAAAGGGTCGTACAAATCGAATCTGAGACCAAAAATATTCGGCTCCAAAAATGAAAAAAAAGTAAGGCTAACCCCTTTGCATTTTTGGCGAAAATTTTCGCGATTTTGAAAAGTGCTGGAATAAATTCTTTCATGCACTATTTAGACGCAATTTTGCGAGAAAAATCGATTAGGCGCAGTCCCAATGCGCTGCGATCAACGCATCGAAAGTTGGAGCCGAAAAACGAGAACCTGTTTTTTCGACATTTTCCAGCAGGTGGTTTTTCCGTCGTAATTTCTCTCCTGTTGATTCCACGCTCTTTTAGCTGCGTTTTCTGAGTTCCTGGGGGTCCAATTAGTCAGGAAAGGGTCATACAAATCGAATCTGAGACCAAAAGTTTTTTGGTCGAAAAATGAAAAAAAAAGTAAGGCTAACCCCTTTGCATTTTTGGCGAAAATTTTCGCGATTTTGAAAAGTGCTGGAATAAATTCTTTCATGCACTATTCCGACGTACTTTTGCGAGAGAAATCGGCTGGGCGTAGTCCCAATACGCTGCGATCAACGCATCAAAAGTTACAGCCTAAAAACCAGAACCTGTGTTTTCGACATTTTCCAGCAGGTGGTTTTTTCTTCGTAATCTCTCTCCTGTTGATCCCACGCTCTTTTCGCTGCGTTTTCTGAGTTCCTGGGGATCCAATCAGTCAGGAAAGGGTCGTACAAATCGAATCTGAGACCAAAAATATTCGGCTCCAAAAATGAAAAAAAAGTAAGGCTAACCCCTTTGCATTTTTGGCGAAAATTTTCGCGATTTTGAAAAGTGCTAGAATAAATTCTTTCATACACTATTCCGACAGACTTTTGCGAGGGAAATCGGCTGGGCGTAGTCCCAATACGCTGCGATCAACGCATCAAAAGTTACAGCCTAAAAACGAGAACCTGTGTTTTCGACATTTTCCAGCAGGTGGTTTTTTCTTCGTAATTTCTCTCCTGTTGATCCCACGCTCTTTTCGCTGCGTTTTCTGAGTTCCTGGGGATCCAATCAGTCAGGAAAGGGTCATACAAATCGAATCTGAGACCAAAAGTTTTTTGGTCGAAAAATGAAAAAAAAAGTGAGGCTAACCCCTTTGCATTTTTGGCGAAAATTTTCGCGATTTTGAAAAGTGCTGGAATAAATTCTTTCATGCACTATTTAGACGCAATTTTGCGAGAAAAATCGATTAGGCGCAGTCCCAATGCGCTGCGATCAACGCATCGAAAGTTGGAGCCGAAAAACGAGAACCTGTTTTTTCGACATTTTCCAGCAGGTGGTTCTTCCGTCGTAATTTCTCTCCTGTTGATTCCACGCTCTTTTAGCTGCGTTTTCTGAGTTCCTGGGGGTCCAATTAGTCAGGAAAGGGACATACAAATCGAATCTAAGACCAAAAATTTTTTGGTCGAAAATTGAAAAAAAAGTAAGGCTAACCCCTTTGCATTTTTGGCGAAAATGTTCGCGATTTTGAAAAGTGCTAGAATAAATTCTTTCATACACTATTCCGACAGACTTTTGCGAGGGAAATCGGCTGGGCGTAGTCCCAATACGCTGCGATCAACGCATCAAAAGTTACAGCCTAAAAACGAGAACCTGTGTTTTCGACATTTTCCAGCAGGTGGTTTTTTCTTCGTAATTTCTCTCCTGTTGATCCCACGCTCTTTTCGCTGCGTTTTCTGAGTTCCTGGGGATCCAATCAGTCAGGAAAGGGTCATACAAATCGAATCTGAGACCAAAAGTTTTTTGGTCGAAAAATGAAAAAAAAAGTGAGGCTAACCCCTTTGCATTTTTGGCGAAAATTTTCGCGATTTTGAAAAGTGCTGGAATAAATTCTTTCATGCACTATTCAGACGCAATTTTGCGAGAAAAATCGATTAGGCGCAGTCCCAATGCGCTGCGATCAACGCATCGAAAGTTGGAGCCGAAAAACGAGAACCTGTTTTTTCGACATTTTCCAGCAGGTGGTTTTTCCGTCGTAATTTCTCTCCTGTTGATTCCACGCTCTTTTAGCTGCGTTTTCTGAGTTCCTGGGGGTCCAATTAGTCAGGAAAGGGACATACAAATCGAATCTAAGACCAAAAATTTTTTGGTCGAAAATTGAAAAAAAAGTAAGGCTAACCCCTTTGCATTTTTGGCGAAAATGTTCGCGATTTTGAAAAGTGCTGGAATAAATTCTTTCATGCACTATTCCGACGTACTTTTGCGAAAGAAATCGGCTGGGCGTAGTCCCAATACGCTGTGATCAACGCATCGAAAGTTGGAGCCGAAAAACGAGAACCTGTTTTTTCGACATTTTCCAGCAGGTGGTTTTTCCGTCGTAATTTCTCTCCTGTTGATTCCACGCTCTTTTCGCTACGTTTTCTGAGTTCCCGGGGGTCCAATTAGTCAGAAAAGGGTCGTACAAATCGAATCTGAGACCAAAAATATTCGGCTCCAAAAATGAAAAAAAAGTAAGGCTAACCCCTTTGCATTTTTGGCGAAAATTTTCGCGATTTTGAAAAGTGCTAGAATAAATTCTTTCATGCACTATTCAGACGCAATTTTGCAAGAAAAATCGATTAGGCGCAGTCCCAATGCGCTGCGATCAACGCATCGAAAGTTGGAGCCGAAAAACGAGAACCTGTTTTTTCGACATTTTCCAGCAGGTGGTTTTTCCGTCGTAATTTCTCTCCTGTTGATTCCACGCTCTTTTTGCTGCGTTTTCTGAGTTCCTGGGGGTCCAATTAGTCAGGAAAGGGACATACAAATCGAATCTAGGACCATAAATTTTTTGGTCGAAAATTGAAAAAAAAGTAAGGCTAACCCCTTTGCATTTTTGGCGAAAATTTTCGCGATTTTGAAAAGTGCTGGAATAAATTCTTTCATGCACTATTCAGACGCAATTTTGCGAGAAAAATCGATTAGGCGCAGTCCCAATGCGCTGCGATCAACGCATCGGAAGTTGGAGCCGAAAAACGAGAACCTGTTTTTTCGACATTTTCCAGCAGGTGGTTTTTCCGTCGTAATTTCTCTCCTGTTGATTCCACGCTCTTTTAGCTGCGTTTTCTGAGTTCCTGGGGGTCCAATTAGTCAGGAAAGGGACATACAAATCGAATCTAAGACCAAAAATTTTTTGGTCGAAAATTGAAAAAAAAGTAAGGGTAACCCCTTTGCATTTTTGGCGAAAATTTTCGCGATTTTGAAAAGTGCTGGAATAAATTCTTTCATGCACTATTCAGACGCAATTTTGCGAGAAAAATCGATTAGGCGCAGTCCCAATGCGCTGCGATCAACGCATCGAAAGTTGGAGCCGAAAAACGAGAACCTGTTTTTTCGACATTTTCCAGCAGGTGGTTTTTCCGTCGTAATTTCTCTCCTGTTGATTCCACGCTCTTTTAGCTGCGTTTTCTGAGTTCCTGGGGGTCCAATTAGTCAGGAAAGGGACATACAAATCGAATCTAAGACCAAAAATTTTTTGGTCGAAAATTGAAAAAAAAGTAAGGCTAACCCCTTTGCATTTTTGGCGAAAATGTTCGCGATTTTGAAAAGTGCTAGAATAAATTCTTTCATACACTATTCCGACAGACTTTTGCGAGGGAAATCGGCTGGGCGTAGTCCCAATACGCTGCGATCAACGCATCAAAAGTTACAGCCTAAAAACGAGAACCTGTGTTTTCGACATTTTCCAGCAGGTGGTTTTTTCTTCGTAATTTCTCTCCTGTTGATCCCACGCTCTTTTCGCTGCGTTTTCTGAGTTCCTGGGGATCCAATCAGTCAGGAAAGGGTCATACAAATCGAATCTGAGACCAAAAGTTTTTTGGTCGAAAAATGAAAAAAAAAGTGAGGCTAACCCCTTTGCATTTTTGGCGAAAATTTTCGCGATTTTGAAAAGTGCTGGAATAAATTCTTTCATGCACTATTCAGACGCAATTTTGCGAGAAAAATCGATTAGGCGCAGTCCCAATGCGCTGCGATCAACGCATCGAAAGTTGGAGCCGAAAAACGAGAACCTGTTTTTTCGACATTTTCCAGCAGGTGGTTTTTCCGTCGTAATTTCTCTCCTGTTGATTCCACGCTCTTTTAGCTGCGTTTTCTGAGTTCCTGGGGGTCCAATTAGTCAGGAAAGGGACATACAAATCGAATCTAAGACCAAAAATTTTTTGGTCGAAAATTGAAAAAAAAGTAAGGCTAACCCCTTTGCATTTTTGGCGAAAATGTTCGCGATTTTGAAAAGTGCTAGAATAAATTCTTTCATACACTATTCCGACAGACTTTTGCGAGGGAAATCGGCTGGGCGTAGTCCCAATACGCTGCGATCAACGCATCAAAAGTTACAGCCTAAAAACGAGAACCTGTGTTTTCGACATTTTCCAGCAGGTGGTTTTTTCTTCGTAATTTCTCTCCTGTTGATCCCACGCTCTTTTCGCTGCGTTTTCTGAGTTCCTGGGGATCCAATCAGTCAGGAAAGGGTCATACAAATCGAATCTGAGACCAAAAGTTTTTTGGTCGAAAAATGAAAAAAAAAGTGAGGCTAACCCCTTTGCATTTTTGGCGAAAATTTTCGCGATTTTGAAAAGTGCTGGAATAAATTCTTTTATGCACTATTCAGACGCAATTTTGCGAGAAAAATCGATTAGGCGCAGTCCCAATGCGCTGCGATCAACGCATCGAAAGTTGGAGCCGAAAAACGAGAACCTGTTTTTTCGACATTTTCCAGCAGGTGGTTTTTCCGTCGTAATTTCTCTCCTGTTGATTCCACGCTCTTTTAGCTGCGTTTTCTGAGTTCCTGGGGGTCCAATTAGTCAGGAAAGGGACATACAAATCGAATCTAAGACCAAAAATTTTTTGGTCGAAAATTGAAAAAAAAGTAAGGCTAACCCCTTTGCATTTTTGGCGAAAATGTTCGCGATTTTGAAAAGTGCTAGAATAAATTCTTTCATACACTATTCCGACAGACTTTTGCGAGGGAAATCGGCTGGGCGTAGTCCCAATACGCTGCGATCAACGCATCAAAAGTTACAGCCTAAAAACGAGAACCTGTGTTTTCGACATTTTCCAGCAGGTGGTTTTTTCTTCGTAATTTCTCTCCTGTTGATCCCACGCTCTTTTCGCTGCGTTTTCTGAGTTCCTGGGGATCCAATCAGTCAGGAAAGGGTCATACAAATCGAATCTGAGACCAAAAGTTTTTTGGTCGAAAAATGAAAAAAAAAGTGAGGCTAACCCCTTTGCATTTTTGGCGAAAATTTTCGCGATTTTGAAAAGTGCTGGAATAAATTCTTTCATGCACTATTTAGACGCAATTTTGCGAGAAAAATCGATTAGGCGCAGTCCCAATGCGCTGCGATCAACGCATCGAAAGTTGGAGCCGAAAAACGAGAACCTGTTTTTTCGACATTTTCCAGCAGGTGGTTCTTCCGTCGTAATTTCTCTCCTGTTGATTCCACGCTCTTTTAGCTGCGTTTTCTGAGTTCCTGGGGGTCCAATTAGTCAGGAAAGGGACATACAAATCGAATCTAAGACCAAAAATTTTTTGGTCGAAAATTGAAAAAAAAGTAAGGCTAACCCCTTTGCATTTTTGGCGAAAATGTTCGCGATTTTGAAAAGTGCTAGAATAAATTCTTTCATACACTATTCCGACAGACTTTTGCGAGGGAAATCGGCTGGGCGTAGTCCCAATACGCTGCGATCAACGCATCAAAAGTTACAGCCTAAAAACGAGAACCTGTGTTTTCGACATTTTCCAGCAGGTGGTTTTTTCTTCGTAATTTCTCTCCTGTTGATCCCACGCTCTTTTCGCTGCGTTTTCTGAGTTCCTGGGGATCCAATCAGTCAGGAAAGGGTCATACAAATCGAATCTGAGACCAAAAGTTTTTTGGTCGAAAAATGAAAAAAAAAGTGAGGCTAACCCCTTTGCATTTTTGGCGAAAATTTTCGCGATTTTGAAAAGTGCTGGAATAAATTCTTTCATGCACTATTCAGACGCAATTTTGCGAGAAAAATCGATTAGGCGCAGTCCCAATGCGCTGCGATCAACGCATCGAAAGTTGGAGCCGAAAAACGAGAACCTGTTTTTTCGACATTTTCCAGCAGGTGGTTTTTCCGTCGTAATTTCTCTCCTGTTGATTCCACGCTCTTTTAGCTGCGTTTTCTGAGTTCCTGGGGGTCCAATTAGTCAGGAAAGGGACATACAAATCGAATCTAAGACCAAAAATTTTTTGGTCGAAAATTGAAAAAAAAGTAAGGCTAACCCCTTTGCATTTTTGGCGAAAATGTTCGCGATTTTGAAAAGTGCTGGAATAAATTCTTTCATGCACTATTCCGACGTACTTTTGCGAAAGAAATCGGCTGGGCGTAGTCCCAATACGCTGTGATCAACGCATCGAAAGTTGGAGCCGAAAAACGAGAACCTGTTTTTTCGACATTTTCCAGCAGGTGGTTTTTCCGTCGTAATTTCTCTCCTGTTGATTCCACGCTCTTTTCGCTACGTTTTCTGAGTTCCCGGGGGTCCAATTAGTCAGAAAAGGGTCGTACAAATCGAATCTGAGACCAAAAATATTCGGCTCCAAAAATGAAAAAAAAGTAAGGCTAACCCCTTTGCATTTTTGGCGAAAATTTTCGCGATTTTGAAAAGTGCTAGAATAAATTCTTTCATGCACTATTCAGACGCAATTTTGCAAGAAAAATCGATTAGGCGCAGTCCCAATGCGCTGCGATCAACGCATCGAAAGTTGGAGCCGAAAAACGAGAACCTGTTTTTTCGACATTTTCCAGCAGGTGGTTTTTCCGTCGTAATTTCTCTCCTGTTGATTCCACGCTCTTTTTGCTGCGTTTTCTGAGTTCCTGGGGGTCCAATTAGTCAGGAAAGGGACATACAAATCGAATCTAGGACCAAAAATTTTTTGGTCGAAAATTGAAAAAAAAGTAAGGCTAACCCCTTTGCATTTTTGGCGAAAATTTTCGCGATTCTGAAAAGTGCTGGAATAAATTCTTTCATGCACTATTCAGACGCAATTTTGCGAGAAAAATCGATTAGGCGCAGTCCCAATGCGCTGCGATCAACGCATCGAAAGTTGGAGCCGAAAAACGAGAACCTGTTTTTTCGACATTTTCCAGCAGGTGGTTTTTCCGTCGTAATTTCTCTCCTGTTGATTCCACGCTCTTTTAGCTGCGTTTTCTGAGTTCCTGGGGGTCCAATTAGTCAGGAAAGGGTCATACAAATCGAATCTGAGACCAAAAGTTTTTTGGTCGAAAAATGAAAAAAAAAGTAAGGCTAACCCCTTTGCATTTTTGGCGAAAATTTTCGCGATTTTGAAAAGTGCTGGAATAAATTCTTTCATGCACTATTCCGACGTACTTTTGCGAGAGAAATCGGCTGGGCGTAGTCCCAATACGCTGCGATCAACGCATCAAAAGTTACAGCCTAAAAACCAGAACCTGTGTTTTCGACATTTTCCAGCAGGTGGTTTTTTCTTCGTAATCTCTCTCCTGTTGATCCCACGCTCTTTTCGCTGCGTTTTCTGAGTTCCTGGGGATCCAATCAGTCAGGAAAGGGTCGTACAAATCGAATCTGAGACCAAAAATATTCGGCTCCAAAAATGAAAAAAAAGTAAGGCTAACCCCTTTGCATTTTTGGCGAAAATTTTCGCGATTTTGAAAAGTGCTAGAATAAATTCTTTCATACACTATTCCGACAGACTTTTGCGAGGGAAATCGGCTGGGCGTAGTCCCAATACGCTGCGATCAACGCATCAAAAGTTACAGCCTAAAAACGAGAACCTGTGTTTTCGACATTTTCCAGCAGGTGGTTTTTTCTTCGTAATTTCTCTCCTGTTGATCCCACGCTCTTTTCGCTGCGTTTTCTGAGTTCCTGGGGATCCAATCAGTCAGGAAAGGGTCATACAAATCGAATCTGAGACCAAAAGTTTTTTGGTCGAAAAATGAAAAAAAAAGTGAGGCTAACCCCTTTGCATTTTTGGCGAAAATTTTCGCGATTTTGAAAAGTGCTGGAATAAATTCTTTCATGCACTATTTAGACGCAATTTTGCGAGAAAAATCGATTAGGCGCAGTCCCAATGCGCTGCGATCAACGCATCGAAAGTTGGAGCCGAAAAACGAGAACCTGTTTTTTCGACATTTTCCAGCAGGTGGTTTTTCCGTCGTAATTTCTCTCCTGTTGATTCCACGCTCTTTTTGCTGCGTTTTCTGAGTTCCTGGGGGTCCAATTAGTCAGGAAAGGGACATACAAATCGAATCTAGGACCAAAAATTTTTTGTTCGAAAATTGAAAAAAAAGTAAGGCTAACCCCTTTGCATTTTTGGCAAAAATTTTCGCGATTTTGAAAAGTGCTAGAATAAATTCTTTCATACACTATTCCGACAGACTTTTGCGAGGGAAATTGGCTGGGCGTAGTCCCAATACGCTGCGATCAACGCATCAAAAGTTACAGCCTAAAAACGAGAACCTGTGTTTTCGACATTTTCCAGCAGGTGGTTTTTTCTTCGTAATTTCTCTCCTGTTGATCCCACGCTCTTTTCGCTGCGTTTTCTGAGTTTCTGGGGATCCAATCAGTCAGGAAAGGGTCATACAAATCGAATCTGAGACCAAAAGTTTTTTGGTCGAAAAATGAAAAAAAAAGTGAGGCTAACCCCTTTGCATTTTTGGCGAAAATGTTCGCGATTTTGAAAAGTGCTAGAATAAATTCTTTCATACACTATTCCGACAGACTTTTGCGAGGGAAATCGGCTGGGCGTAGTCCCAATACGCTGCGATCAACGCATCAAAAGTTACAGCCTAAAAACGAGAACCTGTGTTTTCGACATTTTCCAGCAGGTGGTTTTTTCTTCGTAATTTCTCTCCTGTTGATCCCACGCTCTTTTCGCTGCGTTTTCTGAGTTCCTGGGGATCCAATCAGTCAGGAAAGGGTCATACAAATCGAATCTGAGACCAAAAGTTTTTTGGTCGAAAAATGAAAAAAAAAGTGAGGCTAACCCCTTTGCATTTTTGGCGAAAATTTTCGCGATTTTGAAAAGTGCTGGAATAAATTCTTTCATGCACTATTTAGACGCAATTTTGCGAGAAAAATCGATTAGGCGCAGTCCCAATGCGCTGCGATCAACGCATCGAAAGTTGGAGCCGAAAAACGAGAACCTGTTTTTTCGACATTTTCCAGCAGGTGGTTCTTCCGTCGTAATTTCTCTCCTGTTGATTCCACGCTCTTTTAGCTGCGTTTTCTGAGTTCCTGGGGGTCCAATTAGTCAGGAAAGGGACATACAAATCGAATCTAAGACCAAAAATTTTTTGGTCGAAAATTGAAAAAAAAGTAAGGCTAACCCCTTTGCATTTTTGGCGAAAATGTTCGCGATTTTGAAAAGTGCTAGAATAAATTCTTTCATACACTATTCCGACAGACTTTTGCGAGGGAAATCGGCTGGGCGTAGTCCCAATACGCTGCGATCAACGCATCAAAAGTTACAGCCTAAAAACGAGAACCTGTGTTTTCGACATTTTCCAGCAGGTGGTTTTTTCTTCGTAATTTCTCTCCTGTTGATCCCACGCTCTTTTCGCTGCGTTTTCTGAGTTCCTGGGGATCCAATCAGTCAGGAAAGGGTCATACAAATCGAATCTGAGACCAAAAGTTTTTTGGTCGAAAAATGAAAAAAAAAGTGAGGCTAACCCCTTTGCATTTTTGGCGAAAATTTTCGCGATTTTGAAAAGTGCTGGAATAAATTCTTTCATGCACTATTCAGACGCAATTTTGCGAGAAAAATCGATTAGGCGCAGTCCCAATGCGCTGCGATCAACGCATCGAAAGTTGGAGCCGAAAAACGAGAACCTGTTTTTTCGACATTTTCCAGCAGGTGGTTTTTCCGTCGTAATTTCTCTCCTGTTGATTCCACGCTCTTTTAGCTGCGTTTTCTGAGTTCCTGGGGGTCCAATTAGTCAGGAAAGGGACATACAAATCGAATCTAAGACCAAAAATTTTTTGGTCGAAAATTGAAAAAAAAGTAAGGCTAACCCCTTTGCATTTTTGGCGAAAATGTTCGCGATTTTGAAAAGTGCTGGAATAAATTCTTTCATGCACTATTCCGACGTACTTTTGCGAAAGAAATCGGCTGGGCGTAGTCCCAATACGCTGTGATCAACGCATCGAAAGTTGGAGCCGAAAAACGAGAACCTGTTTTTTCGACATTTTCCAGCAGGTGGTTTTTCCGTCGTAATTTCTCTCCTGTTGATTCCACGCTCTTTTCGCTACGTTTTCTGAGTTCCCGGGGGTCCAATTAGTCAGAAAAGGGTCGTACAAATCGAATCTGAGACCAAAAATATTCGGCTCCAAAAATGAAAAAAAAGTAAGGCTAACCCCTTTGCATTTTTGGCGAAAATTTTCGCGATTTTGAAAAGTGCTAGAATAAATTCTTTCATGCACTATTCAGACGCAATTTTGCAAGAAAAATCGATTAGGCGCAGTCCCAATGCGCTGCGATCAACGCATCGAAAGTTGGAGCCGAAAAACGAGAACCTGTTTTTTCGACATTTTCCAGCAGGTGGTTTTTCCGTCGTAATTTCTCTCCTGTTGATTCCACGCTCTTTTTGCTGCGTTTTCTGAGTTCCTGGGGGTCCAATTAGTCAGGAAAGGGACATACAAATCGAATCTAGGACCAAAAATTTTTTGGTCGAAAATTGAAAAAAAAGTAAGGCTAACCCCTTTGCATTTTTGGCGAAAATTTTCGCGATTCTGAAAAGTGCTGGAATAAATTCTTTCATGCACTATTCAGACGCAATTTTGCGAGAAAAATCGATTAGGCGCAGTCCCAATGCGCTGCGATCAACGCATCGAAAGTTGGAGCCGAAAAACGAGAACCTGTTTTTTCGACATTTTCCAGCAGGTGGTTTTTCCGTCGTAATTTCTCTCCTGTTGATTCCACGCTCTTTTAGCTGCGTTTTCTGAGTTCCTGGGGGTCCAATTAGTCAGGAAAGGGTCATACAAATCGAATCTGAGACCAAAAGTTTTTTGGTCGAAAAATGAAAAAAAAAGTAAGGCTAACCCCTTTGCATTTTTGGCGAAAATTTTCGCGATTTTGAAAAGTGCTGGAATAAATTCTTTCATGCACTATTCCGACGTACTTTTGCGAGAGAAATCGGCTGGGCGTAGTCCCAATACGCTGCGATCAACGCATCAAAAGTTACAGCCTAAAAACCAGAACCTGTGTTTTCGACATTTTCCAGCAGGTGGTTTTTTCTTCGTAATCTCTCTCCTGTTGATCCCACGCTCTTTTCGCTGCGTTTTCTGAGTTCCTGGGGATCCAATCAGTCAGGAAAGGGTCGTACAAATCGAATCTGAGACCAAAAATATTCGGCTCCAAAAATGAAAAAAAAGTAAGGCTAACCCCTTTGCATTTTTGGCGAAAATTTTCGCGATTTTGAAAAGTGCTAGAATAAATTCTTTCATACACTATTCCGACAGACTTTTGCGAGGGAAATCGGCTGGGCGTAGTCCCAATACGCTGCGATCAACGCATCAAAAGTTACAGCCTAAAAACGAGAACCTGTGTTTTCGACATTTTCCAGCAGGTGGTTTTTTCTTCGTAATTTCTCTCCTGTTGATCCCACGCTCTTTTCGCTGCGTTTTCTGAGTTCCTGGGGATCCAATCAGTCAGGAAAGGGTCATACAAATCGAATCTGAGACCAAAAGTTTTTTGGTCGAAAAATGAAAAAAAAAGTGAGGCTAACCCCTTTGCATTTTTGGCGAAAATTTTCGCGATTTTGAAAAGTGCTGGAATAAATTCTTTCATGCACTATTTAGACGCAATTTTGCGAGAAAAATCGATTAGGCGCAGTCCCAATGCGCTGCGATCAACGCATCGAAAGTTGGAGCCGAAAAACGAGAACCTGTTTTTTCGACATTTTCCAGCAGGTGGTTTTTCCGTCGTAATTTCTCTCCTGTTGATTCCACGCTCTTTTTGCTGCGTTTTCTGAGTTCCTGGGGGTCCAATTAGTCAGGAAAGGGACATACAAATCGAATCTAGGACCAAAAATTTTTTGTTCGAAAATTGAAAAAAAAGTAAGGCTAACCCCTTTGCATTTTTGGCAAAAATTTTCGCGATTTTGAAAAGTGCTAGAATAAATTCTTTCATACACTATTCCGACAGACTTTTGCGAGGGAAATTGGCTGGGCGTAGTCCCAATACGCTGCGATCAACGCATCAAAAGTTACAGCCTAAAAACGAGAACCTGTGTTTTCGACATTTTCCAGCAGGTGGTTTTTTCTTCGTAATTTCTCTCCTGTTGATCCCACGCTCTTTTCGCTGCGTTTTCTGAGTTTCTGGGGATCCAATCAGTCAGGAAAGGGTCATACAAATCGAATCTGAGACCAAAAGTTTTTTGGTCGAAAAATGAAAAAAAAAGTGAGGCTAACCCCTTTGCATTTTTGGCGAAAATTTTCGCGATTTTGAAAAGTGCTGGAATAAATTCTTTCATGCACTATTCAGACGCAATTTTGCGAGAAAAATCGATTAGGCGCAGTCCCAATGCGCTGCGATCAACGCATCGAAAGTTGGAGCCGAAAAACGAGAACCTGTTTTTTCGACATTTTCCAGCAGGTGGTTTTTCCGTCGTAATTTCTCTCCTGTTGATTCCACGCTCTTTTAGCTGCGTTTTCTGAGTTCCTGGGGGTCCAATTAGTCAGGAAAGGGACATACAAATCGAATCTAAGACCAAAAATTTTTTGGTCGAAAATTGAAAAAAAAGTAAGGCTAACCCCTTTGCATTTTTGGCGAAAATTTTCGCGATTTTGAAAAGTGCTGGAATAAATTCTTTCATGCACTATTCAGACGCAATTTTGCGAGAAAAATCGATTAGGCGCAGTCCCAATGCGCTGCGATCAACGCATCGAAAGTTGGAGCCGAAAAACGAGAACCTGTTTTTTCGACATTTTCCGGCAGGTGGTTTTTCCGTCGTAATTTCTCTCCTGTTGATTCCACGCTCTTTTCGCTACGTTTTCTGAGTTCCCGGGGGTCCAATTAGTCAGGAAAGGGTCGTACAAATCGAATCTGAGACCAAAAATATTCAGCTCCAAAAATGAAAAAAAAGTAAGGCTAACCCCTTTGCATTTTTGGCGAAAATTTTCGCGATTTTGAAAAGTGCTGGAATAAATTCTTTCATGCACTATTCCGACGTACTTTTGCGAAAGAAATCGGCTGGGCGTAGTCCCAATACACTGCGATCAACGCATCAAAAGTTAAAGCCTAAAAACGAGAACCTGTGTTTTCGACATTTTCTAGCAGGTGGTTTTTTCTCCGTAATTTTTCTCCTGTTGATCCCACGCGCTTTTCGCTGCGTTTTCTGAGTTTCTGGGGATCCAATCAGTCAGGAAAGGGACATACAAATCGAATCTAAGACCAAAAATTTTTTGGTCGAAAATTGAAAAAAAAGTAAGGCTAACCCCTTTGCATTTTTGGCGAAAATTTTCGCAATTTTGAAAAGTGCTGGAATAAATTCTTTTATGCACTATTCAGACGCAATTTTGCGAGAAAAATCGATTAGGCGCAGTCCCAATGCGCTGCGATCAACGCATCGAAAGTTGGAGCCGAAAAACGAGAACCTGTTTTTTCGACATTTTCCAGCAGGTGGTTTTTCCGTCGTAATTTCTCTCCTGTTGATTCCACGCTCTTTTAGCTGCGTTTTCTGAGTTCCTGGGGGTCCAATTAGTCAGGAAAGGGACATACAAATCGAATCTAAGACCAAAAATTTTTTGGTCGAAAATTGAAAAAAAAGTAAGGCTAACCCCTTTGCATTTTTGGCGAAAATGTTCGCGATTTTGAAAAGTGCTAGAATAAATTCTTTCATACACTATTCCGACAGACTTTTGCGAGGGAAATCGGCTGGGCGTAGTCCCAATACGCTGCGATCAACGCATCAAAAGTTACAGCCTAAAAACGAGAACCTGTGTTTTCGACATTTTCCAGCAGGTGGTTTTTTCTTCGTAATTTCTCTCCTGTTGATCCCACGCTCTTTTCGCTGCGTTTTCTGAGTTCCTGGGGATCCAATCAGTCAGGAAAGGGTCATACAAATCGAATCTGAGACCAAAAGTTTTTTGGTCGAAAAATGAAAAAAAAAGTGAGGCTAACCCCTTTGCATTTTTGGCGAAAATTTTCGCGATTTTGAAAAGTGCTGGAATAAATTCTTTCATGCACTATTGAGACGCAATTTTGCGAGAAAAATCGATTAGGCGCAGTCCCAATGCGCTGCGATCAACGCATCGAAAGTTGGAGCCGAAAAACGAGAACCTGTTTTTTCGACATTTTCCAGCAGGTGGTTCTTCCGTCGTAATTTCTCTCCTGTTGATTCCACGCTCTTTTAGCTGCGTTTTCTGAGTTCCTGGGGGTCCAATTAGTCAGGAAAGGGACATACAAATCGAATCTAAGACCAAAAATTTTTTGGTCGAAAATTGAAAAAAAAGTAAGGCTAACCCCTTTGCATTTTTGGCGAAAATGTTCGCGATTTTGAAAAGTGCTAGAATAAATTCTTTCATACACTATTCCGACAGACTTTTGCGAGGGAAATCGGCTGGGCGTAGTCCCAATACGCTGCGATCAACGCATCAAAAGTTACAGCCTAAAAACGAGAACCTGTGTTTTCGACATTTTCCAGCAGGTGGTTTTTTCTTCGTAATTTCTCTCCTGTTGATCCCACGCTCTTTTCGCTGCGTTTTCTGAGTTCCTGGGGATCCAATCAGTCAGGAAAGGGTCATACAAATCGAATCTGAGACCAAAAGTTTTTTGGTCGAAAAATGAAAAAAAAAGTGAGGCTAACCCCTTTGCATTTTTGGCGAAAATTTTCGCGATTTTGAAAAGTGCTGGAATAAATTCTTTCATGCACTATTCAGACGCAATTTTGCGAGAAAAATCGATTAGGCGCAGTCCCAATGCGCTGCGATCAACGCATCGAAAGTTGGAGCCGAAAAACGAGAACCTGTTTTTTCGACATTTTCCAGCAGGTGGTTTTTCCGTCGTAATTTCTCTCCTGTTGATTCCACGCTCTTTTAGCTGCGTTTTCTGAGTTCCTGGGGGTCCAATTAGTCAGGAAAGGGACATACAAATCGAATCTAAGACCAAAAATTTTTTGGTCGAAAATTGAAAAAAAAGTAAGGCTAACCCCTTTGCATTTTTGGCGAAAATGTTCGCGATTTTGAAAAGTGCTGGAATAAATTCTTTCATGCACTATTCCGACGTACTTTTGCGAAAGAAATCGGCTGGGCGTAGTCCCAATACGCTGTGATCAACG
Organism: Neodiprion pinetum; assembly: GCF_021155775.2. Lineage (NCBI taxonomy): Eukaryota > Metazoa > Arthropoda > Insecta > Hymenoptera > Diprionidae > Neodiprion > Neodiprion pinetum. Next base: position 31,129,654 of record NC_060236.1, on the reverse strand, counting down.
CATCGAAAGTTGGAGCCGAAAAACGAGAACCTGTTTTTTCGACATTTTCCAGCAGGTGGTTTTTCCGTCGTAATTTCTCTCCTGTTGATTCCACGCTCTTTTCGCTACGTTTTCTGAGTTCCCGGGGGTCCAATTAGTCAGAAAAGGGTCGTACAAATCGAATCTGAGACCAAAAATATTCGGCTCCAAAAATGAAAAAAAAGTAAGGCTAACCCCTTTGCATTTTTGGCGAAAATTTTCGCGATTTTGAAAAGTGCTAGAATAAATTCTTTCATGCACTATTCAGACGCAATTTTGCAAGAAAAATCGATTAGGCGCAGTCCCAATGCGCTGCGATCAACGCATCGAAAGTTGGAGCCGAAAAACGAGAACCTGTTTTTTCGACATTTTCCAGCAGGTGGTTTTTCCGTCGTAATTTCTCTCCTGTTGATTCCACGCTCTTTTTGCTGCGTTTTCTGAGTTCCTGGGGGTCCAATTAGTCAGGAAAGGGACATACAAATCGAATCTAGGACCAAAAATTTTTTGGTCGAAAATTGAAAAAAAAGTAAGGCTAACCCCTTTGCATTTTTGGCGAAAATTTTCGCGATTTTGAAAAGTGCTGGAATAAATTCTTTCATGCACTATTCAGACGCAATTTTGCGAGAAAAATCGATTAGGCGCAGTCCCAATGCGCTGCGATCAACGCATCGAAAGTTGGAGCCGAAAAACGAGAACCTGTTTTTTCGACATTTTCCAGCAGGTGGTTTTTCCGTCGTAATTTCTCTCCTGTTGATTCCACGCTCTTTTAGCTGCGTTTTCTGAGTTCCTGGGGGTCCAATTAGTCAGGAAAGGGTCATACAAATCGAATCTGAGACCAAAAGTTTTTTGGTCGAAAAATGAAAAAAAAAGTAAGGCTAACCCCTTTGCATTTTTGGCGAAAATTTTCGCGATTTTGAAAAGTGCTGGAATAAATTCTTTCATGCACTATTCCGACGTACTTTTGCGAGAGAAATCGGCTGGGCGTAGTCCCAATACGCTGCGATCAACGCATCAAAAGTTACAGCCTAAAAACCAGAACCTGTGTTTTCGACATTTTCCAGCAGGTGGTTTTTTCTTCGTAATCTCTCTCCTGTTGATCCCACGCTCTTTTCGCTGCGTTTTCTGAGTTCCTGGGGATCCAATCAGTCAGGAAAGGGTCGTACAAATCGAATCTGAGACCAAAAATATTCGGCTCCAAAAATGAAAAAAAAGTAAGGCTAACCCCTTTGCATTTTTGGCGAAAATTTTCGCGATTTTGAAAAGTGCTAGAATAAATTCTTTCATACACTATTCCGACAGACTTTTGCGAGGGAAATCGGCTGGGCGTAGTCCCAATACGCTGCGATCAACGCATCAAAAGTTACAGCCTAAAAACGAGAACCTGTGTTTTCGACATTTTCCAGCAGGTGGTTTTTTCTTCGTAATTTCTCTCCTGTTGATCCCACGCTCTTTTTGCTGCGTTTTCTGAGTTCCTGGGGATCCAATCAGTCAGGAAAGGGTCATACAAATCGAATCTGAGACCAAAAGTTTTTTGGTCGAAAAATGAAAAAAAAAGTGAGGCTAACCCCTTTGCATTTTTGGCGAAAATTTTCGCGATTTTGAAAAGTGCTGGAATAAATTCTTTCATGCACTATTCAGACGCAATTTTGCGAGAAAAATCGATTAGGCGCAGTCCCAATGCGCTGCGATCAACGCATCGAAAGTTGGAGCCGAAAAACGAGAACCTGTTTTTTCGACATTTTCCAGCAGGTGGTTTTTCCGTCGTAATTTCTCTCCTGTTGATTCCACGCTCTTTTAGCTGCGTTTTCTGAGTTCCTGGGGGTCCAATTAGTCAGGAAAGGGACATACAAATCGAATCTAAGACCAAAAATTTTTTGGTCGAAAATTGAAAAAAAAGTAAGGCTAACCCCTTTGCATTTTCGGCGAAAATGTTCGCGATTTTGAAAAGTGCTGGAATAAATTCTTTCATGCACTATTCCGACGTACTTTTGCGAAAGAAATCGGCTGGGCGTAGTCCCAATACGCTGTGATCAACGCATCGAAAGTTGGAGCCGAAAAACGAGAACCTGTTTTTTCGACATTTTCCAGCAGGTGGTTTTTCCGTCGTAATTTCTCTCCTGTTGATTCCACGCTCTTTTCGCTACGTTTTCTGAGTTCCCGGGGGTCCAATTAGTCAGAAAAGGGTCGTACAAATCGAATCTGAGACCAAAAATATTCGGCTCCAAAGATGAAAAAAAAGTAAGGCTAACCCCTTTGCATTTTTGGCGAAAATTTTCGCGATTTTGAAAAGTGCTAGAATAAATTCTTTCATGCACTATTCAGACGCAATTTTGCAAGAAAAATCGATTAGGCGCAGTCCCAATGCGCTGCGATCAACGCATCGAAAGTTGGAGCCGAAAAACGAGAACCTGTTTTTTCGACATTTTCCAGCAGGTGGTTTTTCCGTCGTAATTTCTCTCCTGTTGATTCCACGCTCTTTTTGCTGCGTTTTCTGAGTTCCTGGGGGTCCAATTAGTCAGGAAAGGGACATACAAATCGAATCTAGGACCAAAAATTTTTTGGTCGAAAATTGAAAAAAAAGTAAGGCTAACCCCTTTGCATTTTTGGCGAAAATTTTCGCGATTTTGAAAAGTGCTGGAATAAATTCTTTCATGCACTATTCAGACGCAATTTTGCGAGAAAAATCGATTAGGCGCAGTCCCAATGCGCTGCGATCAACGCATCGAAAGTTGGAGCCGAAAAACGAGAACCTGTTTTTTCGACATTTTCCAGCAGGTGGTTTTTCCGTCGTAATTTCTCTCCTGTTGATTCCACGCTCTTTTAGCTGCGTTTTCTGAGTTCCTGGGGGTCCAATTAGTCAGGAAAGGGACATACAAATCGAATCTAAGACCAAAAATTTTTTGGTCGAAAATTGAAAAAAAAGTAAGGGTAACCCCTTTGCATTTTTGGCGAAAATTTTCGCGATTTTGAAAAGTGCTGGAATAAATTCTTTCATGCACTATTCAGACGCAATTTTGCGAGAAAAATCGATTAGGCGCAGTCCCAATGCGCTGCGATCAACGCATCGAAAGTTGGAGCCGAAAAACGAGAACCTGTTTTTTCGACATTTTCCAGCAGGTGGTTTTTCCGTCGTAATTTCTCTCCTGTTGATTCCACGCTCTTTTAGCTGCGTTTTCTGAGTTCCTGGGGGTCCAATTAGTCAGGAAAGGGACATACAAATCGAATCTAAGACCAAAAATTTTTTGGTCGAAAATTGAAAAAAAAGTAAGGCTAACCCCTTTGCATTTTTGGCGAAAATGTTCGCGATTTTGAAAAGTGCTAGAATAAATTCTTTCATACACTATTCCGACAGACTTTTGCGAGGGAAATCGGCTGGGCGTAGTCCCAATACGCTGCGATCAACGCATCAAAAGTTACAGCCTAAAAACGAGAACCTGTGTTTTCGACATTTTCCAGCAGGTGGTTTTTTCTTCGTAATTTCTCTCCTGTTGATCCCACGCTCTTTTCGCTGCGTTTTCTGAGTTCCTGGGGATCCAATCAGTCAGGAAAGGGTCATACAAATCGAATCTGAGACCAAAAGTTTTTTGGTCGAAAAATGAAAAAAAAAGTGAGGCTAACCCCTTTGCATTTTTGGCGAAAATTTTCGCGATTTTGAAAAGTGCTGGAATAAATTCTTTCATGCACTATTCAGACGCAATTTTGCGAGAAAAATCGATTAGGCGCAGTCCCAATGCGCTGCGATCAACGCATCGAAAGTTGGAGCCGAAAAACGAGAACCTGTTTTTTCGACATTTTCCAGCAGGTGGTTTTTCCGTCGTAATTTCTCTCCTGTTGATTCCACGCTCTTTTAGCTGCGTTTTCTGAGTTCCTGGGGGTCCAATTAGTCAGGAAAGGGACATACAAATCGAATCTAAGACCAAAAATTTTTTGGTCGAAAATTGAAAAAAAAGTAAGGCTAACCCCTTTGCATTTTTGGCGAAAATGTTCGCGATTTTGAAAAGTGCTAGAATAAATTCTTTCATACACTATTCCGACAGACTTTTGCGAGGGAAATCGGCTGGGCGTAGTCCCAATACGCTGCGATCAACGCATCAAAAGTTACAGCCTAAAAACGAGAACCTGTGTTTTCGACATTTTCCAGCAGGTGGTTTTTTCTTCGTAATTTCTCTCCTGTTGATCCCACGCTCTTTTCGCTGCGTTTTCTGAGTTCCTGGGGATCCAATCAGTCAGGAAAGGGTCATACAAATCGAATCTGAGACCAAAAGTTTTTTGGTCGAAAAATGAAACAAAAAGTGAGGCTAACCCCTTTGCATTTTTGGCGAAAATTTTCGCGATTTTGAAAAGTGCTGGAATAAATTCTTTCATGCACTATTCAGACGCAATTTTGCGAGAAAAATCGATTAGGCGCAGTCCCAATGCGCTGCGATCAACGCATCGAAAGTTGGAGCCGAAAAACGAGAACCTGTTTTTTCGACATTTTCCAGCAGGTGGTTTTTCCGTCGTAATTTCTCTCCTGTTGATTCCACGCTCTTTTAGCTGCGTTTTCTGAGTTCCTGGGGGTCCAATTAGTCAGGAAAGGGACATACAAATCGAATCTAAGACCAAAAATTTTTTGGTCGAAAATTGAAAAAAAAGTAAGGCTAACCCCTTTGCATTTTTGGCGAAAATGTTCGCGATTTTGAAAAGTGCTAGAATAAATTCTTTCATACACTATTCCGACAGACTTTTGCGAGGGAAATCGGCTGGGCGTAGTCCCAATACGCTGCGATCAACGCATCAAAAGTTACAGCCTAAAAACGAGAACCTGTGTTTTCGACATTTTCCAGCAGGTGGTTTTTTCTTCGTAATTTCTCTCCTGTTGATCCCACGCTCTTTTCGCTGCGTTTTCTGAGTTCCTGGGGATCCAATCAGTCAGGAAAGGGTCATACAAATCGAATCTGAGACCAAAAGTTTTTTGGTCGAAAAATGAAAAAAAAAGTGAGGCTAACCCCTTTGCATTTTTGGCGAAAATTTTCGCGATTTTGAAAAGTGCTGGAATAAATTCTTTCATGCACTATTCAGACGCAATTTTGCAAGAAAAATCGATTAGGCGCAGTCCCAATGCGCTGCGATCAACGCATCGAAAGTTGGAGCCGAAAAACGAGAACCTGTTTTTTCGACATTTTCCAGCAGGTGGTTTTTCCGTCGTAATTTCTCTCCTGTTGATTCCACGCTCTTTTTGCTGCGTTTTCTGAGTTCCTGGGGGTCCAATTAGTCAGGAAAGGGACATACAAATCGAATCTAGGACCAAAAATTTTTTGGTCGAAAATTGAAAAAAAAGTAAGGCTAACCCCTTTGCATTTTTGGCGAAAATTTTCGCGATTTTGAAAAGTGCTGGAATAAATTCTTTCATGCACTATTCAGACGCAATTTTGCGAGAAAAATCGATTAGGCGCAGTCCCAATGCGCTGCGATCAACGCATCGAAAGTTGGAGCCGAAAAACGAGAACCTGTTTTTTCGACATTTTCCAGCAGGTGGTTTTTCCGTCGTAATTTCTTTCCTGTTGATTCCACGCTCTTTTAGCTGCGTTTTCTGAGTTCCTGGGGGTCCAATTAGTCAGGAAAGGGACATACAAATCGAATCTAAGACCAAAAATTTTTTGGTCGAAAATTGAAAAAAAAGTAAGGGTAACCCCTTTGCATTTTTGGCGAAAATTTTCGCGATTTTGAAAAGTGCTGGAATAAATTCTTTCATGCACTATTCAGACGCAATTTTGCGAGAAAAATCGATTAGGCGCAGTCCCAATGCGCTGCGATCAACGCATCGAAAGTTGGAGCCGAAAAACGAGAACCTGTGTTTTCGACATTTTCCAGCAGGTGGTTTTTCCGTCGTAATTTCTCTCCTGTTGATTCCACGCTCTTTTAGCTGCGTTTTCTGAGTTCCTGGGGGTCCAATTAGTCAGGAAAGGGACATACAAATCGAATCTAAGACCAAAAATTTTTTGGTCGAAAATTGAAAAAAAAGTAAGGCTAACCCCTTTGCATTTTTGGCGAAAATGTTCGCGATTTTGAAAAGTGCTAGAATAAATTCTTTCATACACTATTCCGACAGACTTTTGCGAGGGAAATCGGCTGGGCGTAGTCCCAATACGCTGCGATCAACGCATCAAAAGTTACAGCCTAAAAACGAGAACCTGTGTTTTCGACATTTTCCAGCAGGTGGTTTTTTCTTCGTAATTTCTCTCCTGTTGATCCCACGCTCTTTTCGCTGCGTTTTCTGAGTTCCTGGGGATCCAATCAGTCAGGAAAGGGTCATACAAATCGAATCTGAGACCAAAAGTTTTTTGGTCGAAAAATGAAAAAAAAAGTGAGGCTAACCCCTTTGCATTTTTGGCGAAAATTTTCGCGATTTTGAAAAGTGCTGGAATAAATTCTTTCATGCACTATTCAGACGCAATTTTGCGAGAAAAATCGATTAGGCGCAGTCCCAATGCGCTGCGATCAACGCATCGAAAGTTGGAGCCGAAAAACGAGAACCTGTTTTTTCGACATTTTCCAGCAGGTGGTTTTTCCGTCGTAATTTCTCTCCTGTTGATTCCACGCTCTTTTAGCTGCGTTTTCTGAGTTCCTGGGGGTCCAATTAGTCAGGAAAGGGACATACAAATCGAATCTAAGACCAAAAATTTTTTGGTCGAAAATTGAAAAAAAAGTAAGGCTAACCCCTTTGCATTTTTGGCGAAAATGTTCGCGATTTTGAAAAGTGCTAGAATAAATTCTTTCATACACTATTCCGACAGACTTTTGCGAGGGAAATCGGCTGGGCGTAGTCCCAATACGCTGCGATCAACGCATCAAAAGTTACAGCCTAAAAACGAGAACCTGTGTTTTCGACATTTTCCAGCAGGTGGTTTTTTCTTCGTAATTTCTCTCCTGTTGATCCCACGCTCTTTTCGCTGCGTTTTCTGAGTTCCTGGGGATCCAATCAGTCAGGAAAGGGTCATACAAATCGAATCTGAGACCAAAAGTTTTTTGGTCGAAAAATGAAAAAAAAAGTGAGGCTAACCCCTTTGCATTTTTGGCGAAAATTTTCGCGATTTTGAAAAGTGCTGGAATAAATTCTTTCATGCACTATTCAGACGCAATTTTGCGAGAAAAATCGATTAGGCGCAGTCCCAATGCGCTGCGATCAACGCATCGAAAGTTGGAGCCGAAAAACGAGAACCTGTTTTTTCGACATTTTCCAGCAGGTGGTTTTTCCGTCGTAATTTCTCTCCTGTTGATTCCACGCTCTTTTAGCTGCGTTTTCTGAGTTCCTGGGGGTCCAATTAGTCAGGAAAGGGACATACAAATCGAATCTAAGACCAAAAATTTTTTGGTCGAAAATTGAAAAAAAAGTAAGGCTAACCCCTTTGCATTTTTGGCGAAAATGTTCGCGATTTTGAAAAGTGCTGGAATAAATTCTTTCATGCACTATTCCGACGTACTTTTGCGAAAGAAATCGGCTGGGCGTAGTCCCAATACGCTGTGATCAACGCATCGAAAGTTGGAGCCGAAAAACGAGAACCTGTTTTTTCGACATTTTCCAGCAGGTGGTTTTTCCGTCGTAATTTCTCTCCTGTTGATTCCACGCTCTTTTCGCTGCGTTTTCTGAGTTCCTGGGGATCCAATCAGTCAGGAAAGGGTCATACAAATCGAATCTGAGACCAAAAGTTTTTTGGTCGAAAAATGAAAAAAAAAGTGAGGCTAACCCCTTTGCATTTTTGGCGAAAATTTTCGCGATTTTGAAAAGTGCTGGAATAAATTCTTTCATGCACTATTCAGACGCAATTTTGCGAGAAAAATCGATTAGGCGCAGTCCCAATGCGCTGCGATCAACGCATCGAAAGTTGGAGCCGAAAAACGAGAACCTGTTTTTTCGACATTTTCCAGCAGGTGGTTTTTCCGTCGTAATTTCTCTCCTGTTGATTCCACGCTCTTTTAGCTGCGTTTTCTGAGTTCCTGGGGGTCCAATTAGTCAGGAAAGGGACATACAAATCGAATCTAAGACCAAAAATTTTTTGGTCGAAAATTGAAAAAAAAGTAAGGCTAACCCCTTTGCATTTTTGGCGAAAATGTTCGCGATTTTGAAAAGTGCTAGAATAAATTCTTTCATACACTATTCCGACAGACTTTTGCGAGGGAAATCGGCTGGGCGTAGTCCCAATACGCTGCGATCAACGCATCAAAAGTTACAGCCTAAAAACGAGAACCTGTGTTTTCGACATTTTCCAGCAGGTGGTTTTTTCTTCGTAATTTCTCTCCTGTTGATCCCACGCTCTTTTCGCTGCGTTTTCTGAGTTCCTGGGGATCCAATCAGTCAGGAAAGGGTCATACAAATCGAATCTGAGACCAAAAGTTTTTTGGTCGAAAAATGCAAAAAAAAGTGAGGCTAACCCCTTTGCATTTTTGGCGAAAATTTTCGCGATTTTGAAAAGTGCTGGAATAAATTCTTTTATGCACTATTCAGACGCAATTTTGCGAGAAAAATCGATTAGGCGCAGTCCCAATGCGCTGCGATCAACGCATCGAAAGTTGGAGCCGAAAAACGAGAACCTGTTTTTTCGACATTTTCCAGCAGGTGGTTTTTCCGTCGTAATTTCTCTCCTGTTGATTCCACGCTCTTTTAGCTGCGTTTTCTGAGTTCCTGGGGGTCCAATTAGTCAGGAAAGGGACATACAAATCGAATCTAAGACCAAAAATTTTTTGGTCGAAAATTGAAAAAAAAGTAAGGCTAACCCCTTTGCATTTTTGGCGAAAATGTTCGCGATTTTGAAAAGTGCTAGAATAAATTCTTTCATACACTATTCCGACAGACTTTTGCGAGGGAAATCGGCTGGGCGTAGTCCCAATACGCTGCGATCAACGCATCAAAAGTTACAGCCTAAAAACGAGAACCTGTGTTTTCGACATTTTCCAGCAGGTGGTTTTTTCTTCGTAATTTCTCTCCTGTTGATCCCACGCTCTTTTCGCTGCGTTTTCTGAGTTCCTGGGGATCCAATCAGTCAGGAAAGGGTCATACAAATCGAATCTGAGACCAAAAGTTTTTTGGTCGAAAAATGAAAAAAAAAGTGAGGCTAACCCCTTTGCATTTTTGGCGAAAATTTTCGCGATTTTGAAAAGTGCTGGAATAAATTCTTTCATGCACTATTCAGACGCAATTTTGCGAGAAAAATCGATTAGGCGCAGTCCCAATGCGCTGCGATCAACGCATCGAAAGTTGGAGCCGAAAAACGAGAACCTGTTTTTTCGACATTTTCCAGCAGGTGGTTTTTCCGTCGTAATTTCTCTCCTGTTGATTCCACGCTCTTTTAGCTGCGTTTTCTGAGTTCCTGGGGGTCCAATTAGTCAGGAAAGGGACATACAAATCGAATCTAAGACCAAAAATTTTTTGGTCGAAAATTGAAAAAAAAGTAAGGCTAACCCCTTTGCATTTTTGGCGAAAATGTTCGCGATTTTGAAAAGTGCTAGAATAAATTCTTTCATACACTATTCCGACAGACTTTTGCGAGGGAAATCGGCTGGGCGTAGTCCCAATACGCTGCGATCAACGCATCAAAAGTTACAGCCTAAAAACGAGAACCTGTGTTTTCGACATTTTCCAGCAGGTGGTTTTTTCTTCGTAATTTCTCTCCTGTTGATCCCACGCTCTTTTCGCTGCGTTTTCTGAGTTCCTGGGGATCCAATCAGTCAGGAAAGGGTCATACAAATCGAATCTGAGACCAAAAGTTTTTTGGTCGAAAAATGAAAAAAAAAGTGAGGCTAACCCCTTTGCATTTTTGGCGAAAATTTTCGCGATTTTGAAAAGTGCTGGAATAAATTCTTTCATGCACTATTCAGACGCAATTTTGCGAGAAAAATCGATTAGGCGCAGTCCCAATGCGCTGCGATCAACGCATCGAAAGTTGGAGCCGAAAAACGAGAACCTGTTTTTTCGACATTTTCCAGCAGGTGGTTTTTCCGTCGTAATTTCTCTCCTGTTGATTCCACGCTCTTTTAGCTGCGTTTTCTGAGTTCCTGGGGGTCCAATTAGTCAGGAAAGGGACATACAAATCGAATCTAAGACCAAAAATTTTTTGGTCGAAAATTGAAAAAAAAGTAAGGCTAACCCCTTTGCATTTTTGGCGAAAATGTTCGCGATTTTGAAAAGTGCTGGAATAAATTCTTTCATGCACTATTCCGACGTACTTTTGCGAAAGAAATCGGCTGGGCGTAGTCCCAATACGCTGTGATCAACGCATCGAAAGTTGGAGCCGAAAAACGAGAACCTGTTTTTTCGACATTTTCCAGCAGGTGGTTTTTCCGTCGTAATTTCTCTCCTGTTGATTCCACGCTCTTTTCGCTACGTTTTCTGAGTTCCCGGGGGTCCAATTAGTCAGAAAAGGGTCGTACAAATCGAATCTGAGACCAAAAATATTCAGCTCCAAAAATGAAAAAAAAGTAAGGCTAACCCCTTTGCATTTTTGGCGAAAATTTTCGCGATTTTGAAAAGTGCTAGAATAAATTCTTTCATGCACTATTCAGACGCAATTTTGCAAGAAAAATCGATTAGGCGCAGTCCCAATGCGCTGCGATCAACGCATCGAAAGTTGGAGCCGAAAAACGAGAACCTGTTTTTTCGACATTTTCCAGCAGGTGGTTTTTCCGTCGTAATTTCTCTCCTGTTGATTCCACGCTCTTTTTGCTGCGTTTTCTGAGTTCCTGGGGGTCCAATTAGTCAGGAAAGGGACATACAAATCGAATCTAGGACCAAAAATTTTTTGGTCGAAAATTGAAAAAAAAGTAAGGCTAACCCCTTTGCATTTTTGGCGAAAATTTTCGCGATTTTGAAAAGTGCTGGAATAAATTCTTTCATGCACTATTCAGACGCAATTTTGCGAGAAAAATCGATTAGGCGCAGTCCCAATGCGCTGCGATCAACGCATCGAAAGTTGGAGCCGAAAAACGAGAACCTGTTTTTTCGACATTTTCCAGCAGGTGGTTTTTCCGTCGTAATTTCTCTCCTGTTGATTCCACGCTCTTTTAGCTGCGTTTTCTGAGTTCCTGGGGGTCCAATTAGTCAGGAAAGGGACATACAAATCGAATCTAAGACCAAAAATTTTTTGGTCGAAAATTGAAAAAAAAGTAAGGCTAACCCCTTTGCATTTTTGGCGAAAATGTTCGCGATTTTGAAAAGTGCTAGAATAAATTCTTTCATACACTATTCCGACAGACTTTTGCGAGGGAAATCGGCTGGGCGTAGTCCCAATACGCTGCGATCAACGCATCAAAAGTTACAGCCTAAAAACGAGAACCTGTGTTTTCGACATTTTCCAGCAGGTGGTTTTTTCTTCGTAATTTCTCTCCTGTTGATCCCACGCTCTTTTCGCTGCGTTTTCTGAGTTCCTGGGGATCCAATCAGTCAGGAAAGGGTCATACAAATCGAATCTGAGACCAAAAGTTTTTTGGTCGAAAAATGAAAAAAAAAGTGAGGCTAACCCCTTTGCATTTTTGGCGAAAATTTTCGCGATTTTGAAAAGTGCTGGAATAAATTCTTTCATGCACTATTCAGACGCAATTTTGCGAGAAAAATCGATTAGGCGCAGTCCCAATGCGCTGCGATCAACGCATCGAAAGTTGGAGCCGAAAAACGAGAACCTGTTTTTTCGACATTTTCCAGCAGGTGGTTTTTCCGTCGTAATTTCTCTCCTGTTGATTCCACGCTCTTTTAGCTGCGTTTTCTGAGTTCCTGGGGGTCCAATTAGTCAGGAAAGGGACATACAAATCGAATCTAAGACCAAAAATTTTTTGGTCGAAAATTGAAAAAAAAGTAAGGCTAACCCCTTTGCATTTTTGGCGAAAATGTTCGCGATTTTGAAAAGTGCTAGAATAAATTCTTTCATACACTATTCCGACAGACTTTTGCGAGGGAAATCGGCTGGGCGTAGTCCCAATACGCTGCGATCAACGCATCAAAAGTTACAGCCTAAAAACGAGAACCTGTGTTTTCGACATTTTCCAGCAGGTGGTTTTTTCTTCGTAATTTCTCTCCTGTTGATCCCACGCTCTTTTCGCTGCGTTTTCTGAGTTCCTGGGGATCCAATCAGTCAGGAAAGGGTCATACAAATCGAATCTGAGACCAAAAGTTTTTTGGTCGAAAAATGAAAAAAAAAGTGAGGCTAACCCCTTTGCATTTTTGGCGAAAATTTTCGCGATTTTGAAAAGTGCTGGAATAAATTCTTTCATGCACTATTCAGACGCAATTTTGCGAGAAAAATCGATTAGGCGCAGTCCCAATGCGCTGCGATCAACGCATCGAAAGTTGGAGCCGAAAAACGAGAACCTGTTTTTTCGACATTTTCCAGCAGGTGGTTTTTCCGTCGTAATTTCTCTCCTGTTGATTCCACGCTCTTTTAGCTGCGTTTTCTGAGTTCCTGGGGGTCCAATTAGTCAGGAAAGGGACATACAAATCGAATCTAAGACCAAAAATTTTTTGGTCGAAAATTGAAAAAAAAGTAAGGCTAACCCCTTTGCATTTTTGGCGAAAATGTTCGCGATTTTGAAAAGTGCTAGAATAAATTCTTTCATACACTATTCCGACAGACTTTTGCGAGGGAAATCGGCTGGGCGTAGTCCCAATACGCTGCGATCAACGCATCAAAAGTTACAGCCTAAAAACGAGAACCTGTGTTTTCGACATTTTCCAGCAGGTGGTTTTTTCTTCGTAATTTCTCTCCTGTTGATCCCACGCTCTTTTCGCTGCGTTTTCTGAGTTCCTGGGGATCCAATCAGTCAGGAAAGGGTCATACAAATCGAATCTGAGACCAAAAGTTTTTTGGTCGAAAAATGAAAAAAAAAGTGAGGCTAACCCCTTTGCATTTTTGGCGAAAATTTTCGCGATTTTGAAAAGTGCTGGAATAAATTCTTTCATGCACTATTCAGACGCAATTTTGCGAGAAAAATCGATTAGGCGCAGTCCCAATGCGCTGCGATCAACGCATCGAAAGTTGGAGCCGAAAAACGAGAACCTGTTTTTTCGACATTTTCCAGCAGGTGGTTTTTCCGTCGTAATTTCTCTCCTGTTGATTCCACGCTCTTTTTGCTGCGTTTTCTGAGTTCCTGGGGGTCCAATTAGTCAGGAAAGGGACATACAAATCGAATCTAGGACCAAAAATTTTTTGGTCGAAAATTGAAAAAAAAGTAAGGCTAACCCCTTTGCATTTTTGGCGAAAATTTTCGCGATTTTGAAAAGTGCTGGAATAAATTCTTTCATGCACTATTCAGACGCAATTTTGCGAGAAAAATCGATTAGGCGCAGTCCCAATGCGCTGCGATCAACGCATCGAAAGTTGGAGCCGAAAAACGAGAACCTGTTTTTTCGACATTTTCCAGCAGGTGGTTTTTCCGTCGTAATTTCTCTCCTGTTGATTCCACGCTCTTTTAGCTGCGTTTTCTGAGTTCCTGGGGGTCCAATTAGTCAGGAAAGGGACATACAAATCGAATCTAAGACCAAAAATTTTTTGGTCGAAAATTGAAAAAAAAGTAAGGGTAACCCCTTTGCATTTTTGGCGAAAATTTTCGCGATTTTGAAAAGTGCTGGAATAAATTCTTTCATGCACTATTCAGACGCAATTTTGCGAGAAAAATCGATTAGGCGCAGTCCCAATGCGCTGCGATCAACGCATCGAAAGTTGGAGCCGAAAAACGAGAACCTGTGTTTTCGACATTTTCCAGCAGGTGGTTTTTCCGTCGTAATTTCTCTCCTGTTGATTCCACGCTCTTTTAGCTGCGTTTTCTGAGTTCCTGGGGGTCCAATTAGTCAGGAAAGGGACATACAAATCGAATCTAAGACCAAAAATTTTTTGGTCGAAAATTGAAAAAAAAGTAAGGCTAACCCCTTTGCATTTTTGGCGAAAATGTTCGCGATTTTGAAAAGTGCTAGAATAAATTCTTTCATACACTATTCCGACAGACTTTTGCGAGGGAAATCGGCTGGGCGTAGTCCCAATACGCTGCGATCAACGCATCAAAAGTTACAGCCTAAAAACGAGAACCTGTGTTTTCGACATTTTCCAGCAGGTGGTTTTTTCTTCGTAATTTCTCTCCTGTTGATCCCACGCTCTTTTCGCTGCGTTTTCTGAGTTCCTGGGGATCCAATCAGTCAGGAAAGGGTCATACAAATCGAATCTGAGACCAAAAGTTTTTTGGTCGAAAAATGAAAAAAAAAGTGAGGCTAACCCCTTTGCATTTTTGGCGAAAATTTTCGCGATTTTGAAAAGTGCTGGAATAAATTCTTTCATGCACTATTCAGACGCAATTTTGCGAGAAAAATCGATTAGGCGCAGTCCCAATGCGCTGCGATCAACGCATCGAAAGTTGGAGCCGAAAAACGAGAACCTGTTTTTTCGACATTTTCCAGCAGGTGGTTTTTCCGTCGTAATTTCTCTCCTGTTGATTCCACGCTCTTTTAGCTGCGTTTTCTGAGTTCCTGGGGGTCCAATTAGTCAGGAAAGGGACATACAAATCGAATCTAAGACCAAAAATTTTTTGGTCGAAAATTGAAAAAAAAGTAAGGCTAACCCCTTTGCATTTTTGGCGAAAATGTTCGCGATTTTGAAAAGTGCTAGAATAAATTCTTTCATACACTATTCCGACAGACTTTTGCGAGGGAAATCGGCTGGGCGTAGTCCCAATACGCTGCGATCAACGCATCAAAAGTTACAGCCTAAAAACGAGAACCTGTGTTTTCGACATTTTCCAGCAGGTGGTTTTTTCTTCGTAATTTCTCTCCTGTTGATCCCACGCTCTTTTCGCTGCGTTTTCTGAGTTCCTGGGGATCCAATCAGTCAGGAAAGGGTCATACAAATCGAATCTGAGACCAAAAGTTTTTTGGTCGAAAAATGAAAAAAAAAGTGAGGCTAACCCCTTTGCATTTTTGGCGAAAATTTTCGCGATTTTGAAAAGTGCTGGAATAAATTCTTTCATGCACTATTCAGACGCAATTTTGCGAGAAAAATCGATTAGGCGCAGTCCCAATGCGCTGCGATCAACGCATCGAAAGTTGGAGCCGAAAAACGAGAACCTGTTTTTTCGACATTTTCCAGCAGGTGGTTTTTCCGTCGTAATTTCTCTCCTGTTGATTCCACGCTCTTTTAGCTGCGTTTTCTGAGTTCCTGGGGGTCCAATTAGTCAGGAAAGGGACATACAAATCGAATCTAAGACCAAAAATTTTTTGGTCGAAAATTGAAAAAAAAGTAAGGCTAACCCCTTTGCATTTTTGGCGAAAATGTTCGCGATTTTGAAAAGTGCTGGAATAAATTCTTTCATGCACTATTCCGACGTACTTTTGCGAAAGAAATCGGCTGGGCGTAGTCCCAATACGCTGTGATCAACGCATCGAAAGTTGGAGCCGAAAAACGAGAACCTGTTTTTTCGACATTTTCCAGCAGGTGGTTTTTCCGTCGTAATTTCTCTCCTGTTGATTCCACGCTCTTTTCGCTGCGTTTTCTGAGTTCCTGGGGATCCAATCAGTCAGGAAAGGGTCATACAAATCGAATCTGAGACCAAAAGTTTTTTGGTCGAAAAATGAAAAAAAAAGTGAGGCTAACCCCTTTGCATTTTTGGCGAAAATTTTCGCGATTTTGAAAAGTGCTGGAATAAATTCTTTCATGCACTATTCAGACGCAATTTTGCGAGAAAAATCGATTAGGCGCAGTCCCAATGCGCTGCGATCAACGCATCGAAAGTTGGAGCCGAAAAACGAGAACCTGTTTTTTCGACATTTTCCAGCAGGTGGTTTTTCCGTCGTAATTTCTCTCCTGTTGATTCCACGCTCTTTTAGCTGCGTTTTCTGAGTTCCTGGGGGTCCAATTAGTCAGGAAAGGGACATACAAATCGAATCTAAGACCAAAAATTTTTTGGTCGAAAATTGAAAAAAAAGTAAGGCTAACCCCTTTGCATTTTTGGCGAAAATGTTCGCGATTTTGAAAAGTGCTAGAATAAATTCTTTCATACACTATTCCGACAGACTTTTGCGAGGGAAATCGGCTGGGCGTAGTCCCAATACGCTGCGATCAACGCATCAAAAGTTACAGCCTAAAAACGAGAACCTGTGTTTTCGACATTTTCCAGCAGGTGGTTTTTTCTTCGTAATTTCTCTCCTGTTGATCCCACGCTCTTTTCGCTGCGTTTTCTGAGTTCCTGGGGATCCAATCAGTCAGGAAAGGGTCATACAAATCGAATCTGAGACCAAAAGTTTTTTGGTCGAAAAATGAAAAAAAAAGTGAGGCTAACCCCTTTGCATTTTTGGCGAAAATTTTCGCGATTTTGAAAAGTGCTGGAATAAATTCTTTTATGCACTATTCAGACGCAATTTTGCGAGAAAAATCGATTAGGCGCAGTCCCAATGCGCTGCGATCAACGCATCGAAAGTTGGAGCCGAAAAACGAGAACCTGTTTTTTCGACATTTTCCAGCAGGTGGTTTTTCCGTCGTAATTTCTCTCCTGTTGATTCCACGCTCTTTTAGCTGCGTTTTCTGAGTTCCTGGGGGTCCAATTAGTCAGGAAAGGGACATACAAATCGAATCTAAGACCAAAAATTTTTTGGTCGAAAATTGAAAAAAAAGTAAGGCTAACCCCTTTGCATTTTTGGCGAAAATGTTCGCGATTTTGAAAAGTGCTAGAATAAATTCTTTCATACACTATTCCGACAGACTTTTGCGAGGGAAATCGGCTGGGCGTAGTCCCAATACGCTGCGATCAACGCATCAAAAGTTACAGCCTAAAAACGAGAACCTGTGTTTTCGACATTTTCCAGCAGGTGGTTTTTTCTTCGTAATTTCTCTCCTGTTGATCCCACGCTCTTTTCGCTGCGTTTTCTGAGTTCCTGGGGATCCAATCAGTCAGGAAAGGGTCATACAAATCGAATCTGAGACCAAAAGTTTTTTGGTCGAAAAATGAAAAAAAAAGTGAGGCTAACCCCTTTGCATTTTTGGCGAAAATTTTCGCGATTTTGAAAAGTGCTGGAATAAATTCTTTCATGCACTATTCAGACGCAATTTTGCGAGAAAAATCGATTAGGCGCAGTCCCAATGCGCTGCGATCAACGCATCGAAAGTTGGAGCCGAAAAACGAGAACCTGTTTTTTCGACATTTTCCAGCAGGTGGTTTTTCCGTCGTAATTTCTCTCCTGTTGATTCCACGCTCTTTTAGCTGCGTTTTCTGAGTTCCTGGGGGTCCAATTAGTCAGGAAAGGGACATACAAATCGAATCTAAGACCAAAAATTTTTTGGTCGAAAATTGAAAAAAAAGTAAGGCTAACCCCTTTGCATTTTTGGCGAAAATGTTCGCGATTTTGAAAAGTGCTAGAATAAATTCTTTCATACACTATTCCGACAGACTTTTGCGAGGGAAATCGGCTGGGCGTAGTCCCAATACGCTGCGATCAACGCATCAAAAGTTACAGCCTAAAAACGAGAACCTGTGTTTTCGACATTTTCCAGCAGGTGGTTTTTTCTTCGTAATTTCTCTCCTGTTGATCCCACGCTCTTTTCGCTGCGTTTTCTGAGTTCCTGGGGATCCAATCAGTCAGGAAAGGGTCATACAAATCGAATCTGAGACCAAAAGTTTTTTGGTCGAAAAATGAAAAAAAAAGTGAGGCTAACCCCTTTGCATTTTTGGCGAAAATTTTCGCGATTTTGAAAAGTGCTGGAATAAATTCTTTCATGCACTATTCAGACGCAATTTTGCGAGAAAAATCGATTAGGCGCAGTCCCAATGCGCTGCGATCAACGCATCGAAAGTTGGAGCCGAAAAACGAGAACCTGTTTTTTCGACATTTTCCAGCAGGTGGTTTTTCCGTCGTAATTTCTCTCCTGTTGATTCCACGCTCTTTTAGCTGCGTTTTCTGAGTTCCTGGGGGTCCAATTAGTCAGGAAAGGGACATACAAATCGAATCTAAGACCAAAAATTTTTTGGTCGAAAATTGAAAAAAAAGTAAGGCTAACCCCTTTGCATTTTTGGCGAAAATGTTCGCGATTTTGAAAAGTGCTGGAATAAATTCTTTCATGCACTATTCCGACGTACTTTTGCGAAAGAAATCGGCTGGGCGTAGTCCCAATACGCTGTGATCAACGCATCGAAAGTTGGAGCCGAAAAACGAGAACCTGTTTTTTCGACATTTTCCAGCAGGTGGTTTTTCCGTCGTAATTTCTCTCCTGTTGATTCCACGCTCTTTTCGCTACGTTTTCTGAGTTCCCGGGGGTCCAATTAGTCAGAAAAGGGTCGTACAAATCGAATCTGAGACCAAAAATATTCGGCTCCAAAAATGAAAAAAAAGTAAGGCTAACCCCTTTGCATTTTTGGCGAAAATTTTCGCGATTTTGAAAAGTGCTAGAATAAATTCTTTCATGCACTATTCAGACGCAATTTTGCAAGAAAAATCGATTAGGCGCAGTCCCAATGCGCTGCGATCAACGCATCGAAAGTTGGAGCCGAAAAACGAGAACCTGTTTTTTCGACATTTTCCAGCAGGTGGTTTTTCCGTCGTAATTTCTCTCCTGTTGATTCCACGCTCTTTTTGCTGCGTTTTCTGAGTTCCTGGGGGTCCAATTAGTCAGGAAAGGGACATACAAATCGAATCTAGGACCAAAAATTTTTTGGTCGAAAATTGAAAAAAAAGTAAGGCTAACCCCTTTGCATTTTTGGCAAAAATTTTCGCGATTTTGAAAAGTGCTAGAATAAATTCTTTCATACACTATTCCGACAGACTTTTGCGAGGGAAATTGGCTGGGCGTAGTCCCAATACGCTGCGATCAACGCATCAAAAGTTACAGCCTAAAAACGAGAACCTGTGTTTTCGACATTTTCCAGCAGGTGGTTTTTTCTTCGTAATTTCTCTCCTGTTGATCCCACGCTCTTTTCGCTGCGTTTTCTGAGTTTCTGGGGATCCAATCAGTCAGGAAAGGGTCATACAAATCGAATCTGAGACCAAAAGTTTTTTGGTCGAAAAATGAAAAAAAAAGTGAGGCTAACCCCTTTGCATTTTTGGCGAAAATTTTCGCGATTTTGAAAAGTGCTGGAATAAATTCTTTCATGCACTATTCAGACGCAATTTTGCGAGAAAAATCGATTAGGCGCAGTCCCAATGCGCTGTGATCAACGCATCGAAAGTTGGAGCCGAAAAACGAGAACCTGTTTTTTCGACATTTTCCAGCAGGTGGTTTTTCCGTCGTAATTTCTCTCCTGTTGATTCCACGCTCTTTTTGCTGCGTTTTCTGAGTTCCTGGGGATCCAATCAGTCGGGAAAGGGTCATACAAATCGAATCTGAGACCAAAAGTTTTTTGGTCGAAAAATGAAAAAAAAAGTAAGGCTAACCCCTTTGCATTTTTGGCGAAAATTTTCGCGATTTTGAAAAGTGCTGGAATAAATTCTTTCATACACTATTCCGACAGACTTTTGCGAGGGAAATCGGCTGGGCGTAGTCCCAATACGCTGCGATCAACGCATCAAAAGTTACAGCCTAAAAACGAGAACCTGTGTTTTCGACATTTTCCAGCAGGTGGTTTTTTCTTCGTAATTTCTCTCCTGTTGATCCCACGCTCTTTTCGCTGCGTTTTCTGAGTTCCTGGGGATCCAATCAGTCAGGAAAGGGTCATACAAATCGAATCTGAGACCAAAAGTTTTTTGGTCGAAAAATGAAAAAAAAAGTGAGGCTAACCCCTTTGCATTTTTGGCGAAAATTTTCGCGATTTTGAAAAGTGCTGGAATAAATTCTTTCATGCACTATTCAGACGCAATTTTGCGAGAAAAATCGATTAGGCGCAGTCCCAATGCGCTGCGATCAACGCATCGAAAGTTGGAGCCGAAAAACGAGAACCTGTTTTTTCGACATTTTCCAGCAGGTGGTTTTTCCGTCGTAATTTCTCTCCTGTTGATTCCACGCTCTTTTAGCTGCGTTTTCTGAGTTCCTGGGGGTCCAATTAGTCAGGAAAGGGACATACAAATCGAATCTAAGACCAAAAATTTTTTGGTCGAAAATTGAAAAAAAAGTAAGGCTAACCCCTTTGCATTTTTGGCGAAAATGTTCGCGATTTTGAAAAGTGCTAGAATAAATTCTTTCATACACTATTCCGACAGACTTTTGCGAGGGAAATCGGCTGGGCGTAGTCCCAATACGCTGCGATCAACGCATCAAAAGTTACAGCCTAAAAACGAGAACCTGTGTTTTCGACATTTTCCAGCAGGTGGTTTTTTCTTCGTAATTTCTCTCCTGTTGATCCCACGCTCTTTTCGCTGCGTTTTCTGAGTTCCTGGGGATCCAATCAGTCAGGAAAGGGTCATACAAATCGAATCTGAGACCAAAAAGTTTTTTGGTCGAAAAATGAAAAAAAAAGTGAGGCTAACCCCTTTGCATTTTTGGCGAAAATTTTCGCGATTTTGAAAAGTGCTGGAATAAATTCTTTCATGCACTATTCAGACGCAATTTTGCGAGAAAAATCGATTAGGCGCAGTCCCAATGCGCTGCGATCAACGCATCGAAAGTTGGAGCCGAAAAACGAGAACCTGTTTTTTCGACATTTTCCAGCAGGTGGTTTTTCCGTCGTAATTTCTCTCCTGTTGATTCCACGCTCTTTTCGCTACGTTTTCTGAGTTCCCGGGGGTCCAATTAGTCAGAAAAGGGTCGTACAAATCGAATCTGAGACCAAAAATATTCGGCTCCAAAAATGAAAAAAAAGTAAGGCTAACCCCTTTGCATTTTTGGCGAAAATTTTCGCGAGTTTGAAAAGTGCTAGAATAAATTCTTTCATGCACTATTCAGACGCAATTTTGCAAGAAAAATCGATTAGGCGCAGTCCCAATGCGCTGCGATCAACGCATCGAAAGTTGGAGCCGAAAAACGAGAACCTGTTTTTTCGACATTTTCCAGCAGGTGGTTTTTCCGTCGTAATTTCTCTCCTGTTGATTCCACGCTCTTTTTGCTGCGTTTTCTGAGTTCCTGGGGATCCAATCAGTCGGGAAAGGGTCATACAAATCGAATCTGAGACCAAAAGTTTTTTGGTCGAAAAATGAAAAAAAAAGTAAGGCTAACCCCTTTGCATTTTTGGCGAAAATTTTCGCGATTTTGAAAAGTGCTGGAATAAATTCTTTCATGCACTATTCCGACGTACTTTTGCGAGAGAAATCGGCTGGGCGTAGTCCCAATACGCTGCGATCAACGCATCAATAGTTGGAGCCGAAAAACGAGAACCCGTGTTTTCGACATTTTCCAGCAGGTGGTTATTTCTTTGTAATTTCTCTCCTGTTGATCCCGCGCTCTTTTCGCTGCGTTTTCTGAGTTCCTGGGGATCCAATCAGTCGGGAAAGGGTCATACAAATCGAATCTGAGACCAAAAGTTTTTTGGTCGAAAAATGAAAAAAAAAGTAAGGCTAACCCCTTTGCATTTTTGGCGAAAATTTTCGCGATTTTGAAAAGTGCTGGAATAAATTCTTTCATGCACTATTCCGACGTACTTTTGCGAGAGAAATCGGCTGGGCGTAGTCCCAATACACTGCGATCAACGCATCAAAAGTTAGAGCCTAAAAACGAGAACCTGTGTTTTCGGCATTTTCCAGCAGGTGGTTATTTCTTCGTAATTTTTCTCCTGTTGATCCCACGCTCTTTTCGCTGCGTTATCTGAGTTCCTGGGGATCCAATTAGTCAGGAAAGGGTCATACAAATCGAATCTGAGACTAAAAAGTTCCCTAGCTCCGAAAATCTTATAATGTTTGGGCCAACTCCTTCCAAAAATGGCTTAAGAGCTATGGCCAAAATACTTGAGACATGCACGCAGCTCTCGAAATGGCGGGGAAGAAAAATCACAAATCGATAGGTATAAAATTTCAGCTGTTTATTTATATGCCTTATTTACAGTGCAAGTGTTCAGGTATCAGTGTATTGTACCCTCACCAAGTTGCTAAATAGTATCGAAGTGAAAGATGAAAGGTATTATAAGATTATTTGAAATTAAAAATTGTTCGAAATCAATATTAAAAATCTTCTATAATCTATGAGTAGTAGAGTGAAAATTTTAATTTATTTATAAATATATCCACACATGAGCCGTCATTAGGTTCAAAATTCATTTATTCATCCATTCCACAATTCATTCATTCCAGGTGTATATGGTTTGAAACAGTGTATATGGTTAAAACTGGTGGATATGCTTGAGATTATAAATAATTGTCAATAACCGTCTTTCGTCAAGGCACTATATTTGTTTATTGCACTTTGATTATTTCTCGTTCTATATCGTCTCTTTTTAAATTTGGGCTTGGGTTTTGGAGTGTTTAATTTTTAATTTAATAGGTATGTCCTCGTAGTTCAGATTTACTTTATTATTTTTAATTGGTCGATTTCGGATCGATTACGAGTTCTTTTCAGAGAGGAAAACCTCCGCACCTCCTTCCTCCTGGAGAGACGTAGACCAAGTCACCTAAGTTTCTCCTTAAATTTGCGACCAGGTGCCCCACTCTTTGGGTCTAACCTAATCCGATCGTACCGTGTACAGTGAGTGGTTATATTTGAATCATTACAGTATTGCAGAAAAATTATCAAACATTACATAAGAAGTCTAAGCAATTATGTAACGGGAAAGAAGTGCAGAATAACGTTACGTTAAGAAGAATATGAAAAATGTTACATGGGATAGCTGTTAGTGTAGTTTGTCAAGATCAGCCCATGAAATCAGCGCTCGCCGATCGTACCAAGTAATTATTGTAGTTTGTAAGTATAGTTTAACTCACGGTCTACGTACAGGTGCCATGCACCTATGCAGGATACGATATGTATGATATTGTATCGTTACAAGTTCTTGTAACCTGGAAGAAAGTAAATAATCACTACATTTCTCCACATTTTCTTCGAGTTTTCTTAGCAATTGGGCCCTACGAAGCTCGGAATATATTTTTTGCAATCCGTCGGGGAAATTAGTCTAGGCAAGGTCATTTAATTCGATTCCAAGCCGAGGAAGTTTTCACACTGCCATAATTTCGGAACGCACCTTTAGACATACATTGGTTAAGTTCCACGTTCCGCTCCATTTCGTCTCGGCGGAACGAAACTTGTCCAGTTCTCCATTTACTTGGGTTTCCCTTCGTAGGGAACACGGTATAATAATAAGTTGGGAACTATTCCGATTTGTCACTTGGGTAGATCACTGAAATTTCCTAATTCTGCTAATTCAGCGATGTCCCCTCACTATAGTCTTCACCCGGAACTACAGAAGTTGGTAGACGATTTT
Source organism: Neodiprion pinetum (assembly GCF_021155775.2). NCBI lineage: Eukaryota > Metazoa > Arthropoda > Insecta > Hymenoptera > Diprionidae > Neodiprion > Neodiprion pinetum. The sequence continues at coordinate 31,106,362 of NC_060236.1, read as the reverse complement.
ACTTCCGTTCGCATGGTAAGTATTTAGGTTTTCAGAGAAATCAACCCTCGGGCAAATTTTCTCGTTCCTTTTTTCATTTCATAAGTGCGAATCTTGTTTCCGAGGTTATCTTAACAACTTCGTCTCTCTTCCAGACCATTATGAATGAACAGATGGAAAATCTTTGGTTAAAGAATTTATAAACAACTTGCATTATTAAACCATTCGCGTTAAAAAAGGTAATTTATTAATTGCAATGAATATTTGCATCATCTCTATCGCATTTTATTAACACTCAGAGGACTGCTGACCTTGTAAAAGTATTTACGGATCAAGAGCTGCAGCTTCAGACATTGCAGACTAAGCTAAAAAATGCCAATAAGGATATATCTGCCATGAAGCAAATCAAAAATGAAAACGACCGCCTTACCAGATCTTATGAGCAGCTGAAGCGTGACTATGACGTGCTTTATTCATCGAATGAAAAACATAGGGACGAATTACGTAAAGAGAATCGGAAACAAAGTGAGTATTCTTGTCATTAAGAATCAGAAATATGAATGCATTCTGAGTAGCATAAACGCACTCAGTTTCATTTAATAGACTCAAATGATTGTTTCTTTTGGTCCTTTACAATAGTATAAAACCTCATTATTCTTCAATATCTTCTAAACATGATATTACAAGATTAATATTGATACAACTGATCGTTAAAATGGTACTAAACTCAAAACTCTGATATAATATTAATTGTGACAGTTCAAGATTTAGAGGTAGAGTTGAGAGCAGCAAGAGCAAAGATATCAGAACAGAGTGAGTTGCACCAGAAGAGCATTACGCAGATAGTTGTTGACTATGAGACTAAACTGCGAGATGCCAATGAGAAGGTTCACTTGTTTTTATTTTCTGCACTTAAAAATGAAATTAATCGATTGACTACAAATAGTGTACTGCATACTGGTATATTTATTGCAACTTCTGTTTTCACAGATTCGTCATCTGACCCAAAGCAGACATGAGACTTCAGAAGTCAGAATTACTGAGGATAATCCGTTCCTATTCCCGAAGAGTCTGACAACCCCACGTAACGTCAATAAAAAGTGTGACCAGTGTCTCATATTGATGATTATTATAATCATAAAAATTGTTCTGACATTAAAATTCAGCTCAGTATATGATTTGAGTGTGATACACACTCAGAGACCTGGAATTATTGTGCAGATTTAAAGAACCCAAATTATTCTCAGGTGGCCAGAGCTGGCGGTGGAGATCAAGTCACAGGGAAGTGCAACAAGAGGTCGTGGAAGGGGAAAAGGAAAAGGTACTGGGTCAAAAAGGAAACTCTTCGTTTCTAACAACGACATACCGATGGATATCTGATCCATCTTATACCTTATCATTACAGCTTTCAAGCGATCAGATTATTCATTTATTTAATATGGAAAACACCTGTTTAACGATGAAAAATTATATATTAAAATCAAATAACAGTCAACAGGGTGGAGCCATTCAAATGTGTGATAACATAGCAATACATCCTTGTGTATGATTTAATAGAATTAATGGAAAATCATTTAATTCAAATCTAGAAATTCACTACCGCATAAAAGTTATATCTTCTTGAGTTAAATGTGCACTGAAAATCGTCTGCAGTGATTGTGGCTTCATACACATCTAACTCAATTAATAAAATACCCATAGCAAAACAACGCATTCCTATTCTCCAGCTGTCTCGTCGTAAGTCACGAGAGTATAACTTACATTCTCTTTAAATACAGACATACTAAATGTTCATTTCTTCATTTTGCGATGCAGCGAGTTCCAGCTTCTGGCGTAGTCGATCCTGAGGTGTCCGTAGGTGTTCAATCCCAGCTGTTTCGCCTGTTTCACGCTTGTAGCGTCTTTTGCCATCGTGATTTCCGGCTGCAGGGGTCCATGAAACGGACATGGACACTCTTCCCTGAAAAATACCAGCGTCTCGTTTGACAGAAGATATATTTATCATCTCATTCGCGTGACGGATAATTCTCATGTCTTCTCTTAAACATGCAGTTCGGTGTGCTCCGATTTTCGCGCAACTTTCACATTCAAAATTTAAGTCATAAAAGAACAGTCACTTACATATAGTGCGCCATATCTTTGATCAGTCTATTCCGGCGTCTTGGGAGAACATTTGGCACGTTGTGTGGTTCAACTGCGGTTTCAGAATATTCGATATCTGCAAATGAATCGAGCATATAACTAACTTTGCTATAGGTATGAAAACACTACGTGCTGTGTTTATGACGTCTTTTTTTTTTCTTCGAAGAATTTTATGCCTTAGAATTTGTCCTCGAGAAATGGGAATAAAAGAGTGAAATAAAGTTAGCGTCGTGCAAAAAGATGAACAGTTACGTGTAAATCGCTTCAATTTAATCGTCCAATTTAAAAAATCGAAGGTCGCGTGCCAAAACCTGCCTGATTTGTTTCAAGGATATCCTTTTGCTATTCATTTGCCCCTGTAGTTTATTGCCGCACTAATTATACGAAATAGTCTATTCAGTTTAGTTTCACGCTACGTCACAACGCCATATCTGAAAACAGTGGATTTACTGCTGATTTAAGTGTGTCAAGAGTCAAGCCCAATGTTTTCAGAATGATATTGAGATTTTCTCATTACCCGACAACCCTTGCGAAGTGTGCGACTAACAATAAACCGAATATACAAATTAGCTGTTCTAATCGCTAACATATAGATTTAAAAACTTTGAAAGAAAGCAAAATTAAACAACGTATAAATATAACTATACAGCCTCACAAACGTTGTTGCATGTTCTTAAAATGTGGGAGACTTAATCATAATAATAATAGTAATTTAATTGTACGTACAATTTATAAAATTTTCTTCGGTCGAGTTAAATTTTTACGTAGATAAGATGGAATATGGAATTCTCAGATGTACGCAAAGAATTTTGTTTCAAAGTCATAGAAAATCGAAAGTTGTGACGAAGGAACAGGTTGACGTCCGCGTATGTCGAAGGCGTTGCAAAAGTCATATACACTATAATGTCTGGTTTAAGAGTATAATTTTGAGCGAGCGGCAACTAAGCACACCTTACAAGTTCTGGCGACCTTTTAGCGTTCACGATCAGAATTACTCAATTTCTCAGCATATTAAGTATGTGTATTGACCTTTAAGCATATCTACAAAATTCTGTGATCGTCTTCACGCATTTTATATCATACTATAAATATACGCGCGGGACGTATAAGCTAGCCTCTTCTACGCATGTATTGGTAGCTACAATACATTGTTGTAAATGATTTGCTAAAAATGTTCACGTTCAAGGTGTGAAAAACTGAAAAATATGTGTTAGAAATTTATTTTATACTAGCCGATCCATCCCAGCTTCGCAAGGATAGACAAATCTAAGTTAAATGTACGCTTAATCCCGTACGAGTTTATCCGCTTCGAGCTTGTACAAAAGATGGCTTTGTATCTCCGAAACGTAAAGTTATCTATCAAATCACACTAATGTTATATTTCACGTTATCCAACCATGTGATCAGAGCACGCCGATAAAGCAGTGAAGCGGTGCTTTTTCTTCCGACTTAATTTACTATTATTGAGAATTCAAACTAAAAACTTATTTTCATCAAAATGAATTATAGCCTATGGCACTCAGGGATAGTTTAGCTTTTTTGTTGGTGATGAATTTTTAAAATCGGTTCAGCAGTCCCAGAGGTTACCCGCTACACACAAACAAACAAAAAAACTTCACCTCTTTATAATATTAGTATAGATGACTCGAGCATGTTTTACGCTTTTTTCCATGCGTGTTTTCCGTACACAAAGTACCCGTTTCTATGAAAGTGAGGCTGTAGAGTGTGCCTGCGAATGCGCATGCGCGGAGTACTGAAAAGACCACTTCTAAGTCCTAGGAGTTAAAAACGGTATTTTCTGTACTTCGCGCATGCGCTGTCGTGAACAAATCTGTCACTACTCGACCCTAACCTCAATTTTGTGCTCTGTGAAAATACGCATAAAATACTCTTGTTATATAAAAAATCGTTTACAACAAGGAGGCAACGTTCTTGGCTCACCCACGACTCACATTGCAAACTTACGCTCGGCCCGAAAAGACCGAGTTTGCCTTCTTGTCACACAATATACTATTTTTCCCCAAAATTTTTACTTTATTATCTCACTGAGAGGAAAACTTGAAAGCCCAATAAACCTGAAGAGCTAGTATTAGTAATAGAGAAAATGAGTACAGGTTTTAAAATTGCAAAAGTAGGAGAATTTTATAGGTGTTCTAAACCGTTTTAAAATTCTGTTTTAAAGAGAACTTTTATGGATCAATATATTACCACCTTACACCGTATCACCAACTGCATAAACATGATCTTGATGCAAAACTGCGTTTCCTTTATTCTCGCAAGCTATTTACTATTCTGCAGACAATCCCGATCGAAGCTTTCGAATCGTTGCAATAACCACATAGCGAAAGTGACGATGACTCGTTGATCAATAATACCTTCACGTCTCAGCAACTCGGCCTACGTGAGAATAGATCATTTGGTAAATGTGTGTGTATAATGAATTATAAACATGCGTACAAGCAGTTAAGAATCTTTTATATACCAGCGTTTAGCTCTCGCGGAATTGTAGATCGCTAACAGAATACATAAAGCAGAGATAAACGATCTAACGAATTAGGTGATTAGGAAAAAACTAATAAACCACCTCCTCTACTTCACCCGGATGTCATCTGCCGTACATGCCTAATACAGTATAGTAAACCTTACAGATATACTCATTCACGCAGGAATTCGACCTTGTGAAATTGACATCTAAAATACCTCATGTTTTCCGAACCGGATTAGCCTCGGGTCAATACTAAAAGAAGCGCCATTAGACGATAAGAAATAAGAACGACTTACACTCAAACCAGAGGAATTTTCCTATACGAACAAAAGTGGCGCAGCGTATTACAGGTGCAGCGAATTGTCACGATCATTGCGTCGCGAGGTTGCGACGAAATTTTACAATATTGTCCAAGGCTCGAGGTGGTTGGACCATTTCAACAGGTGAATGCAGATCCTTTCGCGGTTTCGTTCGAAAGTTGTTTTTCATCCGAGAATGGAATTTACTCGCCGGCTGCAGCATAATTTTCGCCGAAATTGCTTTTCGTTAATTCCCCCTTAAGCATTACCCGTCAAATGGAGTAGCAAAAACGCAGTGCAATCTATATAATGACACTGCTTAAGTTATTCGAAAGTGTTCCAGAGCATGACCGTCTGAGTAGTGACTCTTTTTTTTTTTACATCCTTCGGTTCATTTATAATACTCATTATGCGCTCGCGCTAGCGTGCAAACTGTCCCCAGCTATTTATCTCTATTATAGGCTTTTTAGAGCAATGTTCAATCCGACTTTCCAAGATAAAAATGAGTAAAAATTGATGAAAGGAAGGTAGAATATTTCTACGCCGTAAGTTGTAAATAGGTTTTTTCTACATGGATAAGTAAAAGAACTGAAACACTTTTAGAGATTTCTATACAAAGAAGAAACATCACATTCTTATATATACTAATGCTTATAAAAAATTACACATCATTAAAACACTTCTATAAAGTCCGTCGACGTTGCCGGTGAATATGTAATTATAATATTAATCTAATCTAAGATAACATTAATTTCGATCGAGCAAATTGGAAATAAATTCGGATTCCACTTTCATTGAAATTCGTTGTGAATTAATACCGTGTATACGTGAATCCATAAAAGCGCTCCGACGTACCCAATAAATAATACCTAATGTATAATTTATTCACACGAATTTTCCCATCGCGGGACTGCAATCGTCGTCTCTCAAATTGCCGAGAAACTAACTTCCTGTCACGTCTATTAGCGCAGCGTTGCAGCCGCCTGACCATGACCTAGCCATTAGGACCGGAAAGCTAGTGGCATAAACGCGTTAGTAGAAATCTCTCTAATCTCACGTTGGAATTACACGGGCTCGTATATGATTGACGACAAGTGGTTAATTTTACAGATGGGTTTCTCCTCCAGGCACTACTAAATAAAAAAACCAACTCAACTGCGGGCAATACTAACGTATAAGTAGGCCGGAGAAAATTCCACGTCTTACAAAGCGTCTCTCGGCTATCATATCGCGGGTTATTTGGTCCCGTGACAAGCTTAAGATTCTTAACTGAAACGAATGGCGCCAGGATACAGTCCGTCAGTAATCAGTATCTCATTACCGGCCACCGTCTAATTAATCAAGTTGCTCGGTAATTTAATATTTTCTCAGCGAGATCTCGTGGCTCTATGTATTGTGAACACGATGCATGGTGTACGATCATTTAGATGATGAAATCTATGCGCTGTTTGTCAAATGCCTCTACTTGAACAGATTATACGCTTTTTAAAAAATTTCGTGGCCAATATTTTAGAACGATTCGAATTCCCAGATCTTTACCTAATTTTTCAACTCGCAGGGAGTGTGTTCAACAATCCATCGATCGTTTCGCTCGGATGGATCAGTGACAGCGTTTTCATTTTTTCATTCGGATCACGTTCTCAAAAGCATTTTACCCATGGTACTAGAGAAATTTGAAAAATTTCTACAAGCTGTTAGAAATGATCGGTTTAGTGTATAGAATATTGTAAGAGTTTTCCGTATTTTATGTCCAATCACTCGCAACAGTTAAAGTTTTCCTACGACAGAAGTGAAGTGTGCTTCAAATCTCCACTTATACATGACATGAACGTTATTTCTCTGCAATTCTTTTGATGTATTTCATTTTGCCAATTACGGCAACTACCTGCGCAGTGATTTTTTTTTTTCTCTCACTATAACATACATTTTACCCCTATTTTATAACGTGTACTTATACTGGCACTATTGCACCTGAATTTTATGTCCCAACACCGTGTTCAAGTGTTATATTATTGCAAGTAAAGAAAAATTTTCTCACGAATCGTAGTGCAGTTACTGGTCTGTACAACAGTAGCGCAGGTGATTGCACAAGACTTACCCGCAGTTACCGTGAGTCTTGCTCATTGTCAGTAAGTCAAGGAATGAATGATACATATATGTATGAGTATACACATGAAACGAATAATAAGTTGAATGGAAGAAGATAAATACGAAACGGCGAGAAGGAACATGAGAATATTGAAATAAGCATCAGTCGATTGCAAGACCAATGTGTAATAAAAGCCGTTTCTGGATACACTTCTTAAGCTCCATTCGGTTTCAGAGCTGATTATATCAATTTACTCAGCACTTGTTACAGACTCCTTGAATGAGTTTGAACCAGGTTTAAAACTCGACTTCGAGGACGTTACGTGGAGGTAAGTAAATACTAACCGGAAAGCGGGACGTAGACCGGATTCGACGTGACGTACCGGGCATCTTCTTCGTAGGTGGCTTGTTGCATGGGGTACGAAAGCGGCTGATTGACCTGATGGGATGATCCGAGATTATAGAGCTCGTCCACGGGGCTGGATGAATCGTAGCCTGAAGTTTCCCCCGAGACTGTCGTCATGGGGTACCTGTTGGGCATTTTTTTCTATACATACGTGATCCGAAATGTCGAAAAAACGCGTTGATTTTTAAGCTATCCAAAAATTTATGTCATAAAATGAATTACATATTCGAGAAGATCGGACTTTTTTTTACACTAATAACACGAGGTGAAATTTTAAAAAAATTTTTTTTCAACGACGCTAGGCCAACAAGAATTCGAAGAAGTGATAAAACTCATCAATGTATTTCTCGTAAAAGTTATACCTAATGGACTAAAAATTGAAAGATTTTCATAACTTAGTAATACATCCAAATTACAACCATATCGATATTTTTTTACCGTGGAACTTTTTAAATGGGATAATTTTTTTTATATCTGTCTCACATTATGCCTAGCTCGCTTCACAATTCTGTATAGGGCAAATGATTTTTATGCAATCAATTATACCGTGTATATGCTGGTCCTCATTGATTACCTCGCGCCATTTACTCGCGATCGTACACGGACAAATATAACTTTCTCAATTTACATAATATTTAATTATTCACTTTACGGATTGTCAAACCGCCGCGCGGTAATTATGCGCGCTTACGCTATTCTAATTGCGGTTACAGGAAATACTACTTTTTGTATAAAAACACTTTTACTCAGTTAAAAAATAACCACATTCACGGTAGTAAAATCTTCTTTATAGAAATTTCACAAGATATTTTCGATTATACGAAAGAAATTTTGTTTTTAGTACCAAATTTTCGTATCATTCTACTGTTAAAATGAAACTTAATTTACATAATCCGTGTACAAAAATCGTCTACAGTAATAAGATTTTCTGGCAGATATTTCATTCGTTCATTTTTAGTTCATGTTTTAGCTTTGGAAATCGAGAGTTTTGAATATCGTGATTATACCCAAATATTCATACTAATGACATGTTTTCTACTCTATCGATTTCGAAAGCTGCTAGTTAAAACACAGTCGTAACGGTCAAACGGAGATGAAGAGTTTTAAAAATTTATGCAAATTCAAATCATTCCGAAAATGGCAACAGTTCACAGCACCCCGATTTCCATCGCCCTTATTATAATTTTCTAATTGAAACTTATTAAATTTCACTAGCTCACCAGTAATATGTGTCACTGCCAGACTCGTTGACCTGCCTTGTCAAATTAACCTTCTGTATTCCCTCCGCATCGCCTGACCGGGGTAAAACTACCTCGATTTGCCGACGTCTGAGATACGCGTAGTTCTCCAGATCCCAGGGATCGATGTATCGCCGCCTGCCGCCAGAAGTCGAAGAACTTGGCTCAGATCCGTCCGCCGAAGACCTCTGAGAGTCCTCAGAGTTAAAGTATATCGACGAGGCGGCAGGCATTGTAATTTTATTCCCCAACTTTGCGGTTTCGAGATATCCTGATGCGCGATAAATTTTACCTTCTTCACAAATTTGTTTATCTCAAAAGAGAAAAAAAAAAAAAAAAGTTACTAGCGATCGGATGCTAATTTATTTAGTGGTTTAATTTTCTCTTGGTTTTTGTTAAAATTGGATAAATTATTACAGTCACGGTATTGATGTACCAGAAATATGCAAAGAATTTTATAATTTTAAGAACACACACGCGCCACTTTCAACACAAGAATCGGTGAAAAGATTCAATTGATCGATGTTATACTGTTTTCGTTCTACATTAACGTCCGCTAATTTCAAGTTGTTCATTAATATCGGATTTGGGAACACAATTCGGTTGGTATTCAGAGCGGCCCGGAGAGTTTGGTAGTTTCCCGCGAATTGTTGACGTTCGATGAATTTGAAAGAAGAGGAGCTGAGCGCGATCCGCTCATCGCGTGATTGCTTTCCCTTCTGAGACTTCACAGAGCCGGCGACGGCAGGAGCTTCTCTGCGGCCAAGAAGCCGCTCTCTACGAATCGGCGGCTCGAGTGAAAACGAACAACACCGCGTGTAGTTTTCACCTTCGTCGTTTGCCACTCGTGCAAAGTCGTACTGACAAACTACTGCGCCTACGAATACGCATCGATTTAAAATTAAGAAAATATAATAATATTATAGGAACAAAGAGATACGGGAAATTAAGAACAAATAATTTTTTAATGGGAATATAATAATGCGATGTACAGTATTGTTTTTTTTCTTTCGACTGATTTTCAAATATCTTTACAGCGTCTCGCGTATTACAGGTATAAACCAATTTCTTGATTTCTATAATTCCGCAGCAGTCTTAGATATACCTATTATGCATATACTTTAATATACGTATTATGTAATAACTAAATAATTCACTGTATGTCATGTGGACGTTCGACTTTGTTGTATTTAAATTTGGCTGTTCTATGGGAAAAATGATAAGTATAATTACGAGGGTGAAGAATAATTCAACTATTAGGAAGGATCATACAAAGAAAATGACATGTACAAATGGGATAAGATTATGCAATATTTACGTTCGCGCTAAATATACATTTACAATTTCGCTGGTGTATATGCGTTGGTGATTTTGAAGAAGAAAAAGAACAAAAACCTAAAACCCAGAATATTTATTCCAAGTTTAGATATTCGGTCGTGGATATTAATTGATCAAATAATAATACATAATATGTCTTAAGTGAATATTAACATGCAATTAACTTCTGTTTCCCTTAGCAAAAAACTTTGAAAAATAATCTGTTTCCGGATTCTGCTGTGTTAAAACAGTGTTTTATGATGTACGAAGAAAGTGAAAATTAACGCGGACACGAGCCCGTCATGCCAAATAAAATCTTACCTCTATTTCCTATTCAGTTTCAATACACGTATCTACTGATGATAAGACTAAAAGCGTCATGTGAAAGTTGAAAAGGTTTCATTTCTTGCACCTGTCTTTTTTCCGGTAGTTGAGCAGATGAGTAAATTTGAATGTTTGTTATTAAAAGAAATTTTCGTTTAATGTCAGCTTTTCACGTATATTTGGCTTAGATTTTTTTAATCAGACTAACGACCTGACGATAAGCAAAAAAAAGTGTCAGACAGAATGAGTAGCCAGTCACGTAATTTTCAACACGAGAAAATGAATTTTTTGACGAACTGAAAAAATTGCGCAAACTCACCATAAGCCTTGCTTGTAACATTAAATTCATGGTTATTACAAATGATCGTAAGTAATCATTTAGGCTTTGAGTAATACTAAATTCTACGACAGAGTATTCGATGGTAGATCTATCATTCCGCACATTTAGTATTAAAGCAAAGCAAAAGTATTGGTTCGCCTCACCGACTATAAATTACGTAGATCAAATCATTTTGCGAAATACATATAATTATAAGATTTAGTTATCATCGACCAATAGTATACTTATACTGCACAATGGTAGTAACATAGTAATAGTAGTATGTATAATAATACTTATCACAGTAAGAATTTTGAGTGCTGTGTTCGTCACGCTCGTTACTAAACTAAACTAGACTAAGCTAAATATTTAAACTAGACTGAACCATTTCACACGATGCTCCTGTATAAAGTCACTAAAATAAATCCACTATGGTTTTCATATTCACACATTTTCCGAGTCACAATAATGTAGATTTCAGCGTGTCTGCTGCGCATTCTTACAGATACATCAATGTGACCTACAAATAATGGATATAATACATTCTCAATAGCAATCAGAGAGAGGGATTAAAAAACGGGAATATATGTGTGTGTGTATATATATATATATATATGCGTTTGATCGACATTTGGATGACGAGTGAGAGTATTTACGAGTGAAAAAATTTATGCTTGGGTAGTAAGAATAGAATACATAAATAATGAAATATGGTCTTTGAATATATCGAAGATATATGTAATAGTGAATTATCGAAATAAAGTTTTTTTCTGGGTACACGCAGGTAAAATCTCAGTCCTGGTACAATTGCAGGGATGAGTTTCTCTTTTTATCTCTTGACTCACCACTGAAACAGCGATTTGAAACTGGTACACTTTGAAAGTATATCTTCGAATAACCAAGGTTTTTACCGGGATTTCTTTATGGGAGTATCATAAAAAAAAAAAAAATTCAATCATTTGAAGCTTGATTGTAGTCAAGTCAAGATATTGGAAATCGTAGTCTCTAATTATTAAAAAAAAATCTTTCTGCTCCGAACTTCACTGTTTGTAATTAATCTATTATAACTTCGAAGACACATTTTCTGCAGAGTATCCATTTTCAAACTGCGAATACACCCTTTTATTTCAGTAAGATAGGAAGTTTGAAAACGTTAATCTGTTAGAGCACTAAGATGCGTGTTTACGATTCCGTGAGTACCCCTTAATAAATGTAATTTTATGACCTAGATTACTTACAAGTTAAAACTTGGCTATTTACTCGAATTTTTTCTACTTATTTTACTGGAGTTCTCTCTAATGTAACTGTATCTCCATGTCATTTGGTATGTGTCACGATAGAGGATTTTTCGCGACAATTCCGATAGGTACTGGTACAATTGTCGATCCTATTGTCTACGGAGTTAAGGAAACACAAGACAAAGAGAAACTAAACAAAAACAAAGTAAAACAGCAATTGACAAGGTATTTCCGTGCTTTCGAGATGCATCTTGGCTGTTTGATAATTCAGTTTCATCTAACACGGTCCAAAAGAAGAGATGCTGCCAATTCCACATCGTACTCAGTCTGTTTTAATGCTCCTTCGCACTGCGGTCTGTCAGCTAGACCCAGTCTGAAAACAGAAAAATTGTTACCTAGTGGGTGAAGTTGAAAAGGATTCAATTTTTAAGTAGTTTATCTGTATAATTATTCCTATTAGCAACTAAATATATTGTACGTACCTAACAAGAGATTCGATCTTGGCTTGTCGATCTTTGATGATTTGTTTAGCAGCTTGATTCGTGTCCCATCCGGTGGCTTGTAAAGCGGCGAGAACTTCCGTCTGGGCGACGTCCCCAGTTTCCTTTTGTACTTTCATGATTTTACTGGCCCTAAATTCGTCGTTCAAGGACATGACGAGCTGTTGGGAAGCGCCTGTTAGCGGTGGGCTGATTCCTGATGGATAAGCCGAAACGGAAGGTGCGAGCTGAGTATTGATGACAGTCTCGTTTAGCTGAGGCAGCAAAGTTCGCGCCGTCGACAGTTGCTGCGAGGGCATCGTCGGCCCCGCCTGAGAGATTCTCGTCGGTGTAAACTGCATGAGATTCGGACTTCCGGTCTGATTGCCGACCACATTCGAGTTGTGCCTGCCTGGCGAATACTGCGGGTATCCGTTCTGCAGCGGTTTCATAGGGCTGTTCCACGTTGTGGCGGAGTAAGCTGGTGGCGGATTGTAGCTGATAGGCTGTTTCAAACTGAGACTAAAATCGCAGGGATGATCCTGGGCGGGATAAGCCCGCGGCAGCGTCTGGTTATAGCGATAACCAGGCTGTGCAGAACCACCAGCAGCGGCGTGTCCTTGAACATGTGCACTGTCGTGATTTGAGCTCGTCGCTTGGCCGTTGGTACCGCTCGACGACGTCTGGTTGCTGTTGTGATAATTCCTCAATATGTTCTGCTGTACCGTTTTGTTGTACAGAGTGTTGAACTCGCTCTGTGAGAGCTGATCGAGATTGGGGACAGTTTGTTTCAGCTCGGCGTAGACCTGTTCGGATAGTATGGCTCCCGAAGCCGTTGCCGCCGGCCGTGGCAAAGTTGAGGACCTGATCGCGGCGCTCTGCATATTGGAATGTAGGTCATTCTGTGCTTGGCTAACGTTGTGCTGTTCGGCATTCTGACTGGACAGTTGCAAGTTAACGTTTTGCTGCTGGAAGTAGTTGTGATGATTGGAAGTGAGCAGATTCTGCTGTTGCGGATTGCTTTGATTGGAGTTTGAATGAGTCGGTTGGACAGAATGCGCGTTTTCGAGGTTACTCATTCGCCCGTGACTGAATCCGCCGGCCACCGGAACCACCTGAAGCAGATTCGAACCAGCCTGCGAAGTGCCTTGCGCCAATTGTGACTGAGACTGGGTAAAATTTGTCTGTTGAAATTGCTGGGAATGAGTCTGGTGCCAAATCTGTCCAACAATAGCGTCCGTTGTTGCCTCGACCATCTGGGAATGATGACCCAGTTGGCTCCTAGGCCTCTGAACATTGGTGCTCTTTAGTTGCCACGAATTTTGAACTTTGGTAGGCAAGTTGGCCGCGGCAATGCGCTGCTCGCTTTGGGGAGACCTCGGTTTCGCGGACGCCGGTGGGGGCTGGAGAAGAGGAATAGCGGAATTCTCTTCCCTGAGTTTGTTCAGAGAAGCGTATTGCGCGATGGACGTGTTAACCGCGTGACTAGAATTAGTATTTTTGCAGGCCTCTTTTTCGCCCAGGTGTTTTTCAAGCTCAACTAAAAACGCCGGGTCCAATTTTTTCGGAGATGATTGACCTCTCGCATCTATGCTTAACTCGTTCAAACTCTGGGCAAGATCGTGATTCGATTTTGGCTTCGGCGGAGCTTCATAAGGACCGAGAGACGGTGGTGTTGGGGGAGGTGGAACAGCGACGCTGAGACTACGTTCGGCCACATTTGCGTAGGTTTGACTCGTGCCGCCTCGTAGATCCTCGGGCCAGCTGGAGAGACTTGATGGCGTGGGACTGAGCTTATCGATTTCGCTGTAATAATCACCGTTGGCGCCATCGCCGTTCTCGGCCGAGTCTACGTTCACATTTAAATTGGTATTTCCGCTTCTGATGTCCTTGTTCAAACTCAAGGAATATTGTTCTATTCCCATGCCAGCGGATTTCGCTTCGTTTTTGAATTGGCTTGCTCCGGCAGTGTCCTCGTCATTCTGAACATTCCCGTAGGTTTGCTGTGTTTTTACTACGGAATGATTTGCCAAATCCGGAGTAACGTGGCTGTAGTATCGAGAGTGTGGTGGATTCATGAACACAAGTGACGTGTCAAACGGATCAGGTTGAGTGGCCTCTACACCGCCAGGAAAATTAGCATAAGTTCTGGGGTCATCGCTTTGCCAGTATTCTTGCGATTGCTGAGCCGTTGCATCGATTATAGGTTCATCTAGTATATTGACAACTCTTCTACACGTTGTATCAGGCTGTACTGTGCCGCTCGCATTGGCCAGTTCTTCCGGTGTCAGATCGATCAGTCGTGCCTCTTGATTAACACCGGTAACAACCATGCCGCTATTTTTCGCTGGACTGGATCTCAAGTCATTTTGCAGTTTGGTATAGTTGAATTGTTTTCTAGATCTCGGTGTTCCGTACTGAAATCTTTTTTTTGTCTGACTCTCAACACCCGTTACATCTAGAATGTCAGGTGGCTCCATAGGATTCCTCAAGTAGACGTCGTCGATGAAGACGGGACTAGGGTGGAAAACGGAAAAAGAATGTTTGTTTTCTCATTGTTTTTCACATTATTTCCATAACGAACAATCTCAGTGACCAGATTACTCACTGAATGAACACATCAAAATATTATCAAATCTCTTACCTGCCCCACGATTTTCCAAACGGCGCACCGTGGCCGGTATGAATGAACGAATTTTCAAGCGGTTTGCTGATGTCTTCGGCTTGTTTCCGTCTCATCGGATCGACGAGGCAGCGTGGGAAGAGAGCGACTTGGAAGGTGCGTTGGTTCTGTCCTTTCCACCAATAATTCTCTGGCCTTCCGTCGATTATGACAATCTGATCGCCTTGTTCGATGGTCATTTTCTCGGTGTCCTCAAAACGGCTCAGGGCTTTCATGACCGAAGGTACCATTCCGGTCAGGGCCTCTTTCAGAGTGGAGAAAGTCGGTCTCTCCGCGGGATCTCTGGCCCAGCAGCGTAGCATTAGCTGGAACATGGGAGGCGGACAAGCATCCGGTTCGTGCAACCTTTCTCCTTCCCTGTCGATCTTCCTAAGGATTTCCGAACCGTTTAATCCAATCCATGGTTCCTCGCCGAAAGTCAGCATCTCCCACAAAGTAACGCCAAACATCCAGACATCCGACGCATGACTGAATTGTCTCGCCTTCAGAGACTCTGGCGCACACCATGGAAATGGGACCTTTTTATGCTCCGTCATGACGTAACAATCCTCCTGCTGAGGCAGAGCTCTCATAAGGCCAAAATCGCCGATTTTAACTTTGTCAACGGAGCTCAAGAGCACATTTCGGCAGGCCAGATCACGGTGGAGGAATCGCTTAGTCTCCAAATAGGCCATTCCTGTTGCCACCTGCAACGCGTAGTTGCAAAGAGTGAGGACAGACATATGGCCACACTGCTTGCGCAGATAGTCCAAAAGGGCTCCGAGCGCTGCCAGCTCCGTCACCATCATCATTGGCTGGGATAAAACAACTCCATACAATCTGAAGAAGAGGAAGTAGAAGAAGATAAGGACATGTTCATGATATTATATTCTGTTCTATTCAGTCTTAACAAAACATCTCCTTTCAAGCAACTTGCTGCAGCTTTACCCATGATAATATTCTCAAACAAATTCCATAACTCCGTGGGTCTTCAGAATATTCGCGAGAGTTATATGACTGAGAAAATCAATTATCTCTTAAACATGCTGCAAACTATACCTGATCAAATTGTGATGATCCAGAGTATGCATGGCTTGAACCTCAGAGACAAAGTCCTCAAAAACACTGGGTTGGGTGAGTGCATCAGCTTTGAGAACCTTGACTGCGACAGGAAGAGTTCTGCCGTTGGGAGAGGTCCATTCTCCTCGTCTGACGACACCGAAACTTCCGTCGCCTAATTTTATAGAAAGAGTAACGTCCTTCTCTTGAATGAGGCAAGTTAACGTTGCGGGACTGTCCAGCGTCTGTGATGTTCGTTTACTACTTTTTGTGCTTTTTATCTTCGTTATCAAGCTTTTCTTCCATTGATTTGCTCGACGCTTCTTCACTGCGTCCATTAACCGTCTTATCCCTGGCTTACCCAATCCAATTTTCTCCAGATCTTCCGGCTGCACATAGTCAAAGTGGTGCAGTCGAGTCACCTGAAGATCGTCTCTGATCCGAGTGAAAAATTGCGTCAGCTGAACGTCGTGCAACAGTTCGTGGAGCCACTCAGTTCCTTCTTCGTCAGCCATTGTTTATATTTAGGTAACGCATCTAGAGCATAACGAAATTATATTACAGAATTGTGCGTTTAGACATGTACGATTTTGTGTAGTTGAATTTTTCCTTATTGTAGCGCAGCAATAAAGATTAAAGGTCTAGTTGTTTTACAAACTGCATTATCGACCAAGTGACACACACGTGCGAGTAGATTTTACAAGCTGAATTCTAAATGTTTCAGCTTTTGTGCAAAGGTGAAATCACAGCTAAACTATTCTTGCCGTTATTTTCTAGGGCGTGAGATAGCGCTGGGTAACTGTGGAGGAAAGGCAACGGAGTTGCATACAGTTGAAATTTGTTTGCACGCGAGTAACGGTAGCCATGTTGATTTGATTTTAAAATTCGCCGAATATCGGTGACTAAATGTTCTCCGCCCCTTACCGCAGATGATAAAATATCAATCCTGTTCAGGAAAATGAGAAACTAGTGGTTAAATGGTTAGTTAGCAAAGGCTTTTGAACAAAAGAAGATGGAATAGCTCTGTTTCGCAATCAAAAGTTCTGTTTCTTTGACGAGATTTCTCACGGTATTATTTCAATTTGAAAGAGCACTCGCGAAAAACCGAATACGAAATGCTGACCTTGTCTTGTAATAGTAGGTATTCGAACAATATTTACGTGTATTTCACAAGGCATGTCAACGACATGTCACAATGTTCAATCTAACTTTAAATTCACACGTACGTTGAGACAATGAGTGTGCGTGGTTGGCTAAACCACTTACCGCGGGACAAATTTTTCATCGAATCATACGGAAAGTCCGTTCAATCTGTAGCAAAAAAGATGGAAAAGTCCATGTAATAATAATACGGAGAAATCTGACTAATTTCGAATGAAGCCGAGGAATGTGCGGGGATGGAAAAGTATAACATGAAAAAACGTATTGTATAATTAAGACGTTAAAGCATGTATAACGCACAACCACGCGACATATACCTATGCATGCGATTGCGTACATACGAGGGAATGTTTACGACTGCACAACGCCGTCGCAATAGTTGAACGACAAGAGTGACGTTTGCGTGTAAACAGCTCGATGAAGAGGCAACACCTCTCTTTAATCGCAAGACATGTAACAAGTAATGCATAACGATCAGCGGTCATACGATACCCACTCACCTATAGCAATGAATTCGTGAGGTGTAGAGTCGCGCGTGCGGAGGTCGAGTGTCAAGAGGCATGCTAGCAGCAGCCAGGGTAGGGACTTTTTGGCGGCCCTGCGTTTCCTCGAGGGTAATAAAATTGGCAACGGTATTCCGGGGTGTCGAACAACGACAGGTTGTTCATCCTCGGAGCGTCGATCCAGATACCGAGAGGTCCATAATTAGCGCACAATCTTGCGATTAGCGAATTTCGCCATCGACGCGGAGGAAGTTGTTTTTACGTGTAATGTGTGGCGCGTCTATGAGTTACGAGCGTAGCGTATAACGTAGCAACCGTTCGAGCTACTTTCACCGCACCGATTTTCCCGCAGACGAAGTTCGTCTCCTCAAGTGCAGCATGAACGGCCAAAACGCGACAAAACCGAGCGCTGCTTGCACTCGGCTCTTTGATCACTCCGAGAGCCACCGAGCACCCACGATGCCGTTGCCATTTATCGTTTCTAGCTCTACACAAGAAGCACGCAGCTACGCGTAACTGGCACCGACGTCTCAACCCCAACTATTTCACATCCAACCTCTCGACGACACACGCACGCGGACTTTATTATACATGTAGTCGAATGACCGGCCGTTATCAGCACACAAAGGAAACTTTTTTATCACTCCATTGATTCAAATGTGCGTTAGGGTCAACCGGACATGTGACTATCGCTATAGTATCGTGTGATACAGTGTAGTACGTACGTACACACACACATACGTGTATACATGCGTCAATGGGCTAGATTACCTTCACGCACAGTTGTCACAGATGGACTCTCTGCTCCGAGGAGCAGCGAAGTCAGACTAACCTAACATTGAAGCAGGTTGTCAAACCATCGCCAAGTTAGCGCCACCTCATAGTTCGATTAGTAGTGCCACTTTGCGGCGTTTTTTGTAACTACGATTTGTGATGCATCGGTAGTTACGTAAGTTACCGCTACGATTTTGTAGCGTTGTCGTCGTTACTTTCTTTTCAAATAGATATCGACTACGGTATTAGAATGTAAGTGGAAGGATCACTTTTTGAGAGATAATTATAGATACTTGAATTACAAATTATTGGATTTCTAGTTATGCGTTCCCTCATACCTGCGTGATGGTAAACAGAAATGACTGGACAATTCGAAATTCTTCATACCTATATCGAGATTCGAATGAAATCGGTTTGAAAAGGAGAATTCGTTTTGTAACCGAAATAGAATTCTTTTTGAAATCTCGTGTAAATACGAATTAACCATTCCTATGAGTTTTTTTTTAGGTATACATCGTAACGCGAACTTGAATTCTATCAGATTGATTTAAGAAGTGTTTGAGTAACTATAATATAGAGACCATAATATTTTACACGTTCCAAAGAACTGAGATCTGAGACTTGAAATATGCTCGACGTCACTGCTGTATGCACATAAACAGAATGGATCACAGGAGCGAGTATAATTGGAGGTCATCTAGATTCTGAGAAAGAAGGTCAAGGAATAATAGTTGATTCCTACGTATTTACTATTCCAGATATTCATGATTGACCTACTCGTATTTTGTCAGAAAATAGCTCACAAAAGATTTGACAGACTCAATATTCTTCTTTTGCAATATGAGAGAGCAATTGTTTTTTAATAATCGATATACGACAGCTCAATATGAGCGATGCATTCAGCCGACGACAGTAGTTTTGTATGAATTCATCACGAAGTTAATATTACTTCGTGGAGTTCATTTACACCACTCACCAATACACGTTTATCGATTCAATTAAACGGACATACAACTGTTCTGTTACTTGATATTCAGAACTACACAAAGTTGACGCCGCTCTATGTCACCAGTTCAATTTCTGGTCGACAAGACTATATCATATCTTTCTAAACATTGAGAAAAGTGCAGGCTTATCAAAACCAGATACTATTATGTGTTATTTTTCAATCACTCGGAGTCAATTCCAGTTTTAAAGATTGTCGCTGAATAAATCTGAAAAAAATTTAATGAAAATTTGGAAATAAATCATATATGTAAGATGGAAAAAGTAGTCTCACATAACGATAATACTTAAAAAAATTTCGGATGCGATTGGTCAGAGTATACCAACTCCTAGGATTTCAAAATTCTTTCATTTGAAATTGATCCAAAGATATTGTTTACCGATTGATGGCCTAAAAGTCGAAAAACACGCAAAAGTGGTACAGAATATAAACCGCGCAGTACCTCATTCTACTAGTTGCTCCAATTTTTTCCTTTACCTAATATTGCGTGACATTTTTTTAAAAGTATTTACTGAGGTATCGTTTCCATGTAAAATAATCAAGACATATGGACTAACCTTCGTGTATTTTTAAACTAATAAGTACAATTGGTCAAGACTACTGCGTCTTTGACTGATTGCGAGAAAAAGTTTTATATCGTGATTCCACTCACAAGTTTTTACCATCTCCAAAATAATATGATTTTGCGGTTTAGAATATAGACATGAGTACACTGTTGTAATATGCCTAATAAAGTGAGCAATTTATTAATATTTGTATTAAATATTATATATATAAGTGAAAATTTCTACAACTTCGGTCATTTTTGTAATTTTTCGTACAAAATTGTAAATATATTTTTTTATAGAAAATATTAGATATTTATAATTTCCTGTACAAAATTAAAGAATATTGTAAATTTTTTTCGATAATACAATGAATTTTTATGAAAATTCACATTTATTTACGAACAACTATGCATCTTTACAATTTTGAACGAAAAACTTGCTCGGTCCGAATTTCCTTAAAAATTCTCAGAAATTTCTAGAAATCATTTTCACAAGGGCTGTTAGGCTACATTATAAAAAATAGTAGTGCAACTGGTGCAGACGATTGTAAACAAGTATTGCATTTCAAGAACAGTGTTTTAACCACATCAAACTGCAGTTTGGACAATTCTTGTTACTAGCAGATATCTAGAAGATATTACTAGCACTGCAATCACGTGCTGTTCATTTGCAAAATATCTTTCAAAATGCTGTTATTTCTCTTGAAAGAGAGGCTTATACAGGTGTAGCCATGCTCGGTCTTCACGCGCAATACCCAGTCAATCACGACACTCATCAAATCACTGCTCACCCGAGTAAAAGGATTAATGGATCGGTAAAAACATTTTCCTCGGTAAGTTAAAAATTAATTGAAGACCTGACAATTTCAACATAATTTATTACAATCAAAGAGAATCATTCTGCAATATTAGCCACGGAATTTAGGAAAAATGAGGGTACCCATTCCAACAGAGAAATTTGACAAACAGTTCGAAGCGCAGATTTTACCTTTTCAAATGAACCGTAGAGGATGCATGTTCAAATCTATGTCAAGTTACGTGGGGGTATTTGAAATTAAAACAATTTCAGACATCACCCTGCAGGCCTGTAGTACAACCCCTATTGTGAGAGACGCAGTGGGCTTTAATTCCTCGGGTCGAACTGGAAGCATTAAAAAATTCCCAACGCATCAACCCCTTTCGAGGATTTGGTCGTGAGTGATAGGGCGAGGTGCGTCGATCTGCATCGCAGCCTGTGATAGATAGACTCGTCGGTGACGATCCTCGGGGGGTCCCGGCAGAGCGCAGGCGTGTTATCGACCTGCGGAGTGTCAGCCTAGATGCAGGATACTGGATTACTGGGGCCGACGAATAGCCTCGGGGCTGGATCGCGCCGTACCGTGAAGGTGCGGCAAGGCGCGGCGCGGCGCGGAGAGGCAAGGCGAGGCACGCGTGACACGGAACGTCGAACGCGCAACAAGCCGTCCGCTACGACAAACCGTTTCGCGGCGTCTCGTCGTCTCGAATCAGTCCGTCCCGACGCCCGCCGCCGTCGGTATATCGCCGTCGATCGCCTCGCGCCTCGACGTCTGCACCTGCAGGTGCAGCAACCAGGAAGCCGCGGATCGACTCGAGGAGGACCGGGGATCACCTGACGTCCATGAAATCCCCCCGAGACCGTCGCTAGCGGCTCCGCTCTACGCGTCGTCATTGCTTCAACCCTCGCGCCGAATACCCCGGCTCCTCACCCAGAAATCGAGGCCTACGCAACGGGGGGGCCGCCCTTCGCCCCCCCGAAGATGGGACCGATCCTCCATGAGCGCTGAGCCGGCGGTCCCTTGGCTTCCGACTTCTTTTGCGCACCCCCGCCCCCACCCCAACCCTCGCCGTCGCCCCCACCTCCGATCCCCGCCGGGTGCAACACGTAACCAACGGATTTTCAAGGCCACGTATGGAGTTTGCGGGACGATTACTGAAATGCCGGCTATTCCGCGAAGCTTTTATACCGAATTTAAACCGTGCGGTTTTACCGCATCTTTGCAAAGGACGGAAGTTTCTCGCACTCATGCAGCGGAAGGTGATCGTGATACTGCAACACGTGAGCCATTGACTGAGAAAGAAATTTACAGCGAGGTCCCAATCTACATACCGACCAGTGATTCTGTACTCTGTGGTAATTGGCGGGAAATTTGAAAATTTCTTTTGTTGGCTCGGTGTTTTCAACGGATACGTGACTCGACGGATTCTGTGTATCGTTGTTCGAATTGACCAATCAGGTTTTGGCGAACGCGGTTTTTTAAGGTGACCGTTATCTCGAAGCATTTATCCGTGGGTAATAGTAGTCGTTTTCCCTCTATAATTTCTGCGTAGTTTTCGTTTCGGCTTCTTTGTGAGTTCTCCTCGTTATTTTCGGAGACAGCCGAGAGTCGGGAGAGCTGGGCTTCCGAGTGATCAGAGGCGATGTGCTAACGCTCCGTTGCACGCAGCGCGCTCAACTAGCCCCTCGTAGATAAACTGGTCCAGCGAAGCGTACAGCGGCGGCGGTTCGGAGCTGAAACGCGGAATCGGCGGGGCGAGGGCGAGAGGGTGAGAGGGTGAGAGGGTGAGAGGGCGAGGGCGAGGTGGTAGGGAAAACCCGAGGGCGCTGCGACGGCGTTGCGTCCCCACCGGCCCCGTGGATCCGCGGACCAAAGTCTCGCTTTCCCGCCTAGTTCAGAAGTGCGCCTTCCGAGAATCGTGCCGCGGCGAGCCGACATGAAGACTGACGGCAACAACGGCTACCTCAGGACCAACGTCGTCCCCGAGGACAGCGAGCTCCTTCCAGCTTCCGTCGGACACCAGGGACCGGCTTCCGGTGTA
Source organism: Neodiprion pinetum (assembly GCF_021155775.2). NCBI lineage: Eukaryota > Metazoa > Arthropoda > Insecta > Hymenoptera > Diprionidae > Neodiprion > Neodiprion pinetum. The sequence continues at coordinate 31,083,498 of NC_060236.1, read as the reverse complement.
CCGCTTCAGGTGGGATTATGACTAATCGTCTCTAAAATATCCACGTGACCGAAGAGCTGTTACAACACGTAATTAAGAGTGTCGACTCGGCGTAGTATCGAGGGTTTTACGCATGTAGGACAGGGAGCTTTTTTAGACACAAAAAGACGCGCAAACAATTGTTTTTTCTTGGAATTCGGCCAGGAAATTGATTCATATTTTTGGATCCTAGAACTGTTTCAACAACTTGTGTTTTTGTTTTTTGCCCATTTATCTATTTTTGAAAATAATATCTTAACCAGTTCGACATTATTGGATTCCGAATCATTGCGGATAAATTTTATTTCCTGAAGTTGATAGAAAATTTCTACTAAAATGGGTATAGTTTCAATTATATCAGTTCAAATATCGTTGATATTACAAGTAACTGTTTAGTGTAATTTTACGGATATTGCAAAACTAAATCTGGACGTTACCATTTTACTAAATCTTTTCAGTCAAATAAGACCTTGACATCAATTTATTGTTGAACCATTAAATTGTCATGCAACAGTTACAAGAAAGTACAGTTCGAGTGACATTAATGAAAAAGAATAGTATCGCATACTAAATTTTTTGGTTACAATGATAAAACCTATTTTCATTTTGTCCTCAATCCTGCATTTTTCAGTAATATGGTAATGACCTGAAAATAGTTACGGACGATATAATGAGCAAAACTATAAATTTCTCTTTCGGTGAACCGTCGAGAAGTCCGACGACGTCACTCAATTTTGCTGCAGAGGTCTACGTTATACAAAAGCAAAAATCAATCTCTAACCACAGATTTCGCTATTGGCTTGAGTTTGAACCGTTAAATAGCAATTATATATTTTCTTTGCATCGCAATTACGAGTGACCAAGTGATTTCGGTATGATCGGGCAACCAACCACACTTGTAGGCTTGGCGAATTCAGAAATTCAGTATCGCAGATAGTCTTATAAGCGAATTATATATAGCTGCCGTTTGAAGGTCCGCGCCAAAATTTTTCTTACAGTTCACGGTCAGACGAAACGATTTTGTTCCTTGACCTTTGTCCCTAGCGTTTTTAATTTCCAGTGAGGTTGAACTTAGTAACGTTACTGTAACGTTGCATGTTTAGGAAACATTGTCCGTACCTTGGCACCATTAGGATTGCCTGAAATTTTTAGTCAAGCACAGTAAACAACACATAGTCATAACTTGATAAGCCAACTTCTCCAAAGTAATTCTAAAATTGTATAATAATGAAAATTTTTCTCATGTCTCGTTCCGTTAACGCTGCTAACCTTTAACCTCGTAATTTATCCAGGTGACAATCGGCCCTCGAGGAGTCGCAGCAGCCAGCATAACTCATCACGGTGGAAGCAATCTTCAGGGTTCGATTGGCGGCGGCGGAGTTCCAAGAGGAAGAAGTCATGTGTCCTTGAACAGGCAGCGACTGCTCGGTGTGTTGGCCTTCACTCTCGTCGCAAGTTGCTTGCTCACTCTTCTGCTCCTCGGTCTGAATACGTCGCGTGAATGCGATCAGGAAATAGGTGAGCTTCGCACAATTTGGAAAAAGGCCATACTTATTACCCTGAGTGAGCGTTACGTGAGCACGCACAGAGAAATTTAGTTTCGGTTATTACACAGTCCGTAACTATCTTCATTTTTTATTATGAACGAAGAATATGGTTCTGGGTAAAAAATGAAAACCGGATTTACATCTGTAACCAGACAATCTGGTATTTGTTGCACTATTCTCTTTGATCATTGGTATTTCTTGGTACATTTTTGAATAAATTGATGTCGAGGTCTTATTTCAATGAAAAAATATAGAAAAACTAAAAGTACAGATTTAACTTAACGATAACCAGAAAATATGGGTATTGACAACTATTACAATGACACTTGATAGTTACTTATATCAAGCCTGTTTGCTAATTCGAACAATATTCAAAGCGTTTACTGTCAAAATTTATGTAACTAGATTTTTCTAGTAACTACCTATAACCAATGAAGTTATTTTGCCTGTTTTTCGGCCTTCTGTAGCCGTACCATTTCTTCTCGAGTTCCCCAATGTTAGACGTGATTTGATGTTGTAGAGAAGGGAGCGAAGGAGAGTGACGGAAGGAAAAGGGACCGAGCTTGGATAGTTTTTAACTAAACAGCAGAGCGTTTTTTCCCAGCCGTGACGCGATATTCCCACAGAGACAAAGGAAACTTGGTAGAATTTACATTTCCCCTAGCGGTAAAGAGTGTTAGGCACATGCCTCGGTATCTCGTTCTCTTTTCTATCTAGCCGTCAGGCCGGTGGAAACTTTGAATCAAGTTTTCTCGAGTACATGTACAACTCTCGGCTAACTTTCCTCATTCCCAACTCGGCAGAAAGTTATACGTCCACTCGGCCAACCGGCAACGGTAGCTAGATTCTGTACAGTTTCGAGCCCCCGCCCGCCATTTCCCCAGAATTACAGAACTATAGATTTCCTTTCAATGTGGTATAAGACTTTCCGGAGCTAGAAAAAGAAAGAAAAATACTCTCACTTTCAAAATGGAGTCCTTGACAGTAGGCAAAAGTCGAAATTAATATTTTACACGGACGAAAAATATCGATCGAATTTAGCGGGGCATAAAATGAACAAGCTAATAAGGTTTAACTACGGTATTACCGAGTTAAGTAAAAACTTTTGAATTAGTTGAAAGGGCTTAGAGTGGATTGTAGGCTTTTAATTTTATCGGAGCTCGGAAGTTTGTTATAAGAGTTTGAAGATCAAGTGGAGTTAATTAATTTTTCTACCGAATATTTACTCCGCCTAACTAGCGAATTTTCCCTGTTTCGCACTTCCCTCTGCTTTGGCGTGGGCACTTAATTAAATAATTACTTAATTTTCCGGGCAGCGGTGGCTGCGGGGTGTAAGGGTGGAGCGGAATAAATTATCCTTGATAAACTTGTGACGAGTTGGACAACTGAAAATATACACACCTTATACCTGTACCTCTACCTGCGGAAATATACATACATGCCAACCACGAGTAACAACTGTCGTTTCCAAGCGCGCTGTCGCTTTTACATGATACAATTAGCCATTGTCGTAACGATGAGCTTCGCGAAGCGAGTAAATTCCAGTAAATTCTCCCCCTGATTATAGCGGTACAAAATTTCAAGTTGATGTAACATGCAAAGAAAATCAATACATTGGTTTTTGTTAATTTTTTTTTTTTTTCTTCTTTTCTCTTTTAAAGGGAATGTATCAAAATTCAGGTAATCCGTGTGCACCGCGGTGCCGGTAAAATATCACTGTTCTCTTTTTATGCAGCGTGTAAATTAATATTCATTCTAATCCACAGTGCCCAAGGTGTGCATGACCGAGGAGTGCGTGCGAACAGGTAAGCAACAGTTGATACCCTCGATCCATAAATTCAAGCATCATAGGTACGACAGAGGCAATTTATTTTCTTATTATCATTGTACGTTATATGAGTTTCAAGCTTAGAACTCGATGAACTCGTTGAGTAGAAATAAGTATTATACTTAAAGCGTATTAAGACATTTTGGGGGTGGGGGGGATTTTTCAACCACAGAAACCTAATAGCATTTTAAAATAATAATCAGTTTAAAATCTCACTCTCGTAGTTTAGTGTGATTAAAGTAAAAACGATTGATCATATAAATCATCCACTACGTATTTATGCCGTTTATAATGCTGTCGTGTCGTTCTTATCCTACCGTTAATAAATTTTCTATACCGTCCGACAGCCACTGATAATTATACTGCGTAGATCGTAAATTTCGAATCATAAATCGTGAGGCCACACAAATATATCCGTGACTTTGAGGGAGATATTGGCCTCACCTCCAAGTCTTATTTCAGGAATTTTTCGGTTCGGTGCTCAAGGCTGTCGCGGCTGATATCGTTCTCAGATTAGATTAAGAAGATGAGGATTGAAGATTGCGAATCTCGAACAGATCTCTGTGAACAGATCGCGAGCCGCGTCTCGTATAATTGCATCTCCGCGAGCTTTAATAACAGGGCCTCTTATTGCCACTCGCCGCATCGTTACTGCACGGCGTATTAGATTAGCCGAGCCCATCCGCAAGGACGTTAATATCATCCTCCACCGTTGCAATTACGGGGAGCAGCGCCCGTACCGTTCGTAAATTGTTATTAAATAACGAGATTGAGCAACCACGCGAGAGAGTTTGAATTAAGAAATTACCCGCCAAAATGAATTGTCACCCCGAAGCTCAAAGCACCGTCCTCGTTTTTCCCCAGCCGCCAGCCTCCTCTCGGCGATGGATCAAACCGCAGCGCCATGCGTGGACTTTTTCCAATACGCCTGCGGCACTTGGAATCGCCTTCACGTCATTCCCGAGGATCGCAGCTCGATAAGCACCTTCGAAGTGCTCGCTGACCAACTCCAGGTCATCCTTAAACGAGTCCTCGAAGAGCCGCCGAACGAAGACGACAACGCCGCAACCCTGAAGGCCAAAATGTTCTACAAGTCCTGCGTCGATATCCGTGGGTGAAATATATCGATAATTATAACGATTTCTCATATAATATTATACCTTAAGAAGATGCTGTACAGTCAGTCCTTACTGACTGAGTAAAATTTCACTTTACGCATCACTGACGCAAAGAAGCTCTAAGTAGCACCATTCTACATGCAATACCGAATAAAAATATCGCAACAAAGTTTTTTTCACACAATACTAATGCTGGGAAATATATTTCTGCAATCGAATAACCACTAATTGCATGAATACACATCGTGGTAGGAAACAAGTTTTTTTTAACGATTTTCTTCGGCATCGCATGTAGAATAGCGTCGACTGCGGTATTTTGATATCAGTGATTCGTAGGCTTCGATGATAGTGAAAACAAGTGATATTCGACTCGGTCGGTAAAGACTGATTGTAGCATACTCTTAATGCGTGAGGTAAACATTTTTTATATGACTTTCCCCAGCTCGAATACGAGAGATCGGTGATGCTCCGCTCAGGACGACCCTTCGGGGACTCGGGGGGTGGCCGGCAGTCGAGGGTGCCTCCTGGATCCCTCCGCCGTATCCAGTCGAGGTCTTGTTGGGCCGCCTTCGTGGCGAGTACAACGAGGGAGTGATTCTGGAGCAGTGGGTCGGACCCGACGACAAGAACTCCTCCGCGAACATCCTCCAGGTGCGCCACCAAAGTAAGACCTTAGTCGATGACCTAAGGTTTCAGCTGATCGGCCGCCCTTCGCAGACTCCTCCAGTTCACATATAAACGTTCAATTTTTAACTTCTGATACCTAGAATAATTACGGTTGCGCCGAGGCCACTTTATCGATATTAATGGGAATCACGATTCTTGTGCGATTTGATACATTTGCTTGTACGCATTATCATTTGGGTATGAATTTGAATTAAAATAGCCGCAGTACCTAGTGACCGTCGCACTTTGGGCTGAACTCTGACCTCTGAATCAATGTCTCTGGATAGGTGCCTGCAGGCCTAGGTAATATTTGAAATGGTTTCACTTTAAATATCGCTTACCTGAAATCCAAAACGTTATGTCGCATGTTCCCGATGAACGAAATCTTTAGAAATATTTTCAACTTTATATTTCAAATGGATTTATTCAGCCCTGAGATCTGCAGGTGCATCTTGGAGTTGTCCCCATGTCTAGAATGAAATATCACAGGAATGGGTAGACAGTGTAGGCATTCTTTCAGCTGGATCAGATGCAGCTGGCTCTTCCAAGCCGCGACTATTACTTGAAGGCCAGCAGCCAGGCTGAGCTGAAGGCCTACCACCGTTACATGACGAACGTCGCAATCCTCCTCGGAGCGAATCCAGAGACTGCGGCGGCAGAATTCGACCAAGTAATCGTCCTCGAGAAGCAGCTTGCTAACGTAAGAAACGGCATGGGGATTCGCTCGTAAAGAAACCTTCAAGGAGAAGAGAAAAGAATAATATGTAAAGTTATTTCCTGTCCACACAGGCGTCGCTTCCGGAAGCTGACAGACACGATACCTCCGCAATTTATCGAAAGCTGACTCTCCGCCAGCTCCAAGAGGAAGTCCCTCAGCTGAACTGGCATGTTTATCTAACGGCCTTTCTGACCGCTCCGATAACGGAGGATGAGCCCGTCGTTACGTACGCGATGCCCTACTTCGTCCAGATGGGCCGCATCCTTGAAAACACCGACCAGAGGTCTGCAGTTGTCGAATCAACAGTTGATCAAGAGCCTTGTCTAACAATTGTTTTCTCTAACGCGTAACTTCCTACGTTCAGGACCCTCCACAACTATGTCCTTTGGCGCCTGGTCATGTCGATAATGCCGCACATGATCGACGACTACCAACAGAAGCGAGTAGAGTTTCGTAAAATCCTCCTGGGAATCCTGAGCGAGCGGAACCGCTGGTCTCAGTGCGTTGAATGGACAAACAAGAAGCTGGGTATGGCAGTTGGCGCACTATTCATCCGGGACAACTTCAACCACGAGAGCAAGGTGGGATGGAGAATGGTCGGATAGAAGTTCGGATAGTAAAAGTTTGCAAACAACACGCGTCTTTTGCAGGAGACCGCGCTGGAGATGATTCACACTATCAGAGAGGCCTTCAACGAACTTCTGGCTGAGAATCATTGGATGGACGACGAGACGAGGGCCGTGGCGAAGAGCAAGGCCGATTCGATGAACGAGCGTATCGGGTATCCAGAGTTCCTCAAGGACTCGGTTGAGCTTTCGAAGGAATACGTCATGGTGAGAATTTGTTGTACAAAGTGCGGTTCGTTGATCGTCCAAGTCCGATTATATTATACTTCTACGAACGTTGCAGCTCAACATCACGGACCATCGTTTCCTTGAGAACATACTGGCGGTTCTGAAGTACGACGCGTACCACAATCTACAGAAGTTGAGGCAGCCGGTAGACAAGGACAAATGGTCGACCGAACCGGCGGTTGTCAACGCTTTCTACAACCCCAACAAAAACGACATAGGTTTGTAGATACATGAAAGGTGTATAACATATATTCACTCAGAGGTATTATTATGATCAATAATATTGCGTGTTTACTTGCACGCGTATGATGTTACAGTATTTCCCGCGGGTATACTACAGCCGTTATTCTATTCGCAACACTTTCCCAAGTCCCTAAATTACGGCGGTATCGGTGTCGTCATCGGGCACGAGATCACCCACGGTTTCGACGACAAGGGGCGCCAGTTCGACAAGGACGGTAACATGATGCAGTGGTGGAACAACGCCACTATTAGGGCATTTCGCGAACGCGCGCAGTGTATAGTTGACCAGTATTCCCGCTACAGACTCCAGGAAATTGACCTTTACGTAAACGGCCGGATGACTCAGGGCGAGAACATCGCCGATAACGGTGGTCTCAAGCAGTCCTTTAGGGTAAATATTTCTCGCAGGGTAGTCATGTCGATTTTGAACACCTTGGTGTACCGTATATGGCCATCGATTCATCCATTTTTGGCGATATACGTTACATGTAACTTAGGGTGATCCTTAAAAAGGTAATTTTTGAATTTCGACCGGATCACCGTCTAAATCGGCTTCACATGATTAAAAAATAATCATCAACACTTTTAGGGGCAGATGAAATCTACCGAACGGATTTAGATGAAATTTGGTAAAGGGGAGTTTTTTGGATCGGTGATTAGTAATCTCAACTCAGAAATTGAACATTTAAACTGGCAGATCCAATATGGTGAACCAAAACGTAGGGTAGGGGTACGGGTCTAGAGTTGGGATAGAAAGCTGAAAAATGAGGGAATTATTTTTGAATTACGTGGAGCCGACTTGGTGGACGAACCGGTCGAAATTCAAAAATTACTTTTTTAAATAATCGAGTGTTGAAAAGTTCCATTTAATATTTACCGTAAGACATATGTTTTCTGATCAATCCAATAACTCGATCCATTTGCAGCATCAGAAGCAATCGAATTAGCCACAAAAATACAGTCAATCACTGATGATGTAATAAAATGAGATTTGTTCAAAAAGTTTGAACGTATAACGTATAATATTCTCGACTTCTTTACGCTCGAAAATATTTTTCCGAACCGTCGAAACTAATCTCTCCATTCTGCATCCATTCTCTGACAATAATGAACATTCATTTTGCAGGCTTACAAAAAGTGGGTTTCCATTCACGGAGAGGAGCCGCTGTTGCCAGGTGTGAATTTGACGCACGATCAGCTGTTCTTTTTGAATTATGCCCAGATTTGGTGCGGCTCGATGCGCCCGGAGGACGCATTGACAAAGATCCGTAGCAGCGTGCATTCGCCGGGTCCGGTGCGGGTTTTGGGCCCACTTTCTAACAGCCAGGATTTTGCGCGTGCCTTTAACTGCTCACCGGGCTCGCCGATGAACCCGACTCACAAATGCAGCGTCTGGTGAGCGGGACGCTAAACTGCAGGAATGAGTTGCAAACGTATTTTGAAAAACGGGGACGCGCTGCTGATCCTTATAATTCGCATCGCGGAGCGTACAAAAAAAACCGATTCTGTACGGTGAGAAATGGCGAATGTTAAAAAAAAATTTCCACACTGAAGGGGCGGATGAAAGATATACATACCTTAACAAAATCTGGAGAAGAATGACCAGTGTGACGTATTGAATAACAGACGCCTAAAGTCTAGTCCAAAGTAATTGTTTCATTGTCTTTTGTCACTGTGAATTACTTTCATCTTCTCTGGTTTTCTTTTGGACTAGTCAATTGGGTGATCGTGTGTAAATAACATGGATCTTCGAAAGCTCCGTTAGCCCGATAATGGAGGGACAGTGATAAAAAAAAAGGAAGACCGTCTATCTGTAAAATTACACATAAGTTATCGGCCATTCTATGTCAATTTAATAATACAAGTTTTCAATCATCACTCGGTGAATTTCGATTCACAACCAGTACTCTTTCCTTAAAATTGGTCTAGCTGGAGAGATCGGTAGATATAACGTATTGCCGAATGTATAATAAGAAAAAAAGCTGTTCAACGTGACAGATTTTTTTTTTTTACTACGGCAAAGATTTACGAATATTTATGTACTTATATTGATATGATGTATGCTAATGCCACCAAATAATCATTTGATGATCTCAGCTATATAATTTTATACTTTGCTTGTGTTTCAGTCGAGTGATTGTAATCATTATACACGGATTGTCCACCGTTTCTTTCTTCACCTGTAATTACAAGTTATGTATTCGTATAATCGTATTCATTATTGCAATATTCCATACGGTTATCTTACTTGCTGCAGTTGGAACAGAACGAAGAACTAGGCGACACTTCGTGGATATGGATAATTGAATCGTAACTTTTTTACAATTGATTCGATTCCCGCATTGTATATTTATGTGTAAATATATGTAGCCGTACGTTCCGTACCCATAGTGCATAAAGTCTACCTTATAAAATTTAATTTCACGTACTAGGATACGTAATATGATAACGATGATATATTTCATTGGATATTTTTATGAAGCCTAACTTGTAAACTAATATACATAAATGTATATTCAAAAACTGCACTTACGGCTGTAAACAAATTCGTAGCATTGAATTGTTCAAGCGCATGATATCTTTCACAATCAACTTGCCTACATCCGTAAAAATCCTGACAATATTTCAACAATTTGTTCCCTAAACATTGAACCATCTCACGAAACCTTGGCAATATCATTCCGTGTCTTTTACCAGGTTTTCGGACCCTGCGTAAAAAAGGAATATATAAAACAAAAAAAAATATTGATTAAAACGTTATATAATCACTGATTGCACAAAGCGGTGAATTTTATCTTCCTACAGCAGAGATACTTACCTGTCATATGTACATTGTGCTTGATTCGATCGAGGAGATTTTATTTTTTGGGGAACGTGGGAATTTAAAATATACGTATAAACCTGTGCGATGTGTAAAATATGTATGTACATACATATACGGCATACGCAGAGAGATATA